>NC_138777.1:20079768-20112268 GCF_965119305.1 Pelophylax lessonae | reverse complement strand
TGGAGTTACAGAGGAGGTCTTGCGCTAAACTATTGCTCTCGCTCCAGCCTTCGCGATGATACCTCACGTGTTTTTTGAACATTGTGCACATATGCGGACACGACTTACGTATGTGTACGTATGTTGCGTGCGAGCACAAGGGGGCAGAGGCATTTTAATTTTTTTTTTTTATTATTGTTTATTTTATTTTACATTTTTTTTATTTTTACACTTTCCCCTTAAATGCATTATTATTTTTTTTTTTTTTTATCACTTTTATTCCTATTACAAGGAATGTAAACATCCTTTTGTAATAGGAATAGGGCATGAGAGGTCCTCTTTATGGTGAGATTTGGGGTCTATAAGTCGCCACATCTCTCCTCCAAGCTGGAAAGCCTGAGATAACAAAAACTATCTCCGGCTTTCCAGCCAAACACATGGCAGAGTTTTCGGGGCCGGACGTGATGTCATAACGTCTCGCCCGGCCTCAGAGTCATAATGATGACCGGCGACCATCTGGTCCTCGGTCAGCTTTATGGTAAACTTCCTATACCTGGCTATGATTGTTTTTTTACTGTGCAGGCTTCTTGTGGGCGACATGCTTGACGTGATGCGGTTTGCTGTGATTGCAGCGCGATTTATTGCGGGACAATCACAGCAGAACCGCACCGCGTTTTTAGATGCTGTTCGAATTAATGGCACCTGAAATGTGCGATTTGTCATGGCAAATCTACCCGCGATTCAAAACGCCCAGGTGTAAATGAAGCTTCAGTGATGCACCAAAATTTCATCCACTAAAAATAGGGTTTTCAGCATTGCGCCAAAGGAGAAAAAAAAAAAAAAAAGGGGGGGGGGCGATAATGGCTGCCGAAAACGCCTGCGATTTTACCACGTTTTGCTTTTCATAGGTCACATGACTCAAAAAAGTGCATCAAAACTGCAACACAGGTGCATTTTTTTTATGCGGTTTTGCTGCGTTTGCAATGCATTTTAAAAGGGGAGGGGTATTTTTGGTGCGCTTTTTTTTTTTTAATTGACCAGATACGCACCAAAAATGAAGCAAGCGGGATTTTTAACACCGCTTCAAAAAGGTACCGATAATGTCTGACAAATTCATATTTATTTAAATTCATGATATTAATTTTAAAAAAGTTGAATATAATTCAATTATTTATAAAAAAAAAAACTTTTTTTTTTTTTTTTTTTTTTTTTTTTTTTTTAGAAGTCTGGTCAGCAGACCAGCATGTTAGCCGAAAACAGAGAGCCAAGCCACATCCAAAGAGTCATCACAGATAATCTGCAGCCCCTGGACCAGTTGCTCCGCCAGCTCAGCAAAGGTAGAGGGGGCTGTTCTCCCTCCAGGTAACGGCGAAAAAGCTCAGCCCACTCAGAGTCAGAGTTTGTAACACCAGGGCAATGGTGAGACAGGGGAGGGGGGGGCACTTTCTGCTAGCCCGTCGCCCGAAAGCCACCTCCACACAGGACACAAGGGACTCCAGGACCGCCGTCAGTGCATGGATGGATGGTCAGGACCCAGAGGGCCCTGCAGCCTCAGAGAGGGGATCAGGTGGGGAGATGTGCTACAACACTTCATTAGCCACCAGGGGGACCCACAGAATAAGTGTATAAACACTGCTAACCGACACCCCAACCACACTGGCAGCACCACCCGGTCACCAGGCACAAGCACCAATCGACCCTCAGTAGAGAGGGAGAGGACCCCCACCAATATCCAGGAGTCAGCACCAAGGGATGAGGAGGGGATCCCACTGTCGAAAATGACGGCCTTTGACTCCACTGTCATGGCTGCCGCTGTTTTCAATGGCAAACCACAGCAAAATGGCCGCTGTGCATTGTAGCCTATGAACTACAAGTAAATGGCGGCCCCGCACAGCACCACGAGGCTCTCGGGGACCCAGGAGGTATCCCTAGCCACAGGACATGCAGCCCTGGCAGGAGCCCCAATCAGGTAACACCCCCCCCCCCCCCCGACACAGCCGATCTTTTGGTCGCCAGCGGCCCACCTCTCCGCCCCCATCGTCAGCATGGAGCCCGACCCCCACCCCAGGGGGTGTCCAGACCACCCATACAGATTCCGCAATATTGGAGGGGGGGTGGGGTGCTAGGAAGGAGGAGAAACCGGGGGTCCGACCTTCCCATGGAGGGGCTCACGTCCGTCCCTTAACCCTTAAGGGGGAAGAGGGGGGGGGGGGAGCTACTCACCATACCGGAAACCAGACAGATCTTCCTCTGCATTGAAATGGGGGAGCTGTTGGCCAGGAGGAATGCTGTGACTCAGGCCGAGGCTAGGTCATATTCGACCTTGCGAGATGTTTAACTTGCAGGGCCAGCCCCCGTCCAGTGGGGCTATGTCACGCCCGACCTAGCGCGGAGCTGAGGTCTGTGCGCGCTCGCTGGCCAGACTGGGGTGACCACTGGACCTAGATTATCCAGCCCGTCGCCCAGTCCGGCAGTTGATTGTAGATCTCACAGCAAAAAGTCTTCCATCTAAAAAAATTTTGCCAGGACCCCAGCAAGGAACTAGGTCCTTACTCCTGACTGAGTGGCTATAGCAGAGAGAGGGAATATACCCCTTGGGACTGCCCATGGGTGTAGCAAGAAATTTTTTCTGCCTAGTGTCCTACTCCTGTAGGGGGCAGTATAACCCAATAGTTTAGAATACCAGAAGCTGTGTCCGTCAATGAATGAAAGAGAAAAGTGGAAATTATCCAGCGGCATTCTACCAAACCGGCTTGTCTCTAATTTTTTTTTTTGTTGTTGTTTTTTAAGCTTAGCTGAAATAGAAAAATATAGAGGAAAAAAGTTTCCTAAATCATTTGTTACAAAAATAAAAAGCATACTCTTAGAAGGAACATGCCCATGAAAATAAAAGCAAACGTTGAATACAAATTTCAATACTTCGTAAATCGTATCCCACACAACTCGTGCAGCAGTAACACAAACCTGCCAGCAGATGGTGATACAGAGCTCTCTACGCAAAACCCAGCAAGTAAGATTTGTCATTTCTCCTGGATCAGCACTACCAAAAAAAAAAAAAACTGTTCTTTCAGCCTTGATCAGCTCAACACTCACCCCTAGATACAAGGTTACAATGATACCTTAGACACAATCCTATATACACACAAGAATCATTAAATGCATGTGCTGGGAATTGCGGAATTACATGGTGGCAATGTCTGCGTGTGTATGAAATAAGATCTAAGCCCGATCACCTGCATTAACCACTTCTGGACCGGAAGGATTGCCCCCCTTTAATGACCAGGCCATTTTCTGCGATTCGGCACTGTGAGCTACTTAACCACTTGCCGACCGCCGCACGACTATCTACGTCGGCGGTCAGCCCCTCACAGGCAAAGTGACGTAGGGCTACGTCGCTTGCTTGTGAGGGTCTAGGGAGCGAGCGCGCGCACCCGGAGGCGCGCTCCCGCTCCCGCGTGGTCACGGACCCCCCCGCGCGTGTGACCGGCGGACCCGATGTCCGCCGGCCACTCTGCGATTGGCGGGGGAGAGGGAGAAAGTCAGGCAGCTTGTGTAAACAAGCCACCTGTCATTCTCCTCGGTGTAAAAACACTGATCACACGGATCTACTATGTAGATCCGTTGATCAGTGTCCTTACAGCTCAAGCCACAGCCAATCACAGTAGAAAGCACGCCCCTAGGGACACACACAGCCCCTCCCTCTCAAATAAAGTTAACCCCTTCACTACCAGTGTATTTTTACAGTAACAGTGCATATGAATAGCACTGATTACTGTAGAAATGTCACTGGTAACCCCAAAAGTGTCAAAAATGTCAGTCAAGGGTCCGATCTGTCCGTCGCAATGTCGCAGTCCAGCAAAAAAAAAAAAAAAAAAAAAAAAAAAAAAAAAATCGCAGATCGCCGCCATTACGCTTTAAAAAAAAAAAAACAAAAAATGACAAAAATCTTTCCCTTTGTTAGTAAACTTTTGCGCAAACCAATCAAAATACGCTTTTTGCGATTTTTTTTACCAAACATAGGTAGCATAAAACAAATTGGCCGAAAATGTTAAAAAATTTTGATTTTTACATTTTTTTTGGGGGGAATTTCATATACAAAAATGTGAAAAATATTGCTATTTTTGCAAAATTGACGTTCTTTTTTTGTTTATAGCGCGTGATCAAAAAATCGCACAGGTGATCAAATACCACCAAAAGAAAGCTCTGTTTGTGGGAAAAAAAGGACGCCAAATTCGTTTAGGTACAGCGTCGCACGACCGCGCAATTGTCCGTTAAAGTCACGCAGTGCCGAATCGCAAAATACCCCCTGGTCAGGAAGGGGGTAAAATCTTCCGGGGCTTAAGTGGTTAAACGAAAAATTGCGCGGTCGGGCGACGCTGTACCTTAATAAAATTGATGTCCTTTTTTTCCCACAAATAGAGATTTCTTTTGGTGGTATTTGATCACCTGTGTGGTTTTTATTTTCTGCGCCATAAACAAAAAAGGAGCGACAATTCTGAGAAAAAATAAATAAATAATGTTTTTCACATTCTGCTATAAAAAACATTCCCAAAAAAAAAAAAAAAATCAAAATTTTTCATCCTTTTAGGCCATTTTGCATTCTGCTACATTTTTTTTACCAAAAATATTGCAATAAGCGTATTTTGATTGGTTTGCGCAAACGTTATCAGGTCTACAAACTAGGGGAAGGATTTAGATCATTTTTATTTATTTTTTTACTAGTAATGGGGGAGATCTGTGATTTTTTTATCGGGACTGCGACATTGCAGCGGACAGATCGGACCCCTAACTGACATTTTTGACACTTTTGGGGGGACCAGTGACATTACTACAGTAATCAGTGCTAAAAATATGCACTGTTATTGTAATAATGACACTGGCAGGGAAGGGGTTAACCTAGGGGTGAGCAAAGGTTTTGGCCCCTTTCACACAGGCGGACAGTTCAGATCCGCCTGTCAGTTTTTCAGGCAGATCTGAACGGTCCCCCCATGCAGCTCTATGGGGCAGTGGATGTCAGCGGAGACATGTCCTCTGACATCTGATCTGATCCGATCCGTCAAATCCAGACGGATGGAAACCCTATTTTCCATCTGTCTGGAGGATCGGATTGGATGAGAATGGACAGGCGCTCAGTTCCCATCCGATTCCCCTATAGAAGACAGCGGAGACCTGACAGCTCCATCTCTGCACAAAGCAGAGACACAGCTGCCATGCGCCTGCTCAGCAGGGATCGGCGGATTGATCACCCACTGAGAAAAACGGAGTCCGCCGACTGACCGGACAGTGTTAAAGGGGCCTAGGTGTGAGCCTAGGGGAGTGTTTTCTAACTGTGGGGGGATGGGCTTGTGAAATGACCACAGAGACCTGTGTTCCTATATAGAAGGATCACAGGCGCTCTGATCATTTCAGAGAGAAGAATGGCCCGGTGCATTGGCATCCCCGCTGCCTAGTGGGGGGCAGGAGAGCGCCGGCACGCGCTCGCCCACCAGCACCACGCGCGCGACCAACGTAGCCCTACGTTGGTTCGTGCAGAAGAGGATGCCTGCCGCAGTAAATCTGTGGCAGGCGGTCTTAATGTGGTTAAGCTGAACTCTGGGGACAAACAACATTTACCCTTGCAAGGAGTCCCTCTGTCCCCATTGCAAGGGCTCACTGCTCGTTAGGCCTAGGAGAGGATGAACAAGGCGGCATACCTGCCTTATTCCCCATTCCCTGGCAGCCGCCACTGTTGGGTTGGGGGCCTGCTGATCCTGCACAGGATGACACCAGAGAGTTGCAACCGGGTAGGCAGTGAGGGGAAAAGGCTTAGAAGAACCCATGAACAGGAGGAAGCCTGCAGGAGTGAGGAATAAAGTATGTCACCTTATTTATCATTGTCTAGGCCAGTGGTTCTCAATTCCGGTCCTCGGGACCCACCAACAGGCCAGGTTTGCAAGATAACTAAATTACATCACAGGTGATCTCATTTGCTGCTCAGTGATTGCAGTATTCTAGTCTGCATCCCCCAAGGTAATACTTAAAATCTGGCCTGTTAGTGGGTCCCGAGGACCGGAATTGAGAACCACTGGTCTAGGCAATACAAGTAGTCCCCTTCCCATTGCAAGTGTTTTTTATGCCCAGAGTTCAGCTTTAGGCTCCATTCACACTTGTGCGACTTGTCATGTGACTTTGGACACTAAAGTCCCATGACGAGTCACACTCCATGTTTTTCCAATGACAACCGTTCAAATATGTGCAACTTAAAGTTTCAGTGACATTAAAGTGGAACTTCACTCTCCCAATCAACATTGATTATTTGTAATCCTTACGCTGCTAGCATTAGTTAATGCAGGGGTTGCCAAATTTGCCTGAAATCTATGAGCTAGCTAAAAAAAGTTAGGAGCCAGTTTTTTTTCTTTTTTTTTTTTAAACTAAAAACCAAGCTTTATTTAAAAAAAAAAAAAAAATGATACTAAATTTACACATAAATACGACTAGAACCCCGCTCTTCTCTATAGGGCAATCGGATGGAAACAGACCGTCTGTCTGTTTCCATCCAATGCCGTCTGATTCGATCCACAGGATGGATAGAAAATAGAACCACCATCCGTCTGTTTTTGGCGGACAGGATCAGATGGCGGCAGATTACCACTCCATAGAGGAGACTGAAGGGTCCGATCAGGTCTGCCTGAGAAACTGGCCGGGGGACCTGATCAGACAGTCCGTGTGAAAGGGGCCTTCGGCTGTGTGGCATGGCAGGGAGATGATAAAAAAAAAAATTATATATATATATATATTTTTTTTTTTATTTTTTTTTTCTTCAATAATTGAAAAGAAAAATTATTATTTTTTAAATAATTTAAAAAATAAATAATAATAATCACACTCCCTGTCCACTTACCTTCAAGCAAAAGTAAGTGGGCAGGGAGATGAAGCCTGCAAAAACTTCCATCTCATCTCCTCTTGGGAAGGAGAGGGCAGGCATTGAGAACAGGCAGATAAAACAGTCATTAGTGACTGCTTGTGAAACTCCCGGTCACCACAAGAGGGTGCCAGTTCCCCCGTTGGAAGCCTCTCTCATCTCACAGAAGAAGGCCGAAAAGCCGGGGCCTCAATTTAAGGACGGCACGGTAGTCCCGTGCACTCGGGGAGGAGGTGGGGGCGCAAAAGGGACAGGGCACCCCAGGCGCCAGGTCGCTAATTCTAGTCGCCAATGCGACCTGGCTCCCCGGGGTTTGTCGAGCCCTGAGTTAATGGATTGGAAAGGATATCATATTTACTTGTTTTTAACTTTTTTTTTTTTTCAGTTACTTCCTGATTTCTTGCCTAGGCAAATTATGTCATACATCCCAGAAGTCTTCAGGGGGGTCAACAATTGGGTTACTTTTTAGGTTTTTTTTTTTTTTGGGAGGGTGCATGATATCAGCACAGGGCCAATCAGCACTGTCCAGACAGAGGGCAAGAGATCCTGAGCCTCATAGGACAATGTAAAAAAGAGAATTGATGCTCCTGCACTGGAGGGGTTGTTATGCGACTTAGTTTAATGCATGGGTGTCCAACCTTTTGGCTTCTCTGGGCCACATTGAGTGTAGAGAAATTTTCTTGGGCTGCATATAAAATATATACTATAGTTACTATATAAGTAATAAAATGCTGCCGCACCCTTCCCGCACTGGTGCACCCCCCGCACTAATTTAACACAACTAGAGGATGATCAAATGAAATGGAATCAGTATACAGAGGTCTACTTAGTCTGAGAGATATTAAAGGAACACTCTAACCACCATGACCACTTCAGCCTTAGCCTACAGTTAGTTGGAAGCCACTGTGGCCGTGCCCCCGACCCGACTTCCTTCCTCCCCAGCAAAAAAAAAAAATTGTCAGGGGGCAGTGGGCCGCATTGCCTGGGGTTCCGGGCCGCATGTGGCCCCCGGGCCGCAGGTTGGACATGCCTGGTTTAATGGAAACACGACTCAGCTGGTATTGTCGTCGTTTCCGGCTGTGCTGCCACTCTCAACAGGCCGGGGGAAACCCAAATGAAGCTCTAAAAAGAAAAAGTACAGAGGGCGCACCAGCCTAGCGCATTACCTTTGTAACAATTTATTTTGATAAAAATATATGTACATCATATTTACAAAGTAGATAACATGACAGGCGAAAAATGTTTTCTTTTTAGAGCCTCATAGGACAGTCAGAAGAGAATGAAAACTCCTCCTACAAGCTTTAACCAGTGCTCGGACGGACACTGATAGAAGTCACAAGACTGCTATATACTGCTGATGAGAAATGGCATTTAGCAGTTTATATTTACTAAATCTATTGCATTTCCATGTTCTGTGTACTGTGGGAGAGCAGACAGAGTGAATGCAGGTTCCTGGGTTTAGTAACACTCTAACCCTTGCACTGCGGACACAGCCCCACTGCAGGGGATCATTTTTTACTTGCTCAGAGATGGACTAATATTTTAAAAGCTGTTTTCAAGCAATTTAACCACTTGCCGACCGCCGCACGACTATTTACTGCGGCGGTCAGCCCCTACTGGGCAAAGCGATGTAGTACTACGTCGCTCGCCCACGAGCCTTTATGGGCGAGTGCGCGCCGCCGGAGGCGCGCTCCCGCCCCCGCTTGGTCACTAACATCCCTGCGCGAGTGACCGGCGGCTCCGATGTTCGTCGGTCACTCGCGATCTCCCGCTGGAGAGGAAGAAAGGCAGGCGGCTGATGTAAACAAAGCCGCCTGTCATTTTCCCTGATGTAACTGCAGAGATCATACGATTCTGCTATGTAGGATCGTATGTCTCTGTGGTTACACCAAAAGCCACGCCCCTTGACAGTTAGAATCACGCCCCTAGGGACACACTTAACCCCTGGATCTCTAATAAAGTTAGCCCCTTCCCTGCCAGTGTCATTTTTACAGTAACAGTGCATATTTATAGCACTGATTGCTGTAGTAATGTCACTGGTACCCCCAAAAGTGTCAAAAAAGTGTCAGTTAGGGGTCCGATCTGTCCGCCGCAATCCCGCAAAAAAAAAAAAGAATAAAAAAAAAAAAAAAAAAAAAAAAAAACGCAGATCGCCGCCATTTCTAGTTAAAAAAAAAAAAAAAAAAACACAATAAAAATGACATAAATCTTTCCCGTAGTTAGTAAACGCAATAACTTTTGCGCAAACCAATCAAAATACGCTTATTGCGATTTTTTTCACCAAAAATATGTAGCAGAAAACAAATTGGCCTAAAAAAATTTTGATTTGAAACACAATTACAAGATACAACTGGGGTTGATTTACTATTGGAGACTGGAGAGTGCAAAATCTGGTGCAGCTCTGCATAGAAACCAATCAGCCGCTAGGTGTTTTATTTTTTTTTTCCAAAGCTTTATTGAACAAACTGAAGTTAGAAGCAGTTTGGTTTCCATGTAGAGTGGCACCAGATTTTTCACTCTCCTCTTTAAGTAAATCAACCCCAATTATCTATCTATCTACATCTACATCAGAACCTTGATACAGGTGAAGCAGCTCATGGTTGTGTCTGTTCTGGGGCTGAGCTGTGCAGAGAAGATTGGAGATATCCAGACGGTGCAGGTGTGTACACTGGATATCTGTACACTGTAATGGATATCTCCAATCTTCTCTGCACAGCTCAGCCCCAGAACAGACACAACCATGAGCTGCTTCACCTGTATCAAGGTTCTGATGATCTTATTCAATCTCGCCATCTTTGGGAATCTCTGAATTATTTCATCTACCGGAGATTTGCATGGTTGCCGTTGGAATCGGTGAAAAATCTGTGGGGACACTCCATCATTCTTAAGCCTGTTTGACTCCTACACTATAAGGTGTTTTGGGGTCCCATCCATCTGGTGAGCGCAATATATTTCTACCTTCACTGGTGACGGGATTTGCTGCACTTATATATGATTTGCACCATTATATATTGGACTTTTTCTCACCATCCATTGTTTATGTTACTTGTGAAATGCTTCCTGCGATTGGACAATTTATTTTGTTGGGAATTTTTTTCTTCTAGCGCTGCACATATTTTTGTATTAATATTGGTCGATCACTAATTGAGTGCACACTATACTGTACATGGACATACTTTTCACTAAGCCAACTTTTTTTTTTTTTTTTGGTCTTAAGCAAGATTTTAATTTTCTGAGATATTGAATTTTGGGGTGTCACTCGCTGTAAGCCATAATCATCAATATTAAAAGAAAGAAATGCTGGAAATATATCACTCTGTGTGTAACACATCTATATAAAATATAAGAGTTTCACAAATAAATTTACTGAAATAAATTCCCTTTTTGATGATATTCTAATTTTAGGAGTTGCACCTGTACCTTGGTAGACAAGAGATAAAGTAGTATTTTAAAAAAAATATATAATTTTTTTTTTAACTTAGTATCAGTGTGTTTTTTAGGTAGGCTAAAATAAGAGAAACGCGCACTATTGTTTCTAGGTGGTACTACGGGTACAAACAATGAACAGCACACACATATGTGGTATTGCTGCAATCATCAGGAGCAGGAGAAATTATTCTGGGTTGTTCTTTGGGGGTAGGTTATGGCAATAGCAGAAAATATACAAAAAAAAAGACCAGTTCATAGCTTTCAACTTTCCCTGAATTCGAGGGACTGTCCTTGATTTAGAACAAAGTCCCTCTGTCCCTCTTTCCTCCTCATTTGTCCCTCATTTTGGTTTGATCTATATAAATTGTTTACAAAACACACTATTTATTTACCAAAAAGTGTTTCCTAGTGCTAAATCTTTTATCAAATTTATGAATTGCTAAATTCGTAATTTCCAAAACACAATATAAAGGAATAGTAGTGGTTAAAAAAATGCAGTTGTGGGTTTAACCAATAATTTTTTTTGTACAATTCTTATTTAAGGGGGCGTGGCAGGGGGGTGTGTCCTATGCCTACATACTTTTGTTAATAGGTGCCCCTCCTTCCCATCTCAGAAAGTTGGGAGGTGTGCCAGTTTTCCTTTGAGAAATATATACTGTATAAAAAAAAAAAAAAAAAAAAAAAAAAGGGGGGGGGGGGGCATCGATCACTATTTACCATCAAATAAAAGTTAAAAAAAAAAAAAAGCGGTATAATTCACCAGGACACACTGAGGTTCATTTAAGCTCGGCTTACATATGTCTTGCCGTGGTTTCAGTGCGAATTTTAAAAAGAGTCCGGCACTTTTTTGTTCACCGGTTTAGGTGCAATTCGGGTGCAAATTTTTACAAAAAAAAAATAAAATCGCACCTGAACCGGACTGGAAAATGTACAGGACTCTTTTTAAAAAACAGACTATAGAAGTGGATCAACTGTATGATTTTCAGGCTGAAAGGAGGACTTGATCGTAGCTTAATGTTTGACTGCAGCTAACAGTTCATGTTTTCCCAACTGTCTGGTAGGGGCGGAACAGCTATGCAAACTGGGAAAATGGTAATTATTAAATCTGAGGGAAACCTGAAAACACGCGCTGTGCCATGGCACTAATGATCAGACCGGGATATCACCATCCTATTCATACACACTTCTCCCAGTGTCAGGACTTTGTAACGCTCACATTGTATACATGGAGGGATTTTTCTCCTGATTACCAATTATATACAGTGCCTTGCAAAAGTATTTGGCCCCCTTGAACTTTGTGATCTTTTGCCACATTTCAGGCTTCAAACATAAAGATATAAAACTGTAATTTTTTGTGAAGAATCAACAAGTGGGACACAATCATGAAGTGGAACGAAATTTATTTGATATTTTAAACTTTAACAAATAAAAAACTGAAAATTTGGGCGTGCAAAATTATTCAGCCCCTTTACTTTCAGTGCAGCAAACTCTCTCCAGAAGTTCAGTGAGGATCTCTAAGACCCCGTTCACACTGGGGCGATCCGACTTGCCGGGGCGACCTCACAGGTCGCGGCGCGACCTCGGAGCGGCCTTCATAACATTGAAGTCAATGCAGGTCGCTCCAGGTCGCCCCAAAGAAGCTCCGGACCCTTTTTCTAAGTCGGAGCGACTTGTGTTGCTCCTATTAGAACGGGTCCACGGCTTCCCTATGGCAGGCGACCGGTCAGGCGACCAGGTCGCCTGACAGGTCGCCCCAGTGTGAACGGGGTCTGAATGATCCAATGTTGACCAAAATGACTAATGATGATCAATAGAATCCACCCGTGTGTAATCAAGTCTCCGTATGAATGCACCTGCACTGTGATAGTCTCAGAGGTCCATTTAAAGCGCAGAGAGCATCATGAAGAACAAGGAACACGCCAGGCAGGTCCGAGATACTGTTATGGAGAAGTTTAAAGCCCGATTTGGGTACAAAAAGATTTCCCAAGCTTTAAACATCCCAAGGAGCACTGTGCAAGCGATAATATTGAAATGGAAGGAGTATCAGACCACTGCAAATCTACGAAGACCTGGCCGTCCCTCTAAACTTTCAGCTCATACAAGGAGAAGACTGATCAGAGATGCAGCCAAGAGGCCCATGATCACTCTGGATGAACTGCAGAGATCTACAGCTGAGGTGGGAGACTCTGTCCATAGGACAACAATCAGCCGTATACTGCACAAATCTGGCCTTTATGGAAGAGTGGCAAGAAGAAAGCCATTTCTTAAAGATATCCATAAAAAGTGTCATTTAAAGTTTGCCACAAGCCACCTGGGAGACACCAAACATGTGGAAGAAGGGGCTCTGCTCAGATGAAACCAAAATCAAACTTTTTGGCAACAATGCAAAACGTTATGTTTGGCGTAAAAGCAACACAGCTCATCACCCTGAACACACCATCCCCACTGTCAAACATGGTGGTGGCAGCATCATGGTTTGGGCCTGCTTTTCTTCAGCAGGGACAGGGAAGATGGTTAACATTGATGGGAAGATGGATGGCGCCAAATACAGGACCATTCTGGAAGAAAACCTGATGGAGTCTGCAAAAGACCCGAGACTGGGACGGAGATTTGTCTTCCAACAAGACAATGATCCAAAACATAAAGCAAAATCTACAATGGAATGGTTCACAAATAAACATATCCAAGTGTTAGAATGGCCAAGTCAAAGTCCAGACCTGAATCTAATCGAGAATCTGTGGAAAGAACTGAAAACTGTCTTTCACAAACGCTCTCCATCCAACCTCACTGAGCTCGAGCTGTTTTGCAAGGAGGAATGGGCAAAAATTTCAGTCTCCCGATGTGCAAAACTGATAGAGACATACCCCAAGCGACTTACAGCTGTAATCGCAGCAAAAGTTGGCGCTGCTACAAAGTATTAACTTAAGGTGGCTGAATAATTTTGCACGCCGAATTTCTCAGTTTTTTATTTGTTAAAAAAGTTTGAAATATCCAATAAATTTCGTTCCACTTCATGATTGTGTCCCACTTGTTGATTCTTCACAAAAAATTACAGTTTTATATCTTTATGTTTGAAGCCTGAAATGCGGCAAAAGGTCGCACAGTTCAAGGGGGCCGAATACTTTCGCAAGGCACTGTATGAATTTATGTACATATTCAACAGACTTATAATGAAATCCATGTGCATTCCCCCTTCCACACTGCTACTTATTGTGAGGCTACGGCCCTACATCCCATCACATGTCTGCCCTCCCCCCAGGAACTCAGTGCCCTGGTACCAGCTGCCCACTTATTTTGTGGTCTCACCCTGTGCCGAGAAACTTATTGAGACTTCCATTGCCGACCTCCTACTGAAAATGCTATTTGCCTGGTTGTCATGCTGAACTAATAACTTGTCAGAACTCCCCATCTGCTTGCTTGGGTCAATACTAAGGAGGGGGGGGGGGGGGAATCATGGAAGTCATATCTGTGCACCGGCCAGGAAACTAGCATTATCAGATGGATTCTCGCACCAATGGGAGCCTCCGTTTTTCTACCAACACAGTTCATGTTTACATTTACAGCCTTTTGTGGTCATTATGCAGTCCCCCCAATCTTCCTGCATTGTTTTGTATTCTCCACACAAATCATACAGTCCATGGTCCTCTCTGCAGAACATCGCTCTCTTCCCATCCATTCTGCAGGCTCTCCAACACTCCACCACACCCCTTCTGTAGTCTGATGCCCTCTGCCCCGTCCCTTCTGCAGTCTGACACCCCCTGCCCCCGTCCCTTCTGCAGTCTGACACCCTCTGCCCCGCCTCTTTTGCAGTCTGACACCCCCTGCCCCCGTCCCTTCTGCAGTCTGACACCCCCTGCCCCCGTCCCTTCTGCAGTCTGACACCCCCTGCCCCCGTCCCTTCTGCAGTCTGACACCCCCTGCCCCCGTCCCTTCTGCAGTCTGACACCCCCTGCCCCCGTCCCTTCTGCAGTCTGACACCCTCTGCCCCCTCCCTTCTGCAGTCTGACACCCTCTGCCCCCGTCCCTTCTGCAGTCTGACACCCCCTGCCCCCCTCCCTTCTGCAGTCTGACACCCCCTGCCCCCCTCCCTTCTGCAGTCTGACACCCCCTGCCCCCCTCCCTTCTGCAGTCTGACACCCTCTGCCCCCCTCCCTTCTGCAGTCTGACACCCTCTGCCCCCCTCCCTTCTGCAGTCTGACACTCTCTGCTCTGCCCCGCCTCCTTTCTGCAGTCTGACACTCTCTGCTCTGCCCCGCCCCCTTTCTGCAGTCTGACACGTTCTGCTCTGCCCCGCCCCCTTTCTGCAGTCTGACACTCTCTGCCTCACCCTCTCTCTGACGCTCTCTGTGCAATCACTCCCCTACCCCTCCCCCATACATTTCACTCCCTATTCTCTCCCCCCTATACATTTCTCTCCTTCCCCCCACATTTACATTTATTCTCTCTCTCTCTCTCACATATCAGTCTCTCTCACTCATATCAGTGTGTCTCTGACATATCAGCCTCCCTCTCATATCAGTCTCTCTCACATATCAATCTCTCTCACACACACCAGTGTCTCTCTCTCTCTCTTCTCTCCCCTCTCAGATATCAGTCTCTCTCTATCTCTCTCTCACACATATCAGTGTCTCTCTCACATACCAGTCTCTCTCTCTCCTCTCACATATCAGTCTCTCTCTCTCCTCTAACATATCAGTTATCAGTCTCTCTCTCTCTTCTCTCTCACATATCAGTTATCAGTCTCTCCCTCTCACATATCAGTCTCTCTCTCTCTCTCTCTCCCCTCTCACATATCAGTCTCTCTCTCTCTCCCTCTCTCACATAGTCTCTCTCTCTCACATATCAGTCTCTCTATCCCTCCTCTCTCACATATCAGTCTCTCTATCCCTCCTCTCTCACATATCAGTCTCTCTATCCCTCCTCTCTCTCACATATCAGTCTCTCTCCCCTCTCACATATCAGTCTCTCTCACTCATATCAGTGTGTCTCTGACATATCAGCCTCCCTCTCATATCAGTCTCTCTCTTTCTCTCTCTCATATATCAGTCTCTCTCACACACACCAGTCTCTCTCTCTCTTCCCTCTCAGATATCAGTCTCTCTCTATCTCTCTCTCACACATATCAGTGTCTCTCTCACATATCAGTCTCTCTCTCCCATCTCACATATCGGTCTCTTCCCTCTAACATATCAGTTATCAGTCTCTCTCTCTTCTCTCTCACATATCAGTCTCTCTCTCTCTTCTCTCTCACATATCAGTTATCAGTCTCTCTCTCTCACATATCAGTCTCTCTCACATATCAGTCTCTCTCTCTCTTTCTCCCACTCTCACATATCAGTCTCTCTCTCTCCCTCTCTCACATATCAGTCTCTCTCTCTCACATATCAGTCTCTCTCTCTCTCTCTCTCTCTCTCACATATCAGTCTCTCTATCCCTCCTCTCCTCTCACATATCAGTCTCTCTCACTCATATCAGTGTGTCTCTGACATATCAGCCTCCCTCTCATATCAGTCTCTCTCTTTCTCTCATATATCAGTCTCTCTCACACACACCAGTCTCTCTCTCTCTCTTCTCTCCCCTCTCCGATATCAGTCTCTCTCTATCTCTCTCTCACACATATCAGTGTCTCTCTCACATACCAGTCTCTCTCTCTCCTCTCACATATCAGTCTCTCTCTCCCCTCTCACATATCAGTTATCAGTCTCTCTTCTCTCTCACATATCAGTCTCTCTCTCTCTCTCTCTCTCTCTCACATATCAGTCTCTCTCTCCCTCTCTCACATATCAGTCTCTCTCTCTCTCCCCTCTCACATATCAGTCTCTCTCCTCTCACATATTATTCTCTCTCTCCCCCTCTCACATATCAGTCTCTCTCTCTCTCTCTCACATATCAGTCTCTCTCTCTCTCTCACATATCAGTCTCTCTCTCTCTCTCTCCTCTCACATATCAGTCTCTCTCTCTCTCTCTCCTCTCACATATCAGTCTCTCTCTCTCCCTCTCTCACATATCAGTCTCTCTATCCCTCCTCTCTCACATATCAGTCTCTCTATCCCTCCTCTCTCTCACATATCAGTCTCTCTCACTCATATCAGTGTGTCTCTGACATATCAGCCTCCCTCTCATATCAGTCTCTCTCTTTCTCTCTCTCATATATCAGTCTCTCTCACACACACCAGTCTCTCTCTCTCTTCCCTCTCAGATATCAGTCTCTCTCTATCTCTCTCTCACACATATCAGTGTCTCTCTCACATATCAGTCTCTCTCTCCCATCTCACATATCGGTCTCTTCCCTCTAACATATCAGTTATCAGTCTCTCTCTCTTCTCTCTCACATATCAGTCTCTCTCTCTCTTCTCTCTCACATATCAGTTATCAGTCTCTCTCTCTCACATATCAGTCTCTCTCACATATCAGTCTCTCTCTCTCTCACACATATCAGTCTCTCTCTCTCTTTCTCCCACTCTCACATATCAGTCTCTCTCTCTCCCTCTCTCACATATCAGTCTCTCTCTCTCACATATCAGTCTCTCTCTCTCTCTCTCTCTCTCTCTCTCTCACATATCAGTCTCTCTATCCCTCCTCTCCTCTCACATATCAGTCTCTCTCACTCATATCAGTGTGTCTCTGACATATCAGCCTCCCTCTCATATCAGTCTCTCTCTTTCTCTCATATATCAGTCTCTCTCACACACACCAGTCTCTCTCTCTCTCTCTTCTCTCCGATATCAGTCTCTCTCTATCTCTCTCTCACACATATCAGTGTCTCTCTCACATACCAGTCTCTCTCTCTCTCTCCTCTCACATATCAGTCTCTCTCTCCCCTCTCACATATCAGTTATCAGTCTCTCTTCTCTCTCACATATCAGTTATCAGTCTCTCTTCTCTCTCACATATCAGTCTCTCTCTCTCTCTCTCTCTCACATATCAGTCTCTCTCTCCCTCTCTCACATATCAGTCTCTCTCTCTCCCCTCTCACATATCAGTCTCTCTCCTCTCACATATTATTCTCTCTCTCCCCCTCTCACATATCAGTCTCTCTCTCTCTCTCTCACATATCAGTCTCTCTCTCTCTCTCTCCTCTCACATATCAGTCTCTCTCTCTCTCTCTCCTCTCACATATCAGTCTCTCTCTCTCCCTCTCTCACATATCAGTCTCTCTATCCCTCCTCTCTCACATATCAGTCTCTCTATCCCTCCTCTCTCTCACATATCAGTCTCTCTCCCCTCTCACATATCAGTCTCTCTCACTCATATCAGTGTGTCTCTGACATATCAGCCTCCCTCTCATATCAGTCTCTCTCTTTCTCTCTCTCATATATCAGTCTCTCTCACACACACCAGTCTCTCTCTCTTCCCTCTCAGATATCAGTCTCTCTCTATCTCTCTCTCACACATATCAGTGTCTCTCTCACATATCAGTCTCTCTCTCCCATCTCACATATCGGTCTCTTCCCTCTAACATATCAGTTATCAGTCTCTCTCTCTTCTCTCTCACATATCAGTCTCTCTCTCTCTTCTCTCTCACATATCAGTTATCAGTCTCTCTCTCTCACATATCAGTCTCTCTCACATATCAGTCTCTCTCTCTCTTTCTCCCACTCTCACATATCAGTCTCTCTCTCTCCCTCTCTCACATATCAGTCTCTCTCTCTCACATATCAGTCTCTCTCTCTCTCTCTCTCTCACATATCAGTCTCTCTATCCCTCCTCTCCTCTCACATATCAGTCTCTCTCACTCATATCAGTGTGTCTCTGACATATCAGCCTCCCTCTCATATCAGTCTCTCTCTTTCTCTCATATATCAGTCTCTCTCACACACACCAGTCTCTCTCTCTCTCTTCTCTCCCCTCTCCGATATCAGTCTCTCTCTATCTCTCTCTCACACATATCAGTGTCTCTCTCACATACCAGTCTCTCTCTCTCCTCTCACATATCAGTCTCTCTCTCCCCTCTCACATATCAGTTATCAGTCTCTCTTCTCTCTCACATATCAGTCTCTCTCTCTCTCTCTCTCTCTCTCTCTCTCTCTCTCTCACATATCAGTCTCTCTCTCCCTCTCTCACATATCAGTCTCTCTCTCTCTCCCCTCTCACATATCAGTCTCTCTCCTCTCACATATTATTCTCTCTCTCCCCCTCTCACATATCAGTCTCTCTCTCTCTCTCTCACATATCAGTCTCTCTCTCTCTCTCACATATCAGTCTCTCTCTCTCTCTCTCCTCTCACATATCAGTCTCTCTCTCTCTCTCTCCTCTCACATATCAGTCTCTCTCTCTCCCTCTCTCACATATCAGTCTCTCTATCCCTCCTCTCTCACATATCAGTCTCTCTATCCCTCCTCTCTCTCACATATCAGTCTCTCTCACTCATATCAGTGTGTCTCTGACATATCAGCCTCCCTCTCATATCAGTCTCTCTCTTTCTCTCTCTCATATATCAGTCTCTCTCACACACACCAGTCTCTCTCTCTCTTCCCTCTCAGATATCAGTCTCTCTCTATCTCTCTCTCACACATATCAGTGTCTCTCTCACATATCAGTCTCTCTCTCCCATCTCACATATCGGTCTCTTCCCTCTAACATATCAGTTATCAGTCTCTCTCTCTTCTCTCTCACATATCAGTCTCTCTCTCTCTTCTCTCTCACATATCAGTTATCAGTCTCTCTCTCTCACATATCAGTCTCTCTCACATATCAGTCTCTCTCTCTCTCACACATATCAGTCTCTCTCTCTCTTTCTCCCACTCTCACATATCAGTCTCTCTCTCTCCCTCTCTCACATATCAGTCTCTCTCTCTCACATATCAGTCTCTCTCTCTCTCTCTCTCTCACATATCAGTCTCTCTATCCCTCCTCTCCTCTCACATATCAGTCTCTCTCACTCATATCAGTGTGTCTCTGACATATCAGCCTCCCTCTCATATCAGTCTCTCTCTTTCTCTCATATATCAGTCTCTCTCACACACACCAGTCTCTCTCTCTCTCTCTTCTCTCCGATATCAGTCTCTCTCTATCTCTCTCTCACACATATCAGTGTCTCTCTCACATACCAGTCTCTCTCTCTCTCTCCTCTCACATATCAGTCTCTCTCTCCCCTCTCACATATCAGTTATCAGTCTCTCTTCTCTCTCACATATCAGTTATCAGTCTCTCTTCTCTCTCACATATCAGTCTCTCTCTCTCTCTCTCTCTCACATATCAGTCTCTCTCTCCCTCTCTCACATATCAGTCTCTCTCTCTCCCCTCTCACATATCAGTCTCTCTCCTCTCACATATTATTCTCTCTCTCCCCCTCTCACATATCAGTCTCTCTCTCTCTCTCTCACATATCAGTCTCTCTCTCTCTCTCTCCTCTCACATATCAGTCTCTCTCTCTCTCTCTCCTCTCACATATCAGTCTCTCTATCCCTCCTCTCTCACATATCAGTCTCTCTATCCCTCCTCTCTCTCACATATCAGTCTCTCTCCCCTCTCACATATCAGTCTCTCTCACTCATATCAGTGTGTCTCTGACATATCAGCCTCCCTCTCATATCAGTCTCTCTCTTTCTCTCTCTCATATATCAGTCTCTCTCACACACACCAGTCTCTCTCTCTTCCCTCTCAGATATCAGTCTCTCTCTATCTCTCTCTCACACATATCAGTGTCTCTCTCACATATCAGTCTCTCTCTCCCATCTCACATATCGGTCTCTTCCCTCTAACATATCAGTTATCAGTCTCTCTCTCTTCTCTCTCACATATCAGTCTCTCTCTCTCTTCTCTCTCACATATCAGTTATCAGTCTCTCTCTCTCACATATCAGTCTCTCTCTCTCTCACACATCAGTCTCTCTCTCTCTTTCTCCCACTCTCACATATCAGTCTCTCTCTCTCCCTCTCTCACATATCAGTCTCTCTCTCTCACATATCAGTCTCTCTCTCTCTCTCTCACATATCAGTCTCTCTATCCCTCCTCTCCTCTCACATATCAGTCTCTCTCACTCATATCAGTGTGTCTCTGACATATCAGCCTCCCTCTCATATCAGTCTCTCTCTTTCTCTCATATATCAGTCTCTCTCACACACACCAGTCTCTCTCTCTCTCTCTCTTCTCTCCGATATCAGTCTCTCTCTATCTCTCTCTCACACATATCAGTGTCTCTCTCACATACCAGTCTCTCTCTCTCTCTCCTCTCACATATCAGTCTCTCTCTCCCCTCTCACATATCAGTTATCAGTCTCTCTTCTCTCTCACATATCAGTTATCAGTCTCTCTTCTCTCTCACATATCAGTTATCAGTCTCTCTTCTCTCTCACATATCAGTCTCTCTCTCTCTCTCTCCCTCTCTCACATATCAGTCTCTCTCTCCCTCTCTCACATATCAGTCTCTCTCTCTCCCCTCTCACATATCAGTCTCTCTCCTCTCACATATCAGTCTCTCTCCTCTCACATATTATTCTCTCTCTCCCCCTCTCACATATCAGTCTCTCTCTCTCCCTCTCTCACATATCAGTCTCTCCCCTCTCACATATCAGTCTCTCTCTCTCCCCTCTCACATATCAGTCTCTCTCTCTCTCCTCTCACATATCAGTCTCTCTCTCTCTCTCTCTTTTCACATATCAGTCTCTCTCTCTCTCTCTCTCTCTCTTTTCACATATCAGTCTCTCTCTCTCTCTCTCTCTCTCTTTTCACATATCAGTCTCTCCCCCCCCCCCCTGGTGAAAGACCCCTTCCCCCCCCTCAGCCTTCCTCCCTCTCCCCCTGACACAAACTCACCTGCCCATTTCCCGAGGCCGGGGCCCACCTGCGTTCCTCTCCCCAGAACCCAGACCCGGACTGCACTCAGCAGGCGCCACGCCGCCCTCAAACCCCACCAGGAGGCCGCCAGCACACCCACATAGTAGAAAAAGCGGTCGCAGGGCACAGGGAGCCCGGCCAACACCTCTGAGGCCACCATGTCCCGGGACTGCGTGTGACTGGACCCGGAAGAGCCGCGGCTGCACACCGTGTGTGACAAGAACAAGGCTCCTGTCACTCACTAGTCACTCCGCCTACTACTTCATCACCCATTGGCTGCTGTGAATGTCACTCTTCTCAGCCCCACCTCAATCCCTGATTGTATGCTTCCCATTGGCTTTTGAATTTTTTCATTTCATTGGCTGAGCCAAGCATCAGTCAAGGAAACCCGCCTTGCAGGCTTATCCAGTAATCTGATTGGGCAACAGTTGACATGGTTACGCAGCCTTCCATGCCCTCGTCACTCTGTCAACCGATCTGCTCATCCGCACGGTTCCTATTGGACGATGGGCTCCCGTCGCCTAGCAACTCTGCCTCCTCCACCCCCGCACTTCAGCGGCTTCATTCATAAAAAAAAAGCCGAGCGAGGCCTGCCAGCCGATTGGTTGGAAGGCTCTTGTTACTATGCATGGACTGTGCGGTGATTGGTGGAGAGGATAGCACCAGACAGACTGGGTTGTACAGTGATGCAGCAAAGCTGGAGTGAGGGGGTTTAGCTGGGAGACACAATGACACAGTCTGCATAAAACAATGTATACACAAATAATGGAGGGGTTTATTACTGGGGGGTGGCAAAAAAGCGGATTCAGGGTCCAAGGGCAGCCAATCAGGGGGGTATATTTTATCATTTTGGAGGGAAAACAAAAAAAACTTGGTTGCTATGGGCAACAGGTGCATAAACCGCTTGCCCACACTCATTGTCACTCTTCTGACTTTTTCTGACACTTGTTTACAAGTTATAATCAGTATTTTTTGATAGAAAATTACTTAGAACCCCCAAACACCATATATATTTTTGTTAGTAGAGACCCTAGAGAATAAAATGGCGGTCGTTGCAATATTTTAGGTCACACAGTATTTGCGTAGCAGTCTTTCAAACGCAATTTTTTGGGGAAAAAATACACTTTAATGAATTTAAAAAAAAAAGCAAAACAGTGAAGTTAGCCAAATTTATAGATTATTAGAATATTGTTCGATGCCTAACATTTCATGCTTTAACCACTTCTGGACCGGAAGGATTTGCCCCTTTAATGACCAGCCCATTTTTTTTTTTTTTTGCGATTTGGCACTGCGTTACTTGTGCATTACCCAAGTGGTATCTTTAATAATGTATAAAAGGAAATGTACCGGAGTGGATTTTATTTAAATCACAATTTAAATCATGATTCAAATCACTATAAAAAAAAGCTTGAATTAACCAGTTCTGGACTGGAAGATTTTCCCCCTTAACCACTTTAAGACCGGAAGGATTTGCCCCCTTTCTGACCAGGCCATTTTTTTTGCGATTTGGCACTGCGTTATTTAACAGATAATTACGCGATCATGCGACGCTGTCCCTAAATAAAATTGATGTTCTTTTTTAACCCCACAAATAAAGATTTCTTTTGGTGGTATTTGATCACCTCTGTGATTTTTATTTTTTGCGCTATAAACAAAAAAAGAGCGACAATTCTGAAAAAAACAAAAAAATAATAATTTTCACTTTCTGCTATATAACATTCCCAAAAAAAAAAAGTAAAAATAATTTTTTTGGTAAAAAAAAAAAAAAAATCCCAATAAGCATATATTGATTGGTTTGCACAAAAGTTACGCGTCTACAAACTAGGGAAAAGATTTATGTCATTTTTATTTATTTTTTTCTACAAGTAATGGCGGCGATCAGCAACTTTTAGCGGGACTGCGACATTCCGGCAGACAGATCGGACCCCTAACTGACACTTTTGACACTTTTGGGGGGGACCAGTGACATTACTACAGTAATCAGCGCTAAAAATATGCACTGTTACTGTACTAATGACACTGGCAGGGAAGGGGTTAACACCAGGGGCGATCAAAGGGTTAAATGTGAGCCTAAGGGGTGCTTTCCAACTGTGAGGGGGGTGGGCTTATTGAATCAATACAGAGACCTGTGTTCCTAAATAGGAGGATCACAGGAGCTCTGTGCTGATTCCTGAGAGAACAACGTGTTTACAACAGCAGACCATCGTTCTCTCTCCACAGGGATCGATCGCTGGTGCCAGGCAGCAATTGCGGCCGCCAGCCCCGTGAATCAGCTTTCCCGCTGGCGAATGGGGGTGCACGCGCACCCCCAGGATCGCTTCCGCGAATCGGTGTACAGGTACGGCGATTTGCGGGAGCCTGCCGCTGTATATAAACGGTGGCTGCTCGGCAAGTGGTTAATAATCTTTGGCACAGTGATCATAGTTTACAAATTTTTATATATCTAAATAACTATGCAGTTGCTGACTAGAGATGGGCTTGGGCGTGTTCGGGATCCCACCTACCCGATCCTGCCAGGAAGCCGACACTGCACACTGCTAATTACAGGCATTGAGATGTTTCCTGATCTGTGCAGCTGCGGACCGGGAAATGTCTCAATGCCTGTGATAAGCGGTGTGCAGTGTCGGCTTCCTGGCAGGATCGGGCAGGTGGGTTGGGACTAGGATCCCGAACACGCCAGAGCTCATCTCTATTGGTGACAACAGAACACATTTTATGGTTTTTTATCTCTAGGGACCAATTTACGCCTCTTTGTTTTTCAGGTACACTTTGGCTGTGTTTGATATGCATTAACATTCATTACTATGGGATGTACTTGCCTTGATATCTGCAGCAGCAGGCGGCTTCTGCTTCTTCCTCCTGTCTTCTACGTCTCCTCCCTCATCCATGCCTAATGGCATGGCTTCTCCTTTTCGGCCAATCGGGAAATGGGTCTCAAGCCCCGCTTCCTGATTGGCCAGGAGGAGGATCCGTGTGACAATTTTCATTCGCTATTGTCACACAACTAGGTGGGCTCGGGGCACAGTGCTCTGCGCCCCGAGCCCACCCTTTTTTTTAGCCTATTAGAGCCTCTGGCTCTAATCACATGGCTAAAAAAAAAAAAAAAGGTAGATTAGGGGGCCAGACGCATGGATGGAGGGGCGGCTCCTGCGCCTCCAACGCACCAGCCACCACTGTTTGAAATACACACCAAAGATGCTACAAGTAGGGGTTTAGAACACACTGCACCCCTATGAAGACCAGTGGCGACTTTAGGAACATTATATAGGGGGGCACATACAATACCACAGTCATAACTGGGGTGGGGGGCACTTATAATTTGAAATTTAGTTTGAAGAAACTAAATAAGTACATATAAGTAATAAAGCGTAGTATTGGTGCCAGTTTACACAGTAATACCCCTTGATTGGTGCCAGTTTTAGCAGTAATAACCCCTAGTATTGGTGCCAGTTTACGCAGTAATAAAGGCTAGTATTGGTGCCAGTTTACACAGTAATAACCTCTAGAATCGGTGCCAGTTTATGCAGTAATAAAGCCTAGTATTGGTGCCAGTTTACACAGTAATAGCCCTTAGTATTGGTGCCAGTTTACGCAGTAATAATAATCCCTAGAAATGGTGCCACTTTACGCAGTAATAACCCCTAGTATTGGTGCTAGTTATCGCAGTTATAAAGCCTAGTATTGATGCCATGCTGTCAGAACAGGTAAGGAAGAATAGTGAGACCTGCCAACCACAGTGATGAAAGTGTTAAGGCCATCCGCGACAGTGGCGGCAGTCTTAACACTTTCATCAACTTCATTGGAGATGTTTATGATCTCCCCGCAGTTCTCCTGATGCGCTACAGTACAGCGCACCTCTCCAGCCTGGGACTCCTTCCCTCTGTCACACACTGTGGCGAAACTAAGGGGGAAGGCTGCTACAGCACACCTCTCCATCCGGGACTGGTGCCCCTACAGCAGGGGTGTCTAACCACTGAGGAGCGAGGGCCACTTTTGCTACTTGGTAACCAGTCGCGGGCCACAATGAGCGGAGCAGCAGATGACAGGTCTGTGTCCACGCAGCATATGCAGGGCAGACACGGAGAAAGCCAACTCTACTCGAATGGGCCACCCGATCCAGTCCCCCCAGAAAGAAGGGGATGGATCCCCTTCTGTTTTTTTAAGTGTATCGGACTGGAGATAGGCGGATCTAAACAGGCAGAAGTCAGTTTACATCTTCTACTCTATAGAGGTGAATGTAGTGTCCGATTGGGTCCACCCGAAAAACAGACATGCGGACCTGATTGTGTGAAAGGGGCCTAAGGCTGCTTTTACATGGATGCACTCTGATTTACCTGCACCTCAACTAACCTTAATCTTCACTTCTTCCTCAGGATTCCTGCAGGTCTTACTGGCTGCTGCTGTACCCTAGGTGGGAATGGCTGGTGGCTGCTGCTGGCTGTTCTCCAGGGCTGGTACTACTTGCTGGTACTGGTGGTGGGTACTGCTGGCTGCTACTGCTGGTGGGTACTGCTGGCTGCTACTGCTGGTGGGAACTGCAGGCTGGTTCTGCTAGCTGGTACTGCTGGTGGGTACTGCTGGCTGGTACTGCTGGCTGGTGCTCCTGGTGGGTACTGCTGGCTGGTACTGCTGGCGGGAACTGCTGGCTCGTACTGCTGACTGGTACTGCTGCTGGGAACTGCTGGTGGGAACTGCTGGCTGTTACTGCTAGATGGTACTGCTGGCGGGTACTGCTGGTGGGTACTGCTGGTGGGTACTGTTGGTTGGTACTGCTGGCTGGTTTCCGACCCACCATGCCTATGCGGCTACAGTAGAGAGCAGACCCTCTTCTCACAGGTGGAGTACATTTGGTATCACTGCGCCTGTGACAGAAGTCGGCGTTATACAGTAAACATCGGCTCTGCTTCCTCCAGTGCCGGCTTCGTTCCTCACACTGATCGTGGAGGATGGCGGGTCGGGAACCCGCAATCTGGGTTTACTGACCTGGCCACCATCCCAGAGCAGGAAGTGGCACTGGGTTCCAGTTAGGGGGGCACAGTATAATGTTCGGGGGCCATGGCCCCCTCTCCCCCCCCCCCCCCAGTGACGCCACTGATGAAGATTTACATTTTCTATGCAGCTATTTTAGGCTGAAGTAGGCTTACTTTAATGGGCAGTTACTACTCAGAAGGTCTGCCATGGATATAAAACTATCTTCTTACAAAGATACCCTCACTATTTAACAATGTGGTGCGGAAATTGAAAGAGGATAACCCATTAAAGCTGAAGTTGTTTATTGTACAATTGAGTGATCCATGTGGGACTTTCAGGCTGCTCATGAAGAAATTGAAAAAATAATGCATTTGCCTATAACCCCGCTTACAGGTTACTAACATTTAGGTAACCACAGGTACACTTTGAAGAGCCAAAAGCTTTTAGTTGAGCCAAAAAAGAATGCTAAACAAATGTCTTCGGAGTCAACACAGGCCAACTAATCTATGGCAGCAAATGTTTAGAGCAGTCAATGAGTAATTGTGCCAGCATCAGTAGTAGAATAATAGAGCCTCTATTTTCTACCTCTGATGCTGGCACAGATACTCATAGTCTATTGCTGTAAACATCTCCTTTCATAGATTGGTTCCCCCAGTAGCTCTATCTCCACTACCATACATTGTCCAAGCTTTGATGAAGGAGGGTTTGCGATACCACTGAAACGCTTCGGCTGCCTTTGTTTTCTTGTTGCCACTTGTAAAAATAATAATAAAAAATAAAAAAAACGGAATCATTGGATGCTTAGGACATTTGTTTGGTGCCTGTTTTGACTCAACTACACTTGAATTTCTCAACATGGGAGACCTCCAAATCTCGATGGGGGCTCATTTTGTGCAGAGTTGCCGAACCAAAGCTATCAGGCTTAAATAAAGACTTTTTCTATTGGCTGAATATTTGCATCCAGAACCTCGTCGCTACTCATCCTTGTGGTATGGTTATGTTTTTGTCCTAAACATTTTGGGCTTGATTTAAAAGTGTCGGGTTGATTTCCTAAAACTGGGGAGTGCGAATTCTGGTGCAGCTCTGCATAGAAACCAATCATCTTCCAGGCTTCTTTGTCAAAGCTTAACCGGCTCCGGACCGGCCGCCGTCTATTTACTGCGGCAATGTGGCTCTGCTGCACAAATTGACGTAGATCTACGTCGGTCGCGAGTAGGCACTCGGCAGCGGAGAAGCCGAAGCACGGGTCAGGCGGCTCCGATTGCCGTCTGACACCCGCATTCATTCCCCGATGAGAGAGAACGGTCAGCTGTTGTAAACGCAGCTGACCTTTCTTCTCCCTGGAATGATCACAGAGCGCCTGTGATCCTATTCACAGGTCTTTATGATCATTTCAGAAGCCACACCCCCCCCCCCCACACACAGGTAGACTCACTCCCCTAGGCTCACATTTAACCCCTTGATCACCCACAATGCTAACGCCTTCCCTGCCAGTGCCATATTTTTAGCACTGATTACTGTAGTAATGTCACTGGTCCCCCCAAAAGTGTCAAAAATGTCAGTTAGGGGTCCGATCTGTCTGCCGCAATGTCGCAGTCCCACTAAAAATCGCAGATCGCCGCCATTACTAGTAAAAAAATTTAAAAAACAATAAAAATTACATAAATCTTTCCCGTAGTTAGAGAACGCTATAACTTTTGCACAAACCAATCAAAATACGCTTATTGCGATTTTATTTTACCAAAAATATGTAGCAGAAAACAAATTGGCCTAAAATGTTAAAAAATTTTGATTTTTATTTTTTTTTTAAAATGTTATATTTCAGAATGTGAAAAATATATATATTTTTTCAGAATTGACGCTCTTTTTTTGTTTATAGCGCAAAAAATAAAAATCGCACAGGTGATCAAATACCACCAAAAGAAAGCTCTGTTTGTAGGAAAAAAAGGACATTCGGCCCGCAGGCCTTGTGTTGGACACCTGTGCCCTAGGCTATCCGTGCAGAAGTGGAGGGCGGGTACCTGTCAAAAAAGTATTGGGACGCCTGCCTTTACACACACACATGAACTTTAATGGCATCCCAGTCTTAGTCCGTAGGGCTCAATATTGAGTTGGCCCACCCTTTGCAGCTATTACAGCCTCAACTCTTCTGGGAAGGCTGTCCACAAGGTTTAGGAGTGTATCTATGGGAATGTTTGACCATTCTTCCAGAAGCGCATTTGTGAGGTCAGGACGGATGTTGGAGGAGAAGGCCTGGCTCACAGTCTCCGCTCTAATTCATCCCAAAGATGTTCTATCGGGTTGAAGTCAGGACTCCATCCCAAACTCGCTCATCCATGTCTTTATTGGCCTTGCTTTGTGCACTGGTGTGCAGTCATGTTGGAACAAGAAGGGGCCATCCCCAAACTGTTCTCACAAAGTTGGGAGCATGAAATTGTCCAAAATGTCTTGGTATGCCGACACCTTAAGAGTTCCCTTCACTGGAACTAAGGGGCCAAACCCAACCCCTGAAAAACAACCCCACATCATAATCCCCCCTCCACCAAATGATTTAGACCAGTGCACAAAGCAAGATCCATAAAGACATAGATGAGCGAGTTTGGGGTGGAGGAACTTGACTGGCCTGCACAGAGTCCTGACCTCAACCTGATAGAACACCTTTGGGATGAGTTAGAGTGGAGATTTCAAGCCAGGCCTTTTCGTCAGACATCAGTGCCTGACCTCACAAATGTGCTTCTGGAAGATTGGTCAAACATTCCCATAGACACACTCCTAAACCTTGTGGACAGCCTTCCCAGAAGAGTTGAAGCTGTTATAGCTGCAAAGGGTGAGCCAACTCAATAATAAACCCTACGGGCTAATGGGCCATACACACTATAAGATTTTCTGAACACTTTTTCCTTTAGACTTACCAAAACCATATAATATGAGGTCAAACCTAAACACTTTCAATTTGTATGCAATCTGGCCGGCCCTTGCACTACATAGAAAAGGTAAATCTGAAGGAAAAAGTCTTCAGAAAATCTTATAGTGTGTATGGCCCTTTAGGCCTCTTTCACACTGGCTTTCCAATCAGGTCTGCCTATAAGTTTTTCAACAAATTGCTTGTTCACACAATATGGGTCAGAGATCCCAAGTGAATGAGCCCTTCATTTTTTAACAGATTTTTTAAAATTTTTACAAATTATTTTTTACTATCTTTTAAAATTGTTATTTTTTTTTTTTTTTTTACAATTTTTAAAAACAATTTTAAAATTTGTTATTTATTTTTTATTTTTTTACATTTTTTTCAACGCTGTTGGGAGGGGGGAGGGCTTGGGCGAGATATCAGGGGTCTAAACAGACCCCTGACATCTCACCTGAGACAGAGAAAAGAATTTAGGACACAGATTTAAGAAAATTGAATTTCCTTTCTCTGCAGCCTTTGCATTAAAGATGAGTGAACAGGAGACTGAGGCTCCTGTTTATTCATAAACTGAAGCATAGTAAACACAGTTTACTATTCTCAGCTATCAATGGACAAAGGAGCGATCGGTACCGATCCAATTCAGAAAATGAAGGGGATGGTAAATGACACATTTACCGGCCCCTTTCCCCTGCTCTCAGTTCTGACAGCTAACACATCCCGCCAGGCAGAACAGGGAGGGGAATCTCCAGGGTGGGGGGACCAATGACAGGAACAATGCACTGTGTGTCTCTCCCTCCAGCAGCTGAAAGCCGGCAAGAGGGATTGGGGGGGGAAATGGGTTTATAGCTGCTGGAGGGAGAGACACACAGTGCATCGTTCCTGACATTGCCCCAACCCTATCCCCCTCCCTGTCCGGCCCCTCTGTGTGCCCGGGCCCCATACAGGAGGATCAGGGGTTGAGTTGAATGCACCCAATGCCTTTTCCAGGGTCAGTGCAAAGCGCAAGGTCATTCCATGATCTGTGTGTTCTGGCGGGTTTATAATTTAAAGTGTCTTTTTAACAAAAACAGTCTCGGTGACCTGGTTGCTTTGCGTCTACTATAGACTGTGAAATGCTTTTATCATTAATGTGTTTGTGAGTACATTTCAGGGGGGATAAAAGGTCCAGGCCTAGGGCGGCATTTTGCAGGGGGGCGACAAAAAAGCCACCCCCCCCCCCATGAAAAAAACAGCCATCCTCCCAGCTACCACAAAAATCAGCGTTTGAACATATAGACAAGCCTGATGCATTTTGGAAAAAAGTTCTGTGGACCGATGAGGTTAAAATTGAACTTTTTGGCCGGAATGAGCAAAGGTACGTTTGGAGAAGAAGGGGCACAGAATTTAATGAAAAGAACCTCTGTCCAACTGTTAAGCATGGGGGTAGATCAATCATGCTTTGGGGTTGTACTGCAGCCAGTGGCACAGGGAACATCTCATGAGTAGAAGGAAAAATTGATTCAATAACATTTCAGCAAATTTTGGATGGTAACTTGATGCCATCTGTGAAAAAGCTGAAGTTAAAGAGAGGGTGGCTTCTACAAATGGATAATGATCCTAAACACACCTCGAAATCCACGGGGGATTACATCAAGAGGCATAAACTGAAAGTTTTGCCATGGCCTTCACAATCTCCTGACCTCAACATAATTGAAAATCTATGGATAGACCTTAATAGAGCCGTGTGTGACAGACAGCCCAGAAATCTCAAAGAACTGGAAGACTTTTGTAAGGAAGAATGGGCAAAGATACCTCAAACAAGAATTGAAAGACCCTTGGCTGGCTACAAAAAGCGTTTACAAGCTGTGATACTTGCCAAAGGGGGCAGTACAAGATATTAACTCTGCAGGGTGCCCAAACTTTTGCAGACACCATTTTTTTGTTTTCTGTTATTTTGAAAGTGTAAATGATGGAAATAAAATCTAACGTTTGTTGACATATTATAAGAATATCTAATCTGTAATTTGATGCCTTTTGGAGATTTTTCCATCTTTCCTTGGCTTCTTTATGCACATTAATACAAATTTTTACCTGGGGTGCCCAAACTTTCGATCCCCACTGTAATTCATCACAAAGGTGTTCTATCGGGTTGAGGTGCAGGCCAGTCAAGTTCCTCCACCCCAAACTCGCTCATCCATGTCTTTATGGACCTTGCTTTCTGCACTAGTCCAAATCATTTGGTAGAGGGGGGATTAAGGTGTAGGGTTGTTGTTCGGCGTTTGGGTTTGGACCCTTAGTTTCAGTGACACAGACACACGCAGATATTTTGGACAATTTCATGCTTCCAACTTCATGGGAACAGTTTGGGGATGGCCTCATCCTGTTCCAACATGACTGCGCACCAGTGCACAAAGCAAGATCCGTGAAGACATGGATGAGCGAGTTTGGGGTGGAGGAACTTGACTGGCCTGCACAGAGTCCTGACCTCAACCCAGTGGTGTATTTAGGTTTTGTGCTGCCCTAGGCCTGACTAAACTTGGTCACCCCCTAATTTAAATATGACCCACCCCTTCCTGTAAATGCCCCACCCTTTCCTGTTTATGACCTGCCCTGTCACCTACAGACCACAACCACAGTATATCAAGTGCCCATCAGTGCCGCCTTATTAGTGCCCATCAGTGCAGCATATCAGTGGATATTAGTACAGCCCCATCAGTGGCCACCAGTGCAGCCTATCAGTGCAGCTTATCAGTGCCAATCAGTGCAGCCTATTAGTGCCCATCAGTGCAACATATCAGTGCTCATCAGTGCAGCATATCAGTGCTGCTCCATTAGTGCAGCTTGTCAGTGCCCCCTCATGAGTGGCAATAAATGCAGCTTTATCAGGACCCATTAGCACAGCATAATGTCCTGGATTAGTAAGGTTACTCCTTTATTTTAGGATATTTGGACTTGTGTTTGCTGCCACTGATTGTAATCATCGGATTATTTCACTTATTTGTATAACAAATAGGAAGTCCAGAGTCATTATATAAATAAGTGAAATAATCAGTGGCAGCTAACACAAGCCCAAATATCCTAAAAGAAAGGAGTAATCTTACATGATAGCAGCCCAGTAAACAGGGAAACCTGGGGCTGCCAGACTGATTTGCTTCCTAGACCCTGCCCTCAGGCCCATCTTGCCCCATAAGACTGGCATTGTACTAAAAGTGTCGTGCAAGCTGGCGGAGACCCTTTTAGTGTGGGGGTTGGGAGAAGCCTGTTTTTTTTTGGTTTTTTTCGTGCGGGGTGCAGCTTTTTTGCTGCCCCCCTGCAAAGTACCGCCCTAGGCCTGGGCCTTGTTGGCCTAGGCCAAGATACAGCACTGCCTCAACCCGATAGGACACTTTTGGGATGAATTAGAGCGAAGACTGCAAGCCAGATCTTTCTGTCCAACATCAGTGCCTGACCTCACAAATGCGCTTCTGGAAGAATGGTCAAACATTCCCATAGACACACTCCTAAACCTTGTGGACAGCCTTTCCAGAAGAGTTGAAGCTATTATAGCTGCAAAG
>NC_138777.1:19944768-20077268 GCF_965119305.1 Pelophylax lessonae | reverse complement strand
GAATTGAACTGGACTCCAAACCACTCATCTGGTGCTCTCTTCGTGCTACCAAACTTACCCTGTAAAAGAAAAAGTTTTATAATTAAATTTTTTGGTGGGCAGTGTTGAAAGTCCTCTGCTGAGGAATGCTGAGCACCGCTGCTATTCAACACTTCCAAGTGTGTGGGATAGTATGTCCTGTGCTGGATGATGTGGTTCTTCCTAGCAGCCGCTACGTCCCTACAAGGGTTGGAGGGAAGAACAACAGCACCAGCAATGGACATGGTGATTCCACATATCCAGATGTGCACTGCAGCAGTACCCAGAGCTTTTCAAAATAGAGTCGTTTTAACAGACAACCCACCAGAAAGGTAAGTATAAAACAACTTCTTTCACAAGGGTGGCTTAGCTCTATGTCCTTTGCAGAGGGGACAGAGTTTCACCATTTATAATCATATTCACTATATTGTCAAAAGTATTGGGACGCCTGCCTTTACCCGCACATGAACTTTAATGGCATGCGAGTCTTCGTAAGTAGGGTTCAAAATTGAGTTGGTCCACCATTTGCAGCTATAACAGCTTCAACTCTTCTGGGAAGGCTGTCCACAAGGTTTAGGAGTGTGTCTATGGGAATGTTTGACCATTCTTCCAGAAGTGTATTTGTGAGGTCAGACACTGATGTTGAAAAGAAGGCCTGGCTCGCAGTCTCCGCTTTCAATCATCCCAAAGGTGTTCTGTTGGGTTGAGGTCAAGACTCTGTGCAGGCCAGTCAAATTCCTCCACCCCAAACTCGTTCATCCATGTCTTTATGGACCTTGCTTTGTGCATTGGTTCAAATCATTTGGTGGAAGGGGGATTATGGTGTGGGTTTGTTTTTCAGCAGTTGGGCTTGGCCCCTTAGTTCCAGTGAAGGGAACTCTTAAGGCGTCAGCATACCAAGACATTTTGGACAATTTCATGCTCCCAACTTTGTGGGAACAGTTTGGGGATGGCCCCTTCCTGTTCCAACATTACTGCACACCAGTGCACAAAGCAAGGTCCATAAAGACATGGATGAGCGAGTTTGGGGTGGAGGAACTTGACTGGCCTGCACAGAGTCCTGACCTCAACCCGATAAAACACCTTGGGGATGAATTAGAGCAGAGACTGTGAGCCAGATGCGCTTCTGGAAGAATGGTCAGACAATTCCAAAAACACACTCCTAAACCTTGTGGACAGCCTTCCCAGAAGAGTTGAAGCTGTTATAGTTGCAAAGGGTGAGCCAACTCAATATTGAACCCTACGGACTAAGACTGGGATGCCATTAAAGTTCATGTGCATGTAAAGATAGGTGTCCCAATACTTTTGACAATATAGTGAATATTGGATAGCCATAAAAATAGGGCACAGCAAAAATAGGTTCATAGCTGCAGCAGCTTTGGAAATACATGGGTATGCTCCCCCAAATTTTTTGCCTTTTTATTATGTATTCGGTCTGACCAGACTATCGAGGTTGAGCAGCCCTCCCCACCCCCCACATACACCTGTACTCAATCAGTGTCCACCATCAAATGGATATAGGAGGAGTCCCCTGTAGTGCATTTGCACATTTTTCCCAGCAAGGAGTGTTGTCTCCAAGGGTTACAAGGGCTGGATTCATCTCTTTTTCATGGATAGTGTAGGACCCACTGATAATGGGGTACTTTGACGCAGTAGTGGGCTTGAGCACGATATGGCCATATGGTGGGACCAAACCCCCATTTTTATTTATGGACTCTTGAGATTTGGTAGTAATTTCTTTTGCATTTGCGCGCTATTCTTTTTTAATAAAAATAGCAACAGTTTTCCTTTATTAGTTAAGACATAATATGAAAAAAGACATAAACAGCTTCTAAAATGTAATTTTTTTTATTTTTAATGTCAAGATCCAAAAAGACAATGGATTGTTAATACAACACAAGCAAACATGTTTAATAAATGTAACACAACTGAATATAAGAAATAACAAATAACTTTTATTTTATGACTTTATTTAAGGTTCATTAAACATAAAACAAGAGAGCAAACTTTAGATGTGATGCGTGTCCACTTTGGGCTCATTGGTAATGTTCACACATACCAAAACATATAAACCCAAGGCTCAGTTCCCTAAGCTATATCCATGGTTATTTGCTAAGCGATCATTATTTTTCCATTAAATAATTTTTTTTTGAAAGATTAACAAATGTAACATAAATGGTACACAATATGGAGAAAATGTAGAAATCATACAGTAGTACCATGTACAGTATAAGTATAACCAGACTATGGGTCAGTTTATAGTAGCATATTTGTCTACCCAAGTTGACCAGTTCTTATCAAACTTGCTGCAGCATATCCAATTCATAGCCAACATTCGTTCATAGGTGTGGTTGGAGTGTAGAAAGTTGATAACTTAAGATAGGTTCGGCGAATCTTGAGAAATCCACTTCCTAAGAATGGTATTGTGGGCTGCTAGCAAGGACAGCCAAAAATAACAATCTCTTTGATAAAAATAATGATCATTTTGGCAAGTAATGTACAGTATGTGTTACAGGTTAATGAATAGAGCATATGTTTCTGGGTTGGCAACCGTCAGTAAATTTACGGACAGTCTATAAAAAATTTGTAATTTTTTCAACTGACTGTAAATATCAGAGGCTGAAAATTTGTCATGCTGTGTTGACTATACCAGGCAAATTACTTGTTTTGTGTATTGCCACTGTTTCCATATTGTGTTTCTACTGTTTAAAAATTGATTGTCTTAGTTTTTAATAGAAGCCCAAAAATTGGACGAAACACGTTGATCCAGATCCTTTTGCACTTGAATTGAAACCTGCCTAAACTGTTAAGTCGGGTTGATTATTTACATGTTTGTGACAATGCTATTGCTTTATTGTCTTATCTAGAGGATTTTTAACATTTGATTTATTAATAAATTGATTATGTTTTTATTAATTTGTGAATTATTATATCATTAATTATTACACAACCTGTTGGGCACTTTAAAATCCCCTCTTTTTCCCGCCATCTTCTCCAAGGGGAGGGGAGGTGGGGGCCTCCTTTAGAATATTCGTTTTTAATACTTCTGTTATTTTTTTAGGTTGCCAGTAAAAAATGTGCTTCGTCAGTACATTTTTCGTGTTTTGTCAGTAAAAAATTCTGAGGGAGGTTGGCAACACTGCTATAATGTTAACCTTTTGCTGTATATGTTTGATAATATTGTGCATGCCTTGTACCACCTTGTATTTACTATGCCAGTTAATGAATCAATTTTGTATATGTGTAATGTATATAAAATATATGAACAAAACTTCAGTTTTTGGAAGATGCCGAAGACTTTAATCACCTAATGCAGCCTTTCACAATCTTTTTAATCCATAGGAACCTTTGAAATAACTTTCAGGTTTCAGGGAACCCTACTACAAACAATCCATTAGGGATCAGTGGGAAGAATGCCCCTCACATTGGTGGTCAGTGGGAAGAATGCCCCTTACATTGGTGGCCAGTGGGAAGAATGTCCCTTACATTGGTGGCCAGTGGGAAGAAAGTCCCTTACATTGGTGGTCAGTGGGAAGAATGCCCCTCACATTGGTGGCCAGTGGGAAGAATGCCCCTTACATTGGTGGCCAGTGGGAAGAATGTCCCGTACATTGGTGGCCAGTGGGAAGAATGTCCCGTACATTGGTGGCCAGTGGGAAGAAAGTCCCTTACATTGGTGGCCAGTGGGAAGAAAGTCCCTTATAGTGGTGATCAGTAGGAGGAATGCTCCTTTCATGGTCCTTGGGAAAAAAGTTTCTTACATTGTGTGACCAGTGGGAAGATGACACCTTACTTTGGTGGTCAGTGGAAAAATGCACCTTAATTTGGTGGTCATTGGGAAGAATGCCTCCCTTACAGACAACAAAAAAGACAATTGGTGCCATGCTGCTGACTCTACCAAGTAGTTATTGGCCCCAGAACTGTGCAGCCACATCAAATAGGAAGTCCATCAGCCACAGTGTAAGGAATCACTAGCAACCTCTGGATGAATCCCAGGGTTCCACAGAACCCCAGCTGAGAATGGATGACCTAATGGCTTCTCATTTATCATAGAGGTTAAGGTAGTGATATGTTTCCTCCTAAATTCTCAGTTCTGTGAACCTGCTTTAGAAGCTACAAAACAATTCCACAATTCCTTATGGACTTTAAATTCATTTTAGTAGGGAAAATTAGATTCCAATATGGACAGGAACTGAGATGAAAATGATGGCTCAGTGATCGTGTTGCCGGAGTCCCCAAGAACTATAAGAACCCAGTGGATAAAGCAATCCAGCAGACTCTACCCACAACTGAAATATCACTTTTGGTTGGGCCAGTTGACCCTTGATCTCCAAGTTGACTATGGGGCATCTTTATAAACGTTTAGTGAATCCTGGGGCATTCACCACCCTGGATGTCAGTAACAACTTTTAAACATTTGCTCGCCTTTACGAAAACAATTCTAGCATTTCTAAATTTTACTGGAAAATGTTGCAGATGGGGAATAAAAGTTCTGAGAAAGTCTTTTGCAATTTCCTAATGAGAGTGCAGGGAACTTGGATTGAGGTGAAAAGGCACAGTGGATTTGTATTTGGAAATCACTGGACATTTTTGGATTTGTCTAGTTCAAGAAGGTGAATTTTAAGTTTTCAACAGTCAAATCTTTTAACATCTGTCACTTTTGTAAATAAAATGAATTCTGCAAAAACCAATATTTGCTATCTAGGCATGCCAAAATGCAGATGTAGGCTACTGTCTCTTGAGATGTCAAAAGCCACCATTGAAAGTCAACAAAGCCACCCAACCTTGTCTGATCCTTGTTCTCTTGTGAATCAATAGCCTCTTCAAATCTAACAGACATCTGAGTGTGTAGGATGTTAGGTCCAACCCAGTGTTTTTTTTTTTGTCCCTACTAACGCCCCCTACATCATTGCTGGACATATTAAGGATTTAGTGGTCAGCGGAAGGATCCACAGTGCATGGCGGTGAGACGTAGGCATCCAACAATCCCAGAAATGTTGAATGTGAAGATTGTTCAGTTGGCTTTTGAACAGATCAGAGGAACAGGCAGCAGGCTAGGTGAGTATATATCATTTTCTTTTAAAGGTCCTTCTTTTTTACCTTTATTTTACTCAATTACATAATGGCTTTAAGGACATATATACATGGGCTTCAGACATAGAAGCAGGAAAAATTAGGTCTACTATAATGTTGTCTTTGTGTTTGAGTTCCTTAGATCTGCTTTTGACTTGCTTACGATCAGCTTTATGCATTTCTTGAGGATGCATGTTTGTTGCTCCGGCTGCTTCTAGGCTGGTTCTGAGCTGCTTCAAGTTGCTTCTGAGATGCATCAAGCTGCTTTTGCATTCACATTGACTTTTATGAGAAAAAAACACACAAATCCTTGTGCACACAACTCCTTATACATATGATAATATACCCCTCAGCACATTGTCGCCAACAGACAAATCATCCATTTCTATCTCCTATAAGTAGAGCCCATAGCTTACAAAACTGTCACTTACCTGTCTGTTTAATAAGTAAAATCTAAGTTAATCGTTAAAGCTGAACTCCAGGCAGAATAAACTCACTTTATATTTATTTAAAACTCACTAAATTTATTTTTACAAAGATTTTTTGCAAAGTTCATAAATATCTGAATCTGTCCCGATAGCAGTCTCCTCAGTAAGGGAAGGGCTACCGGCCAAACAGTTCTACCATGCTTACAGGATGGGTAATCTTTAATTCTTTATTCTTTAATGTTAATCTTTAATCTGAGTATTGGGGCATGAATTTCCATCCCCCACTCTCCCAAGGTGGCAGAGTTGAGGTGGTGGTGATATGGGAACTTTCCCTATACCTGATGGGTTATTGTTAATGCTTTTTGTCATAACTTAGGGGCCCATTTATTACTTATTATTTTAGGAGTTTTAAGAGGTTGAAGAGCTATTTGGCACCTAGAACGGATCAGCGCCTATTTGTAGGTTGGCGCGGGGGTACTGATGTGGTCCGATGGTCTATCATTGTTGTTGGAGTTCTGTTAGTCTCGTATCCCTGTGTGCTTACTCCATTGCTCATGCATGAGGTATGCGCAATAAATTCCTCTCTGCGCAGCGCAAGCCGGCAGCGTCCAAGGGAAGTTAAGGTTTGGCCTCCATTGGGAGGTTGTGTGCCAGGGCTTCCTGCCGATGGCGGAAGGGGTTGCACTGGGGCGGATGTGCTGTTGGGGACGAATGTTATGGCGATTCAAGTGGTTTGTTTTATGGACATCCTGACGGCGCCCACGCAGGATAATCATGTCATAGGCTTTGGCGCCATTATGGGCTATATAACTGAGGAGGTTCCAATTGTTTACTGTCACTGATGGATGGATTAAGGCTAGGAACCAGGAGTAAAAGGTCATTTGGAATGGGGCACAGGTAGCTATCTCTTGATGTAATTTAGGGTCTTCTCACATATGTTTTACATCATTCTCTATTTTTCTATTGCAGTGATAATACCTAAGGAGTAGTTTGGATCTTGGCATGCATTGTTTAGTCTGGTTAGTCCTGTTTGGGCAATTATAGAAGATATTGCGGCAATAGATTGGGAAACCCTGCTTTTATTGTCCATAATGCCATATTATGAATTGCCTATTGTCAGTGGTAATGGATGCTTAATTAGACTTTTTTTTTTGCCATTTTAGGTCCGCTCTTTTTGTTGTACAAATTATTATTCCTATACCGTTGGCCCCTTTTACTGATTAGAGGCTCCATTATCTTGTAAGTGTGATTTATGTTGGGAGATACCATTGCATACTGACTTATAATAATGGATAGTGACTGCTTATTCTTTTTGTTTCTTTTAAAGACAGGGCCTTGCCCATTACACCCATCATACTATCTCACAAGTATATTCAATATATAGTGTTGTCCGCATGACCTTTTTCTCCATCATCCTTGTGCAACAGCCCTGGGATAATACATGAGTTGATCTATAAGACTCAACATAACACCTAAATCTTTGACATATGCCTATGTATTTACTATTGTAATGCAATGTTTTCTTTTGAATAGACTGTTTTCTTTGCGGCCAAGACACAAAGGTCCTGAGGAAGCGATTATGCAAAACACGTCGACCTCTTGGAGCATATAGCATAGACATGTCGACTTTCATATATATTATGTGTATTGTTTCACACTAATATGAAAGCATGGTTTCATTGTATTTAAAAAAAAAAAAACAATTGTTTTTGTAGATTTGTAATAAACATTTATATATTATTATAACATGTGGTCATCCATCTTTCGTACAAGTAAAGTACAAAACCCTCCCATTTGTAAATAGATGTATTGTATGGATTAGGTACCCTGAATATAGCCTACCTTTCTCTTTTTGAACATCCTTACAGAAGGAAAGAGCAGAGGGATGACCTCATCGGTAAGCTGCTTCTCCTCCAGTCACTAGGTGGGGGCAGATCAGGCTTTACTTTTACTTGTAAAGAGCATAAATATCATAAAAAATCTGTCCGATAGCAGCCTCCAGTATTCCTCAATGAGGGAAGGGTTATTGGCCAACATACTGAACATGCTTACAGGAAGAAAGAGCAGAGTGGTGACCTCATCATGGGTAGTTTCTCCTCCATTTTCCAGTCACTGGGTGGGGGAAGGCCCTGGACCAAGCTTTATTTTTACATGTAAATAGCATGAATATCTGAATCTGTCCCAATAGCACCCTCCAGTAATCCTCAAAGAGGAAAAGGCTATTGGCCAACAGTTTGAACTAACTTACATGAGGAATGAGCAGAGTGATGACCTTATCAATTAGCTGCTTCTCCTCCATTGTCCAGTCACTGGGTGGGGGCAGGCTCCAGATCAGGCTTTATTTTTACTTGCAAAGAGCATATCTGAATCTTTCCAAAAGCAGCCTCCTGTAATCCTCAGTAAGGGAAGAGATATTGGCTAACATATTGAACATGCTTACAGGAAGAAAGAGCAGAGTGATGACCTCATCAGTGAGTAGTTTCTCCTTCATTGTCCAGTCACTGGCGGGGGGGCAGACAGTAGACATAACTTTATTGTTTAAGGGATGAGTCCACCCTGACACTAAAATCCCTGCATCTATAGATCTCCACGATCTAACACCAACCTATCTATCCCTGTAAAGTGGGGTACACACTAGTAGAAAATCTGCCGAAAATTCCCATCCAAGGTAAAATCGTACTATTTTCGGCTAGTGTGTACACAACTTTCAGCAGCCGATGCCGACATTTTCAACGAAAAAAAAACGGAGGGACAAACACCAAAATTTTTATTGTCCGTCCCCAGACTACCAATTTTCGTTTAATGTGTATGCAGTACGTCTGCGAAAAATCGTATACGAAAGACCGCGCATGATCTGAAGTTGCTGACGACCCGGAAGTCTGGGAACAAACGTCCCAAAAAAAAAAATCAGACGAGACATTTTGTGAACATTTATGCACTGTCAACTAAAAACGGTAATGAACACTGAGCATTAGAGAGAAAAATCGGAGGAAATTTCGTGTAATTTCCGTCAAGTGAGTACGGGCCTTACAGAAAAAATCAGTATAATGTACTTACCTTTTTTGAAGCTAATCTGATTCGCTCCCACGCTGAGCTGTCAGCCACAGCTTCGCTATGGAGGTGGGTGCAGAGGATGCAGCCGACAACGGAAGCCCCATAGTAAGTCTATGGGTGACATCACTTCCCATTCATTTCACAGCCGTTGTCAGCTGTGTCCTCTGCAGAGTTTCCATCGCTGGGAATCGGGTCGGATCGGCTTCAAAAAAGGTATGTATACTTATTTCTTCTTTACAGGGCGAGATAGGTTAGTGTTAGATTGTGGAGGTCTATAGATGCAGGGATTTTAGTTTTAGGGTGGACTAATCCTTTAAATTCAAAAGAGAAAATTGCAGTCCCCAACTTGGCTTTGCATTCTGGTAGGAGTGCCTGTGTCATAGGAAATACCCAATACAATTACAAATCAGCTTGCAGATAAGAGAGCTCAGATATTTGTCATATACCTAGGAATTGAGTTGTTTGCCTGGAGTTCAGATTTAATGAACAAGTGATGGTGAGTATGCAGAACCATTGTAATAGTGTTTGTAGATTTGAGATTTAAAGTGGAGTTCCGGCCTCAAAATTGATAAAATCGATTTTGGGCCATCCGCTTGCCAAGGGGAACCTGAAAAAGAAATGGATACTGGCGATTTTTTTTTTTTTTGGTCACTTACCTTATTATTGAAGAAAATATACTCACCTTCCTTCCACTTCCTCCCTCTGCGGCTGCGGCCCGCTCCGTCACTTCCGGTTTGCGATGATTCCTGGGAGCTGAACGTCATCGCTCCCAGGAATCAATGCGCCTGCACCGTCCCCGCTCGTCACTTCCGGTGCAGGCGTGGCATTCACTGCTAAACAGCTTCTGGGCATGCCCAGAAGCTGTGCAGGGATGCCGCGCTTGCCCCGGAAGTGACGGGCGGGGCCGGTGCAGTGCATTGTGGGACTCTTACGTCATCGAAGAGGACACGAAGAGGGACGCTGCGGCTTCAGATGCCCACACCTGAGATGGCAGCGCTGGAGAAGACATTTTCAAGGTAAGTATTTCTTCTTACAGGTAAGTGTGACCCGGGACAGTTCAGAGGCTACCCATTATGGAAAGTACTAGCCTTGACTGTCCCGGGGGGTATTTTTAGCTCAAATTGACCCCCGAGGCCGGAAATCCGCTTTAAAGTTGCAGCAGTAAGCCACTGACCCAGAGCAAGGATGTGCATGTCAGGTATCCCAACACCCCACTGTCCGGGTCAGTACAATGTGAAATTCCTTACTTGTAGTATGTGTATGTGTGAATCATTTTTCACCTGTGCCACGGACCGAGTTCCTTTCCAGAAGACGTCATTCACGTGGTTCTCTAATGAAAAAAGAAAAAAAAACAAATATACAGTTATTAAAGAGCATCAGCAGCTTTGTTTAAAAATAAAATCTTGCCCTGTAGACTGCATGCAGATTTATATATTTTTTTCTTTATTGATAGTTGTGGCTACATGCAGATTTCTAATTACTTCCATTCTGAAGATGTTAAAAGGATAACTTAACCCAAAAACAAAAAAAGTCATATATTGCAGCTTACAGTCCTTAGATGTAGTGGCTGCTTTAGTTTTCCTTTTTTTTCAGGCTAAGAATATTTTTAGCAAATACAGAGAAAACCTCTTGTTATCAGAAATGTCCTTATCACTTCCTTTAAGATGCACAGGGGAATTTCCTCCTTCTTATCTATCTTCTGTAAACTACCAATTAATTACCCCCTCCCTATGTAATAGAAATGAAGAGACACAGACATGTTTATAGTCCATATCAAGAGAGCAGCCTAGAGTGACAACCATGGCTTCCTCCATAGATACAGTGGGGAAGTGGCGTAGCCACCCAGGGACAGGAAGTGTGTTATTTACAAGAACAAAAAGAACAGATTATGGTCTGCCACATGTTATATACTTAACCACTTGCCGACCGCCGCAAGTACATATACTGCGGCGGTCAGCCCCGGCCAGGCAAAGTGACGTACCGGTACATCACTAGCCTGTCACCGGCTTGTGAGCCAATAGCGGGCAAGCGCGCGCCCACTGAGGCGCGCGCCCGCCCCGGCTCGTTCCCTAAGAAGTCAGAGCGTGTGACCGGCGGACCCGATGTCCGCCGGTCACTCGCGATCGTTCGCCAGGAAGGGAGAAAAGCAGGCGGCTAATGTAAACAAGCCGCCTGTCATTCTCCCCTGTGTAAAAATGGAGATCAGACGGTTCTACTATGTAGGACCGTTGATCTCTGTTTTTACAGTAGTAGCCATGTCCCATCACAGTTAGAAACACGCCCCTAGGACACACTTAACCCCTCCCTCTCCAATACAGTTAACCCCTTCCCTGCCAGCGTCATTTTTACAGTAACAGTGCATATGTATAGCACTGATTACTGCAGTAATGTCACTGGTAACCCCCAAAAGTGTCAAAAATGTCAGTCAAGGGTCCGATCTGTCCGCCGCAATGTTGCAGTCCCGCAAAAAAAATCGCAGATCACCGCCATTACTCGTTAAAAAAAAAAAAAATGACAAAAATCTTTCCCTTTGTTAGTAAACGCGATAACTTTTGCACAAACCAATCAAAATACGCTTTTTGCGATTTTTTTTTTACCAAACAAATGTATCATAAAACAAATTGGCCAAAAATGTTAAAAAATTTTGATTTTTAAATTTTTTTGGGGGGGAATTTCATATAAAAAATTTGAAAAATATTGTTATTTTTGCTAAATTTACGCTCTTTTTTTGTTTATAGCGCATGATCAAAAAATCGCACAGGTGATCAAATACCACCAAAAGAAAGCTCTGTTTGTGGTAAAAAAAAAGACGTCAAATTCGTTTAGGTACAGCGTCGCACGACCGCGCAATTGTCCGTTAAAGTCACGCAGTAAAAAAACGCAAAAAAACCCCTGGTCAGGAAAATCTTCCAGGGCTTAAGTGGTTAAATAGCCTCCATCCCTAATCTATATAAAAAGAAAGAACCTCCCATGCTACACTAGATGCCCACTCCAAGGGATATTATATAGGTAGTTCCTAATAAATTGTAGGGAGTACATATTCACAAAAATGAAAATTAATAAAGATATGATTATAGATAAAACAATGTTCAGGTGCAAAATGGCCAATGACCTAAATTTAAACAAAAGGGATTTCAGAACATGAGAACCGGGGTGTGTTATCCATCCAATATAGCAACAAAATGCTCCTGATGAATGGACGGAGGTCCAAGAAACGCGTTGAGCCTACGAATAACTCAGATGCTTAATCCTATCCCTTTTTACTCCAGTTACCAATGAATTGACACAACAGATTTTATATTGATATTATTACGTTTAGAGATCCTATGTGAGATCCTATTTTTATGTATTTATGTTTTCAATATAAATTGTATACTGTGTAACATGTTGTCCTTTTACAATTTTTGTAACTGTTTATAACTACATGTATCATATATATTCATCTTTTATACAATTAATTTCCCCTCTTCTTTACTTAAATGCCTCATTTAAAGTCCCATTACTCTGGTTCTTCCTTTTTTGTGTTATTTACAGGATTACCAGAAAAAAATAAAGGAAAAAATTTAAGAAAAGAAAATGAATGCAGCCACCACAGCAAGGACTAGTAAGCTACAATACATTACATTTTTGGTTTTTGGTTTAGACATACTTTTAGGCCCCTTCCACACGGGCGGTTGTTATTTTGAAATTCCATCTCAAAGATTATTCACATTTGTACATTGTGATTATGTGCGATTTCTTGCGTTTACATGCGGTTGCTATTAGCTGCGTTTTTTGTTCTAACCTTTTGTACGGCAACTCTTTACTTATTTTTCCATCAAAATAGTTTATTAAAGTTCAAGAAAAAGGTTTTACAAACAGTGCTCCAATGAGAGCAGGAATAGATAACACAAAGAATTGAGTTGCAACAATAGCAACACAATGATGTACCAGGGAGAGATACCCATACCATGGAACACATACATCTTTGTACTGTGATTTCCTGCGTTTATATACAGATAGCTGCGGTACCTCGCTCCTGGACGCTGTCCACTTTATTTTTCTTAAATGCACAAAACCGTATGTTATGAAAACGTTGCTAAACGCAGTGTGTGAATGGGGCCATAGGGATGCATTGTCTGCATTTAGCTGCGATAAACAAGTTCCTCTTTCCGCAGCTAAAGGTCCCTTTCACACTGACTTTCCTCCCGGTAGGCCCTGTTTTGGTCAGCGGGTCCCCGCTAAACAGGCGGATGACAGGTCAGTCTCTGATTACTTTGGAGAAATGGAGCTGTCAGAGCCCCATTTTCCTCTATGGAAGATCGGATGAAAACGGACCGCCTGTCCGTTTTCATCCGATCTGATCCTCCAGACGGATGGAAAATAGGGTTTCCATCAATCTGGATTCCACAAACCACATTGGGTCGGAGAGCAGCGGGTGTCAGCAGGGATGTCACCGCTGACATCTGCCGATCCATAGAGGTACATGGAGCATCCGATCAGGTCCGCCTGAAAAACTGACATGCGGACCAAATATATTTATCTATATATAGTGCCTTGCGAAAGTATTCGGCCCCCTTGAACTTTGCGACCTTTTGCCACATTTCAGGCTTCAAACATAAAGATATAAAACTGTAATTTTTTGTGAAGAATCAACAACAAGTGGGACACATTCATGAAGTGGAATGAAATTTATTGGATATTTCAAACTTTGTTAACAAATAAAAAAATGAAAAATTGGGCGTGCAAAATTATTCAGCCCCTTTACTTTCAGTGCAGCAAACTCTCTCCAGAAGTTCAGTGAGGATCTCTGAATGATCCAATGTTGACCAAAATGACTAATGAGGATAAATAGAATCCACCTGTGTGTAATCAAGTCTCCGTATAAATGCACCTGCACTGTGATAGTCTCAGAGGTCCGTTTAAAGCGCAGAGAGCATCATGAAGAACAAGGAACACACCAGGCAGGTCCGAGATACTGCTGTGGAGAATTTTAAAGCCGGATTTGGATACAAAAAGATTTCCCAAGCTTTAAACATCCCAAGGAGCACTGTGCAAGCGATAATATTGAAATGGAAGGAGTATCAGACCACTGCAAATCTACGAAGACCTGGCCGTCCCTCTAAACTTTCAGCTCATACAAGGACAAGACTGATCAGAGATGCAGCCAAGAGGCCCATGGTCACTCTGGATGAACTGCAGAGATCTAAAGCTGAGGTGGGAGACTCTGTCCATAGGACAACAATCAGTCGTATACTGCACAAATCTGGCCTTTATAGAAGAGTGGCAAGAAGAAAGCCATTTCTTAAAGATATCCATAAAAAGTGTTGTTTAAAGTTTGCCACAAGCCACCTGGGAGACACCAAACATGTGGAAGAAGGTGCTCTGGTCGAATGAAACCAAAATCGAATTTTTTGGCAACAATGCAAAACGTTATGTTTGGTGTAAAAGTAACACAGCTCATCACCCTGAACACACCATCCCCCACTGTCAAACATGGTGGGGGCAGCATTATGGTTTGGGCCTGCTTTTCTTCAGCAGGGACAGGGAAGATGGTTAAAATTGATGGGAAGATGGATGGAGCCAAATACAGGACTGTTGCCATATGGAGTTTAGGCGTAATCTACCTTAACGTGTTGTGAGAATGAGGAGTTATGCATAAATCTCCTATAATAATTGTAAATAGATGGATGTAAATATTTATTTTTCAAGATATTGAGTTTTGGATTTTACATTTAGTTGAGAGAGGATTGTCAATTATATGAAGCTGTGTGACTTCCTTTAGCAGTCAGTTAAAGGAACCGGTTTAATAAGTCCATTTAAAATGCAGGCCTGAGCTACCAGGGAGCAACTGCTATTTACATATAAATACCTACGGATAGTATCAACCTGTGTTTACATCTTGGAAGTGAGACTTTGTGGAGCCAGGGCACCACAGGTAGGAGTGATTTCCCCCCCCCCCAACAGAAAAGGAGTGGTTAGAAAGAGGCGTAACTATGGGAGGGGGAAATGGTCCTATCCTGAAGGAGATACGCCCACAGGAAGTGACAAAGCAAAATAGCTGAACCAATGAGTATTGCCCTATACAAGGCTATGGGAGATGGGGCTATATTAGGTTCGGGGAGATAGAGTGAGGAGGACACACCACTGGTAATTATGAAGGAATAAAGGTACATTGTATATTCTCTTTGAAGGGTCATAGTGTGGGTGGATATGAGTCTATACTCTATGCATAGTATTTGTTTAGTTAAACCAGGAATATTTTACATTTTGTAGTATGTACAATAGTTGGATTGATGTAAATTAAGTAGGCTTTGCAAACCTTATAAAAATAAATAATTGCTGTGTTAAAGTTTTCATTCAGTCATAGAACTCTCATTATTAACCCAAATATTGTCTGAGATAAATTAACGCTCATATATTTTTGGTAACAGGACCATTCTGGAAGAAAACCTGATGGAGTCTGCAAAAGACCTGAGACTGGGACGGAGATTTGTCTTCCAACAAGACAATGATATAAAACATAAAGCAAAATCTACAATGGAATGGTTCACAAATAAGCATATCCAAGTGTTAGAATGGCCAAGTCAAAGTCCAGACCTGAATCCAATGGAGAATCTGTGGAAAGAACTGAAAACTGCTGTTCACAAATGCTCTCCATCCAACCTCACTGAGCTCGAGCTGTTTTGCAAGGAGGAATGGGCAAATATTTCAGTCTCTCGATGTGCAAAACTGATAGAGACATACCCCAAGCGACTTACAGCTGTAATCGCAGCAAAAGGTGGCGCTACAAAGTATTAACTTAAGGGGGCTGAATAATTTTGCACGCCCAATTTTTCAGTTTTTTATTTGTTAACAAAGTTTGAAATATCCAATAAATTTCGTTCCACTTCATGATTGTGTCCCACTTGTTGTTGATTCTTCACAAAAAATTACAGTTTTATATCTTTATGTTTGAAGCCTGAAATGTAGCAAAAGGTCGCGAAGTTCAAGGGGGCCGAATAATAGTAGGACCGCTGTGGAAACAGAGAATCACCGTAGTAGTTGGCACTACTACAGTCTTACAGGTTCTGTCCCAAGTGGCTGCTCTTCTGCATGGTGGACACAGGGCATATCTCATGCTTAGCTGCCATTCGCTAGGGGTTCTCTTCTTTGCTCTTCTTTTTCCCAATGAATACATGGCATTCTCAGATTGGACAAGGTTGAAGTCATAATGTCACTGCCCCGTCTCTCCACCTCATCCAATCAGTTAACATAGATTGAAAAAAATGCAAGGCATTCTGTAAATGGCAGCCAGGACCGGAAGACCATGGTGATCACTGTAGTAGAGCCGACTCTGAGAGCGATTCTTCACATGGAATATGTATACTTACATTGGTCTAAACTGGACTAATGTAACTATGCAATCAAAATCATAGCTGGAGTTCAACTAATACCACTTGACCTCCGGAAAATGTACCCACCTTTGTGACCAGGCCATTTTTTGCTTTTCGCCACTGTGCTAAGTTAATTGACAATTGCACGGTCATGTAATGCTGTACACAAATTAAATTTATATCATTTTTTTCCCACAAATGCAGTTTTCTTTTGGTGTTATTTGATCACCGCTGTTTTTTTTTTGTTTTTTTTTTTGCGCTATAAACTAAAATAAACCTGAAAAGTTTGAAAAACAAGCAATATTTTTTACTTTCTGCTATAAATCATATCCAAAAAAAATGTAAAAAAATCGAATTTCTTTATAAACTTAGGTCAATTTGTATTCTGCTACATATGTTTGGTAAAAAATCCCAATAAGTGTATATTAATTGGTTTGTTCAAACATTATAGCGCCTGCAAACTATGGGATATATTTATGGAATTTTTTTCATTTTTATACTAGTATAGTATATAGTATATATCAATTTTTTTTTTTTTATACTAGTAATGACGGCGATCAAGGACTTATAGCAGGACTGTGATAGTATGGCCGACAGTCTGATACTAACTTACACTAACTGACACTTTGTGGGAACCAATGACATTAATACATGATCATGATGCTAAAAATATGCACTGTCACTGTACTAATGACACTGGCTGGGAAGCGGCTAAAGTGATACTAAAGTCTAGGTTTTTTTTTGTTTTTTGTATAAAAATACCAAAAATGTTATACTAACCTGCTCTGTACAGAGGTTTTGCACAGAGCAGCCCAGATCCTCCTCTTCTCGGGTCCCTTGCTGGCGCTCCTGGCCCCTCCCTCCTGCCGAGTGCCCCTGAGCCGCTGCTCTGTGTGTCCATTCAAACAAGGAGCTCTAGCCCCCTTTTTCTCCTCTTTGGCTCACTGACTTTGATTGACAGTAGCGGGAGCCAATGGCGCCTGTTGTGTGTCTCATCCAATCAGAAGAGAGAGTCCTGGAGAGCCGAGTCTCTCGTGCAACATCGCTGGATAAAGATGGGCTTAGGTAAGTGTAATGAAACCGTGACCCCACAATGTGCTTGTGTGCTTCCATCAGATTACCGCTTCCTTCAATCTTGAACATAGGTATCAAATATTACAGCTGCCCCCATACAAAACTAGCCGAGACTTAGCTTGTATAAGGTCTGGAACCTATGTTCAAGACTAAGGGAAGCAGTATTCTGACAGAAGCACACAAGCACATTGTGAGGTCGCGGTTCTGTTACATTGGTGGCAGCTGTGGGAGGCTTCCTGCAGTCTGGGACATCCAAACCTCCTCTGGGATTCAGGGTTCAGATAGCAGAAGAGGAGAGGTACAGATACCAGGCGCCATGAAAGAGGAACTTGGAAGGAGGTTGCGAGAGATGCATATACAGCACAGGGGACCAGTAACAGAGCAAGTCCTGCTAGGATGGTATGATTCAATCCGCTTGGAACTCTGGAAGTAAACGCTAGCTCATGAGCAGCGACATAAGGGAAAAATCCTCCCTTCCATCCAGGAAAGATGGTCACAGTATGGATTGCGGGTGCTGTTTTTGGGAGATAAACTGCACAAGGAGCAGATAGCTGAGTTAAGCAGGCTGATCTGGGCAGAGATGCGTTTGAAAGAGAGCTAAAGAGCCCTCTGCTGGCATGTATCCCAAGCATGCCCTTGGATAGCGGATGACAGCCCAACAGAAGGCTTTGGCTACGGCAGCCTGGGACTGTTGTACGGGAAGCTGTCAGTGGACGCTAACTTTGGGGGCAATCTGGAGTGGTGGTTAGAGGAAATTATGGATTACAGAGAAGAGATCCTGAATATCTCGGAAGTGTTCTGGGCACTGGAAGATATGGAGTTTCTGGCCGTTCAGGAGAGGGTAGCTGGAGATCGCCTACATATGGCTGCTAGACTCTGCTCTGAATGTTGGGGAGGGAGGACGACAACCTCCTCTCCCTTCTTCCCCTGGATCCTGATCTGCTGCTGGGGAGTGACTGCCACCTTCTCGCCCTGGGCCTCCGCAACTTCCACAGGTGTTGGTGCAGGTGAGCAAAGCACACTGTTACTGTGCCACAATGCCAACTCTTCTGCCAGTATTTCTGGACTGTCATCTCTTACTATTGGATATTCCCAGGCAAAGGGAGTCCAGCCCTGGCGCTGAGCAGAGTCTAGCAGCTGTCTGTATACGACGAAGCCCCTTACTCAAGAAGAGTATGACCAATTTGTAACTCATCGGTACCGTTAAAGTCCTTAACAAACGTATAGGGTTCTTGTGTGCTAAATCTTGAATTCACGTTGTGACAAACTCACTCAGGACAGGGGCTTTTGGAGGGGACGGCAGGCTAGCCTCTTGTCTACTGGTTTGTGAGGGAACACTGCTCTTTGTGAGGTGTATGCTGGGGGGACCCTTGGAGTAATGGTACTTTGGATTCAAGTTCACATCTCTCCAAGACACACAGACTCTGTGACTCTAGCCCTAGAATCCATGTTAAAGGCCTAGCTGCCTATTGCCAATAGGGGACTGCTCCGCATAGTCAGACTCATGGCAGATGCTAATGTCATCAGCTCAACCACCTGTCTTCCACACATTGCTGATTGTGCCGTTTACACCACCTATTGTCTACTGTTGGGATGTGTTTACACTTATAATACTGTGTATTGTACTTCAGGAGCTTGATGATAGCAAGTGTGCTAGTTAATTAGCTCAAGTTAATTAAATCACTGTCATCTATTAGTTGTTAGTTGGACAGTAGAATACTGTTTGTGTTGGTTGTTCCTTAGATATGTTAATTATAGTTCTGTACACAATTTCATCTGCATAGGATAATGTAATCAGGTATCTGACCTGGTGGGGTATATATTCGGTGTGAGTTTGTTTAATAAATGTTCCAGATCTTATACAAGCTATTCTCGGCTAGTTTTGTATGGGGACGGCTAAAATATCTGATATCTATGTTCAAGAATGAAGGTAGCGGTATTCTGACGGAAGCACGCAAGCGCATTGTGGGGTCTCGGTTCTGTTACACACATCACAAGAGGTCAGAATGGAGGACAATACTGGAGGACAATACTGGACAACAAGAGACGTGCTACTGTGGATTGGATGACCGGTATTGTCCAGTATTTTCCTCCATCACTCTAAGCCCTGATGATCTTGGTTTTGTGGTTTTATTGTAGATAAAGGGGATGGGAGAAGGGAATGAGTGGGATACTCTTTTAGGCTTAACTACAGTGCATTGTATTCGGCCCCCTTGAACTTTTCGACCTTTTGCCACATTTCAGGCTTCAAACATAAAGATATAAAACTGTAATTTTTTGTGAAGAATCAACAAGTGGGACACAATCATGAAGTGGAACAAAATTTATTGGATATTTCAAACTTTTTAACAAATAAAAAACTAAAAAAAATTGGGCATGCAAAATTATTCAGCCCCCTTAATTAAAACTTTGTAGCGCCACCTTTTGCTGCGATTACAGCTGTAAGTCGCTTGGGGTATGTCTCTATCAGTTTTGCACATCGAGAGACTGAAATTTTTGCCCATTCTTCCTTGCAAAACAGCTCGAGCTCAGTGAGGTTGGATGGAGAGCGTTTGTGAACAGCAGTTTTCAGTTCTTTCCACAGATTCTCGATTGGATTCAGGTCTGGACTTTGACTTGGCCATTCTAACACCTGGATATGTTTATTTGTGAACCATTCCATTGTAGATTTTGCTTTATGTTTTGGATCATTGTCTTGTTGGAAGACAAATCTCCGTCCCAGTCTCAGGTCTTTTGCAGACTCCATCAGGTTTTCTTCCAGAATGGTCCTGTATTTGGCTCCATCCATCTTCCCATCAATGTTAACCATCTTCCCTGTCCCTGCTGAAGAAAAGCAGGCCCAAACCATGATGCTGCCACCACCATGTTTGACAGTGGGGATGGTGTGTTCAGGGTGATGAGCTGTGTTGCTTTTACGCCAAACATAACGTTTTGCATTGTTGCCAAAAAGTTTGATTTTGGTTTCCTCTGACCAGAGCACCTTCTCCACATGTTTGGTGTGTCTCCCAGGTGGCTTGTGGCAAACTTTAAACAACACTTTTTATGGATATCTTTAAGAAATGGCTTTCTTCTTGCCACTCTTCCATAAAGGTCAGATTTGTGCAGTATACGACTGATTGTTGTCCTATGGACAGAGTCTCCCACCTCAGCTGTAGATCTCTGCAGTTCATCCAGAGTGATCATGGGCCTCTTGGCTGCATCTCTGATCAGTCTTCTCCTTGTATGAGCTGAAAGTTTAGAGGGACGGCCAGGTCTTCGTAGATTTGCAGTGGTCTGATACTCCTTCCATTTCAATATTATCGCTTGCACAGTGCTCCTTGGGATGTTTAAAGCTTGGGAAATCTTTTTGTATCCAAATCCGGCTTTAAACTTCTCCACAACAGTATCTCGGACCTGCCTGGTGTGTTCCTTGTTCTTCATGATGCTCTCTGCGCTTTAAACGGACCTCTGAGACTATCACAGTGCAGGTGCATTTATACGGAGACTTGATTACACACGGGTGGATTCTATTTATCCTCATTAGTCATTTTGGTCAACATTGGATCATTCAGAGATCCTCACTGAACTTCTGGAGAGAGTTTGCTGCACTGAAAGTAAAGGGGCTGAATAATTTTGCACGCCCAATTTTTCAGTTTTTTATTTGTTAAAAAAGTTTGAAATATCCAATAAATTTCGTTCCACTTCATGATTGTGTCCCACTTGCTGTTGATTCTTCAAAAAAAAAAATTACAGTTTTATATCTTTATGTTTGAAGCCTGAAATGTGGCAAAAGGTCGAAAAGTTCAAGGGGGCCGAATACTTTCGCAATGCACTGTAAATTCGGGACTTTATCCAGAAAATGTCTGTTAATGCTGCCTTGACGCCAGCCGACGCTAGCCAGTGCTCAATGAAGCTTAGAACACACTGTATCTTGACAGAAGTGCTGAATCCTCAACTCTAGGTCCAGAAGTCTCAGGACTGTGAAGCATAGAACTACTGACACTGCTGCACTGCAAAGTCACTGACCACCCTCTCCAGCCTGGCACTGGCTTGAGGTAGCTTGCTGTGAATTACTGTATAGCTGCCTGCAACTCTCAACTGGTACTCTGCACAATTCAGGGCCCAAACCGCAGGCGCCCCCTTTACACTTTTAGCTCTTCAGGGTCCACTGACTATGTACCCCCTTTGCTACTTCAGGGTCCTCACCTAGGTACCCCCTTTACAGCTAGCTGACACTGGATCCCAGAACCTCCTCCGGAGCGGTCTCTTCAAACTCTCCAGGCTGACCCCCAGGGGCAATCCTCAGTACTCACGACCTGGGTAGGCTTTCCTGGGACTGGACCCCTCTCACTCTCCGCTGGTTCTCGTCACACCGGATCCCCTCAGCTCAGCTCAGCACTCTCTGGATTCTCAGGTGACACCCCGAGACATCCTCTTCCTCAGACAGGAGGAGAGATAGCCGTTCTCTCTCTCCTGGGACTCTGCTCCCACCAAAAGACGCCAGGTCACGCGCTTCCCCCAAACTTTTACCCAGTCCCAGAATCTTTTGCAGCATAATCTGCCTTCTGGGATAGTTACAAGCTTGAATGTGTCCCCTGATTGGGCTTCCTCCACTACCCTATGAGAAGCCTCTCACAGAGCCAGTGGGGAGACTTCCCCTTCAGCAGGCACACCTGGACACCATGACATCCTAACCAAAAGAAATCATGGCCATGCTGTTAGGCAGACAAGGCCCACTATACATTTACCTAGCACCTACCTGTAGGGTGCTACAGTAATAATGGGGATATACGGTATATTATATATATCAAAAAAGCCAGTCCATCATTGTCTGGAATTCCATTTCTAATGAGAACTCACATCAGGCCACAAATCACCAGTAGGCATGTACAAACCCAATTCCAAAAAAGTTGGGACACTGTACAAATTGTGAATAAAAACAGAATGCAATGATGTGGAAGTTTGAAATTTCAATATTTCATTCAGAATACAACATAGATGTCATATCAAATGTTTAACCTGAGAGAATGTATAATTTTAAGGGACAAATAAATTGATTTTAAATTTCATGGCATCAACACATCTCAAAAAAGTTGGGACAAGGCCTTGTTTACCACTGTGTGGCATCCCCTCTTCTTCTTATAACAGTCTGCAAATGTCTGGGGACTGAGGAGACGTTGCCCAAGTTTAGGAATAGGAATTTTGTCCCATTCTTGTCTAATACAGGCTTCTAGTTGCTCAACTGTCTTAGGTCTTCTTTGTTGCATCTTCCTCTTTATGATGCGCCAAATGTTTTCTATGGGTGAAAGATCTGGACCGCAGGCTGGCCATTTCAGTACCCGGATCCTTCTTCTACGCAGCCATGATGTTGTAATTGATGCAGTATGTGGTCCGGCATTGTCATGTTGGAAAATGCAAGGTCTTCCCTGAAAGAGACGACGTCTGGATGGGAGCATATGTTGTTCTAGAACTTGGATATACCTTTCAACATTGATGGTGCCTTTCCAGATGTGTAAGCTGCCCATGCCACACGCACTCATGCAACCCCATACCATCAGAGATGCAGGATTCTGAATTGGGCGCTGATAACAACTTGGGTTGTCCTTGTCCTCTTTAGTCCGGATGACAGGTGTCCCAGTTTTCCAAAAAGAACTTCAAATTTTGATTCGTCTGACCACAGAACAGTTTTCCACTTTGCCACAGTCCATTATAAATGAGCCTTGGCCCGGAGAAAACGCCTGCGCTTCTGGATCATGTTTAGATATGGCTTCTTTTTTAGACTATAGACTTTTAGCCAGCAACGGCGAATGGCACGGTGGATTGTGTTCACCGACAATGTTTTCTGGAAGTATTCCTGAGCCCATGTTGTGGTTTCCATTACAGTAGCATTCCTGTATGTGATGCAGTGCTGTCTAAGGGTCAGAAGATCACGGGCAACCAATATGGTTTTCCGGCCTTGACATTACACACAGAGATTGTTCCAGATTCTCTGAATCTTTGGATGATATTATGCACTGTAGATGATGATAACTTCAAACTCTTTGCAATTTTTCTGAGAAACTCCTTTCTGATATTGCTCCACTATTTTCACTGCAGCATTGGGGGAATTGGTGATCCTCTGCCCATCTTGACTTCTGAGAGACACTGTCACTCTGAGAGGCCCTTTTTATACCCAATCATGTTGCCAATTGACCTAATAAGTTGCAAATTGGTCCTCCAGCTGTTCCTTATATGTACATTTAACTTTTCCGGACTCCTATTGCTACCTGTCCCAACTTTTTTGGAATGTGTAGCTCTCATGAAATCCAAAATGAGCCAATATTTGGCATGACATTTCAAAATGTCTCACTTTCAACATTTGATATGTTGTCTATATTATATTGTGAATAAATATATAAGTTTATGAGATTTGTAAATTAGTCCATTCCTTTTTTACCCACAATTTGTACAGTGTCCCAACTTTTTTGGAATTGGGTTTGTATATTATCAAAGTGGAACTAAGCTCCTAATAAATGAACTATGTTTAATCCTTATGCTCCTAGCATTAGTAAATAGGTAGGAAGGTATATTATATTTACTTGTTTTAAACATTTTTAAAAAGATATTTCCTCAGTTGCTTCCTGGTTTCTGGCCTAGGCCATTATAATGTCATACATCCCAGGAGTCTTCTTGAGAGGAGGGATTTTCTTAGCTAAGCACACCCTCCTGCCTGAATACCTGAACTAGGAGCAGATGGATTCCAGAAAGTAAATGCTACATAAATATTCTGATCTTCCTCAAAATGGCCACAGCTAGAAATGCTAGGGGGGTGTTTTCCAAAGTGCCGTTTTATCAACAAAATAAAGCATGGAGACATGGATGGATGGGGGAGATTGCTTTGAATAATAAAAACAGATTAAATAGCGTTTTCAGTTTCAGTTTAGGTTTTAAAGTTCATGCCAAAATGGAATTGTATCAAAAACACAAAAAAACATATGTAGCACTGCCCCCTAGAGGACTGCTGAGAATTACACTTTCTGGATTCCCCTGGGTTACCCTTAGCAACTGATTGCAGACAAATAGCATTTGAAAGTCCTTGGCTCAGTCAATAATCAATCCAGGGGATGTTGGTTTTTTGTGTTTTTATTTGGAACTGGGATAGGGGAAGGGATGAGTGGGATACTCTAACTATGAACTATGCACAATCTTGAGGACAAGTAGCTGTAGTGTGCGGCAAGGCCGCGGTTTCACCTTGCCACTGAAGTGAAGATAGATAATGTGTTCCTGTTTGAATTACTCTTCAGGGTTCTAACTTGGCACCCCCTTTCTCACTTGCAGTGTGTGCTGACACCCGTCCACTGACCCTCCACTAGAGTGGTCCCCTTCCTGGGCAGACCCCCGGCAAGCTTCCCAGTATTCACAGACACTGTTTTTCCCAAGGTTGCTCTGCCTCCAACTCCACTAGTCAGCTTTCCTGGACCTCCTGTCTCAGCTCCACACTCTTGGCTCACAAGGCCGACCACCTGTGACCACCATCCACAGCAGCAGAAGGAGAGACAAATGTCACCCTCCTTCTGGGACCTGGCTTCCAGCCGAAAGACACCCTGTCATATGTGCCCTTGGCTTTTTTAACATATCCCAGGATGCATCATTGTTTGTGCCAACCCACTGGGATAGTTACAAAAGCCTGTGTGTCACTGGCTGGGGTTCCTCCACTGTCCAACAGGCTCCCCTATTGGATACAGTGGGGACACTCCCTCATACCAGATGAATCACACATGGACACATGCAACAGGCAAAACTAACAATCAGGCTCCCCTGATAAGCAGATGGAGACACTAGGCTTTACCTACCTAGCACCTACCTAGGAGGGTGCTACACATACATGTGTTTTTGGTGCATTTTTGATGCCTTTTCCCGCATGACAACAGACACCTCCTCCTAGCAACATAACGTATCCAAAAAAAGAAAAACGCAGTAAAAACACATAAAAACACACATAGTTACATAGTATTTGAGGTTGATTAATGACAACAGTCCATCCAGTTCAACCTGTGCAGGTGTGTGTGTGTGTCAGTGGCATGATCATTTCCCATAACCCTGAATGTTGTTATCTGTGAGATGCATGTCCAAGAGTCTTTTAAAAGTAGCCATACTCCCCACAGCTACCACCAATTGTGGAAGAGAGTTCCACATTCTCACCGCCCTCACAGTGAAGAACCCCTTACGCAGCTTAAGGTTAAACCACCTCTCCTCTAATCTCATTGTGTGACCACATGTGATCTTGCACTCCCTGAGACTAATTCGTTATTTTTCCTATACTGGGATCATCATTGAGGTATTTGTAAATCGCTATCATGTCCCCTCTCAGGCGTCTCCTCCCCAAGGAGAATAAATTAAGCGCTTGTTATTGCTCCTCGTAATTTAGGTCCTGCAATCCCCTAATTAGTTTAGTTGGCCCTTCTGTGGACTCTCTCCAGTTCCAGCACATGAAGAAATTCAAAACAAGTCGGAAAACGAGCCTAAAAAGCGCATCAACTGCACCTGCGTAGATTTACACCTAGCCTTACTGATTTTGACCTTTCTGGTTTACATGCAATGGTAAATATTTTTTTATTGAAGTATACAGTATATAAAGCTAAAACTTTATAAATAAAGCAGCGAAGAAACCAATGTCAGATTCTTATTTCGATTGGATCAAGCCACAAGAATACGCTGTCATTGCAGCCCAATCTAGCCCTAAAAGAGGCCTTCTAGTGAATTCTCCCCTATATGCTTAAAGTGGTTTTAAACCCCCGGATACTGTTTATACCTATAGATAAGACTATGATAAGGCCTACCTATAGGTACTGTAAATATCTCCTAAACTTGCACGGTTTAGGAGATATTTACATTGCATGCAGCTGATGACGTCATCGGCACATGCCCTCTGAAGGAACGGACGCCTGTGCTGTTTCTTCAGAGCCCTGTTTTGTAACTGGCGGCTCCCGCGCAGTGACATCATGTGGCTTCGGCCAGTAGCACAGCCGGAGTCTGCAGACCCGGAAGGAAGACAGGCGAAGATGGATGCGGCCTCCAACCCTACATCAAAGATTCTTTTTTTCTGTTGGTGTATCCTTCGGGGAGATTCACCCCCATCCCTGTTTGTCTTGTCAACCATAGTCATGAGAGATGGGAAATCCAAAACTGTAGAGATGTCACTGTAACAGAAATTGAGAGGGATCTTCCAATATGGAAAGCTGTTCCTGTGACAACTGTCTAATAAGATATTTCTGTTACTTTGTACAGATTTCCCTTTACTTCATGCTGTATCTCCAGGACAGGAAGTGAATGGAAGGTTCCCCAATGGGACACAAAAAAAAACCTGACAAAAGGTTTTAACCATTGGTTGTTCTATACACATCAATCCACTCACAACTATCCACTTGCGTGGTCTACAGAGATAGATTAGCAGAGCATAGGTAAATTGTAGATAATAGGGTGCCTCTTAGACCACATGTAAATGAGTGCCTGGAGCAGTACCATGCATATTTCCTCACCCAGGAACCACAAATCACTTCCCTCTAGCAGAGGGACTGAGAGGACGCCCGGACCGGCCGCTCTGGAGAACCTTCCCATTACAAACAAAACAAACAGTATAAAAACTGGAGAGAGACCCTCAGTGGAACAATTTGGCACTACACATGCACTTAATAATAACAAATTGGATCAAGACTGGGACTGTTTCCCCACTGGTACTCACAAGCATCATATAGATACGAAGAGCGTCCAACCCTAATTCCTGTGTGAAAAAATATAAGGACCAGAAGCAAGGTCCCAAGAGCAGATCTCTTTTAACAAATATGGTGGAAAAACTTCCTTGATAAAGGCAGAACGCCGAAACGCGTAGGAACTTAGGATATCTCTCCCTACAGACTCCACGCCACCAGAAGCGTGGACAGATAGAGAGAAGTACCACTGTCACCATATCACCATGTCACTACTTCTCCTCTGATTCACCATCACCTATGGGTCTATAACCCACACACTCTATGTTTATCATTGTATATTCATGTTACAAAACCTTTTCTCAATAAATTGTATAAACACAAATTCTGTTGTACTAGCCCATAAAGTCCCAACTTACCTGGCTTGAGGCACCAACCTTTTTCCAAACTATTCTCAGGGATGACGGCTAAACTTACTACAAAGGTTTTGGGAATCGCACCCATACAAATGCTGCAACCACCCATAGAAATCAATGGCTCTATGAGGCTGTACGTGGCGTGGCATTGGGGAGATGAAACTTAAGCAGTAGGTGCGTTTACAATGAGTTGCGTCAGTCCACAACTGCATTTTAGGGCATGGCAGCCCACTTTTTTTAAACAAACGGAAAGTTCACATGCACATTAGTTGCTCACGCAGAGCTTTCTTCCACACAAAATCCAAACAATGAAAACGCCAAAACCTGGCTCACTTGTTGGCAGCAACACTGCCCCCTCTTACCAGTCGCTCTGACTATGTTGTCCAGCTCTCCTTGATTAGTTTGGCTTTTTTTAGTCTTTCGTTGCAGTGCCCTGCTACACGGCCCAATTCTGCCCTATGGATTGGATTGGAGTTCTCCTGATACCCCGATAGGCGCTGACCTGACTCCCGGAACTAGATCTCCTGCCTCCTGGCTCCTAGTTGGGACACCCCTGACCCCTTGGTGGGACCCTCTGTTTCTTGGCTACTGGCTGGGGTTCCTCTGACCCATCAGTGAGACCCTCTGTCTTTTGGCTTCTGGTTGGGGCTCCTCTGACCCCTCGGTGAGACCATCTGTCTCTTGACTTCTGGAAGGAGTTCCTCTGACCCCTCCGTGTGACCTTCTGTCTCTTGGCTTCTGGCTGGGGCTCCTCTGACGCCTTGGTAAAAGCCATTGTTTCTTGGCTTCTTGCTTGAGCTCCTCTGATGCCATTGGATGAGAACCTCTGTCTCTTGGCTTCTAGCTGGAGTTCCTGTGACCCCCCTCAGTGAGACCCTCTGTCTTGTGGCTTCTGGCTGGGGCACCTCTGACCCCTCGGTGAGACCCTCTGTATCTTGGCCTATGGCTGGGGCTCCTTTGATTTCTCAGTAAGACCCTATGTCTCTTGGCTTCTGGCTGGGGCTCCTCTGACCTCCTCAGTAAAACCCCCTGTCTCTTGGATTCTGGCTGGGGCTCCTTGGACCCCTTAGTGAGACCCCCTGTCTCTTGGCTTCTGACTGGGGCTCCTGTGACCCCTCAATGAGACCCTTTGTCTCTTGGCTTCTGGCTGGGGCTCTCTGACCCCTGAGTGAGACCTTCAGTCTCCCACACTGGAAGCGGCCTCCAACTGGGACCCTGAGCTATCCTCAGACCTGAGTATATAATGACCCTGCACACCAGTGTACTCGGCCAGGTTGCAGGCCTCTGGTAAAACTTGAACATACGATTGAAAGTTCTGATCCAGAACTTCAGAATCCGGAGAAAGACAAATACTCAGTTTTCTCTGCCCAAAAGTAATAGTCTGGAACTTTGCATGACCCCAAATACTGTGTCACATTTTCCTATACTCTCACTGTCACAGCGGGTATATGCCAGTACTTGCGCGAACACACACATGCATATGAATGCACAACCCTTGGCCCAGACAGTCAATGTCCAGGATCATCTGTACGTATGCATGCATGTATTTACGCAAGTGCCAGCATAAGCCCACACCTGTGGCTACTGGGTGAGGAAATACGGCTGAATGTTGTAATGTACAGTACCTGTGTGCATGACTCTTTATACAGCTCCAGCGTTACTTGTTAAAACTCGTTACTTGTATACTATAAGGGCCATTTCACACCAGAACGTGGTGCCGGAAACCTGCATTCCATGCGCATTTCCTGCACTGCATTCAAATCGCACTGCACTGGCAATCTGCAGCGGGTGTCAGTGTTAACTTAACAACACCCCAAATGCAGGTTGTAAACGCAGTGTGTTTGCCTGCACTGGATCGTATGATACAGTAGTACCATACGATCTGGTTGCTGTGGGTTTTTTAAGGGCCAGTTCACACCAGAACATGGTGCGGGAAACCCTCCTCCATGCGTAGTTCCTGCTCCACGTTGGAAAGGCACTGCAGTTGCGATTTACAGTGGCTATCATTATTGAATGGGCTGAATTGCACTGCACAGAACTGAATGTGAATCACACAGGAACACACAGCAAGTTCCTTTGCAATTCCTGCTATGAACCCACCCCAATAGTGGATCCCTTACTTTTGGAGCAGTCCAGTGCGATTTCAGCCCATTCAAATGAATGGGCTGAAATCACACTGCACCTGTTTCGCATGTGAATGGCACAGGAATGCACAGTGTGTTCCTGTGCGATTCATGGTGTGAACTGGTTCTAGCTCAGGACTCTTACTTATTCATTCAGAATTTTCTTACAGATCTCAGATTTATTATCAGAAGGTGCACTGCACTGCAAGAGTTAAAGCTGAGCTCTGGGCAAATTTTTTTCCCCATGCAGTGGGGCTGTGCACCTAATCCTCTGATCCTTCCAGAGCAATCTCTACAGTTTCTGTCCCCCCCCACCCCCACCCCCCGGCAATCTAGCGGTCTTGGACTGTAAACTGTAATACACAATTTTAACAGGCGCTTGATCACATATCGAACCAAAAGTCCACAGAGTTAAAAGTCATTAATGGCACAGGGGGAGAAAAAGTCCACCATGTAGGTCAGCCATCCAGAAACCAAAAGCCAGGGGTTCCACAGGGCTAAAACAAAGACAAACAGAGGCGCCCCTAAGTGTAGACCTTATGCAACAGGTTTAATTAATACAATTATGCACTCACGTTAGTAAGCATATATTCATGCCCATAAAACAAGGTTCCAATGTGGAGAAGTGTACATCATCCGGTCATGGACATCCGTCCTGTTGGAGCCGAAAATCCTTTTGCTGTGGCCGGCTTGTACGGCAAGGTTAGAACCAGGAAATAGGCTCGGTGTATTTGCTTGACAGCGAGGCTTGGTGGATAGTCGAACCTGGATGATGTCATCTGCAACCTTGTTTTATGGGCATGAATATATGCTTACTAACATGAGTGCATAATTTTATTCATTAAACCTGTTGCATAAAGTCTACACTTAAAGGCGCCTCTGTTTGTCTTTGTTTTGGACTGTAAACTGTTCCTGACGTCATCACGCCTATTGACCTGTTCTGGGCGTGAAGACGTCAGGAATAGTCCACTGCTGGATGATGGGGAGCACCGTTTTCAGGAGGATAGAAGGATCAGGTGAGTACAGGCTCTGTGTTCAACCCTAAAGAAAACAAGCAGTTAACCCATGCCCGGAGTTGGGCCTCAAATGTTTGTGTTTGTCTAGAGCAGGGGTGGGGAACCTACGGCCCGGGGGCCGTATGTGGCCCTCAAAGTCATTTGGTCCGGCCCCCCATGCAGCTGAGTCTGTGTCTTTTAGCTGATCTGTCAGAACGGAGCCAATGCTTCCTGTATAGAGTCACAGGCGGACTGATATCAAATGCACTCCGCCTGTGACCAATACAGGAAATATCCCCTCTTTCTCCAGTGGGGCGCCGCTGCTAGCCAGCATTTCCCGCCAGCAGCACACACAGCAGTACCATCCAGAGCCAGCAGTACCAGTCATAGCCAGCAGTACTCACAGCAGTACCAGCCAGAGCCAGCAGAACCAGCCAGAGCCAGCAGTACCAGCCAAAACCAGCAGTACTAGCCAGAACCAGCAGTACTCACAGCAGTACCAGTCAGAGCCAGCAGTACCAGCCAGAGCCAGCCAGAACCAGCAGTACTCACAACAGTACCAGCCAGAGCCGGCAGTACCAGTCAGAGCCAGCAGTACCAGCCAGAGCCAGCAGTACCAGCCAGAGCCAGCAGTACTCACATCAGTACCAGCCAGAACCAGCAGTACTCACTGCAGTACCAGTCAGGACCAGCAGTACCAGCCAGAGCCAGCAGTACCATCCAGAACCAGCAGTACCAGCCAGAGCCAGCAGTACTCACAGCAGTACCAGCCAGAGCCAGCAGTACCAGCCAGAGCCAGCAGTACTCACATCAGTACCAGCCAGAACCAGCAGTACTCACTGCAGTACCAGTCAGGACCAGCAGTACCAGCCAGAGCCAGCAGTACCATCCAGAACCAGCAGTACCAGCCAGAGCCAGCAGTACTCACAGCAGTACCAGCCAGAGCCAGCAGTACCAGCCAGAGCCAGCAGTACTCACAGCAGTACCATCCAGAACCAGCAGTACCAGCCAGAGCCAGCAGTACTCACAACAGTACCAGCCAGAGCCAGCAGTACCAGCCAGAACCAGCAGTACCCACAGCGGTACCAGACAAACCAGCAGTACCCACAGCGGTACCAGCCAGAACCAGAAGTACCAGCCAGAGCCAGCAGTACCCACAGCAGTACCAGCCAGACCCAGAAGTACCACAGCAGAACCAGCAGTACCAGCCAGAGTCAGCAGTAACCACAACAGTACCAGCCAGCAGTACCTACAGCACAGTACCAGCCAGCAGTACCAGCCTGAGCCAGCAGTACCCACAGCAATACCAGCCAGCAGTACCTACAGCATTACCAGCCAGCAGTACTAGCCAGTAGTACCAGCCTAAGCCAGCAGTACCAGCAAACAGTACCCACAGCACAGTACCAGACAGCAGTACGCACAGCAGTACCAGCCAGCAGTACCTACAGCACAGTACCAGCCTGAGTCAGCAGTACCAGCAAACAGTACCCACAGCACAGTACCAGACAGCAGTACCAGCCTGAGCCACCAGTACGCACAGCAGTACCAGCCAGCAGTACCTACAGCACAGTACCAGCCTGAGTCAGCAGTACCCACAGCAGTACCAGCCTGAGCCAGCAGTACCCACAGCAGTACCAGTCAGCAGTACCCACAGCAGTAACAGCCAGCAGTACCCACAGTACAGAACAAGCCAGCAGTACCAGCCTGAGCCAGTAGTACCCACAGCAGTACCAGCCAGCAGTACCTACAGCACAGTACCAGCCTGAGTCAGCAGTACCCACAGCAGTACCAGCCAGAGTCAGCAGTACCCACAGCAGTACCAGCCTGAGCCAGCAGTACCCACAGCAGTACCAGTCAGCAGTACCCACAGCAGTACCAGCCAGCTGTACCCACCAGCAAGTACCTGCCAGCTGTACTCACCAGCAGTACCCGCCAGTAGTTATTTTCAAAACTTACCACCACAAAGAGTCGACTGCGCTCCAGACTGACCGACGCAAATCATCAATACCAGCTAACATCACACACCTCACCAAAAAGAAGCAGTTGCAGCCATCACATTAGGGGTGAGTTAATAAAATGTTTGACCAAATATAATAGGCACATTTTTAAGTTGATAATTTTTTTACGGCCCCCGAATGATTTTATAAATACTCAAATGGCCCTTGGCAGAAAAAAGGTTCCCCACGCCTGGTCTAGAGTACCATTAAAGTTTACTTACCTTATCCCTCCATTCTACAGGCTTTCTCCTCTCTGTGCAACCAATCCCCTCCTCTGTCAGTCTCAGGCAATCATGTACAAAGCAAGACCAGAGGTCCAAGGTTCCACCCACCATCCATAGCATCAGAGGGGAGAGGACAGCGAGGGCTAAGGTAACTAAAACAGCTTTTTAATGGTACACTAACAAAAATGAGCTTTAACCCTTGCAGTGTCAGGGGAGCCCCACTCCCCTAAGGATAGTTTTGAATTGTTCCTGGAGCTTAGCTTTCAAGTGTATGTAAAATCCTAAACTTTGTGGTCTAGCGTTAAATAGAGTAGGGGTTAAAACCTCTATTGGGGTTTTTTTTTTTGTCCCGTTGGGAAGATTACCCTCCACTTCCTGGTAATGCAGTAGGAAATAAGAGGAAATCTCTCCAAAGTGAATGGAATTCCCATCTTGGGCCTCTTTCACACGAGCGTACTACAGCATACAGGTCAATGGTGCAGTGGTGCAGCCTCCTGAAAATATTTCACGGCTGGGGTACCGGTGCTCATGCACAGGTTGCTGAAGCCTCAAAAATGAAGAATCCACAGAAAAAGCCTGCACAGCGGTACATAGCAGTAAGATGTCAGCTTTATTGGATACAGTGATAAAACACAGCCAGCAAACATCCACAAGGTTCAGCCATAACGGCCTTACTCATGGAGTCATTTTTTTGTCCCGTTGGGAAGATTTCCCTCCATTTCCTGTCCTGGTAATGCGGTAGGAAATAAGAGGAAATCTCTCCAAAGTGAATGGAATTCCCATCTTGGGCCTCTTTCATAGGAGCGTACTACAGCAGACAGGTCAATGGGGCAGTACTGCAGCCTCCCGAAAATCTTTCACGGCTGGGGTACCGGTGCTCAGGCACAGGTTGCTGAAGCCTCAAAAATGATGAATCCACAGAAAAGGCCTGCACAGTGGTACATAGCAGTAAGATGTCAGCTTTATTGGATGCAGTGGTAAAATACAGCCAGCAAATGCCCACGAGTTTCAGCCATAACGGCCTTACTCATGGAGTCATGAGTAAGCCCGTTATGGCTGAAACACGTTGATATTTGCAGGCTGTATTTTACCACTGTATCCATTAAAGCTCACATCTTACTGCTATGTTCTGTGGATTCTGTGCTATAGCATATAGCCGTGCGAGGGTGCTGTTTACCCACACGGGAATGTACGGGTGTTCTGTGCATCCCCATGCAGACAGTCTCGTTTGTGTCAAATGGGTGAAGCGGCTGTTACTGCCCCCAATTGGGCATCTGTGTCACTGCAGAAGTGCGGTCTTGATTGTACACCGTCTGCATTCTGTCAAACTGGGAGCAGCGGCTGTGTCCGTGCAGTCACTGCACCCAACTGACATCAATGAGATTGTCTGCATGGGGATGCATGGAACACCTGTGCATTCTGTGTGGGTATATGAGGCCTTCACACAGGTGTACGCTGTAGTAAATGTGGCCTTAGAGAGGTCACAGGAGCAGGTGGTGTCCTCATTGGTGGATTTTCCCTCACCGCTTGCTCTGGTACCAACTAACATTTTTTTTTAATCTATCTTTGCTGGCTGTCTCACCAGTGCAAATATAGCGGACGAAGCCCCCCAGTGGGGACACAGATAGCAAAAAAGAAACCTTGAGAAAATGCCTGTCCGAAAATTGGCATACATTTTTAGAATTGTTTAAGGGATATCTTATGTTACTCAGCCCTGAGTCTAAATGTGCTTGTCAACAAAGGGGAGATACGATCAACATGTATAAATACATAAGGCAGGGGTGGGGAACCTGCGGCCTGTGGGCCATATGCGGCCCCTGAAGTCATCTGGTCCGGCCCCCTGTGCAGCTGAGTCTCTCTCTCTCAGCTGATCTGTCAGAATGGAGCCGATGCATAGTTCCGGCTCCATTCTGAGTGAGTCACAGGCAGAGTGATATCAAAAGCACTCCACCTGTGACCAATACAGGAAACATAGCCAGCAGTACCCACAGCAGTACCAGCCAGAGCCAGCAGTACCCATAGCAGAACAAGCAGTACCCACAGCAGTTCCAGCCAGAGCCAGCAGTACCCGCCAGAGCCAGCATTACCCACAGCAGTACCCAGTCGGAGCCAGCAGTACCCACAGCAGTACTCACCATCAGTACCAGCCAGCTATACCCACCAGCAGTACCAACCAGCAGTACCCACCAGCAGTTCTTTTCAAAACTTACCACCACAAAGAATCGACTGTGCTCCAGACTGACCAACGCAAACCTAGAAAAACAGTTGCAAGTAGCAACATCATCCATACCAGCTAACATCACACACCTCACCAAAGAGAAGCAGTTGCAGCCATCACATGAAATGTTTGACCAAATATAATAGGCACATTTTTAAGTTGACAATTTTGTACGGCCCCTGAAGGATTTTATAAATACCCAAATGGCCCTTGGCAGAAAAAAGGTTCCCCATCCCTGACATAAGGGGTCCATATAGTGAACTCAGTGTTGAGTTGTTCACTTTAAGGTCATCACAGAGGACAAGGGGGCACTGTTTACGTCTGGAGTAAAAAAGAGATTTAACCTTCACATACGGAAAGGCTTCTTCACAGTGAGAGCTTTAAAAATGTGGAATAGATTCCCTCAAGAGCTGGTTCTGGCCAGCTCAGTAAATTGTTTTAAAAAAGATCTGGATGCATTCCCAAATGCACAAAATATAACTGGAGATTATCATTTATAGGTAATAACACCAGGGAGGGGATCCTGAGAATATCCAATTGCCTCCGAAGGATCAGGATTTTTATTTTTACCCCCACTGAAGCAAATGAAACAATACTTTATAAGGTTTTATTTTGCCTTCCTCTGGATCAACTCTGAGTATAGGGTTTTGTATATGGAGGTTTTCTATTTTCTATTAACAGTTATAGGTAATAACACCAGAGATTGCTGACTCAGGGAATACCTGGTTGCCTTCAGAGGATCAGAAAGGACATTTTTCCCCTCATTGGATCAAATTGAACCATGCTTTATTGGGGTTTTATTTTGCCTTCCTCTGGATTATCTCTGGGTATATGGAGGTTTTCTATTTTCTATTGACAGTTATAGCCAATAACACCAGAGATTGTTGATCCAGGGAATATCTGATTGCCTTCAGAGGATCAGGAAGGAATTTTGCTCCCCTCGATTAGAGCAAATTGAACCATGCTTTTAGGGGTTTTATTCCACCTTCCTCTGGATTAACTGTGGGTACAAGGTTCTGTATATGGAGGGTTTTGATTTTCTATTATCAGCTATAGATAACAACACCAGAGATTTTTGATCCAGGGATCATCTAAATGCCTTCAGAGGATCAGGAAGGAATTTTGCTCCCCTCCATAAGAGCAAATTGAACCATGCTTTTAGGGGTTTTATTCCACCTTCCTCTGGATTAACTGTGGGTACAAGGTTCTGTATATGGAGGTTTTTGATTTTTTATTATCAGCTATAGATAACAACACCAGAGATTTTTGATCCAGGGATCATCTAAATGCTTTCAGAGGATCAGGAAGGAATTTTGCTCCCCTCCATTAGAGCAAATTGAACCATGCTTTATAGGGGTTTTATTCTGCCCTCCTCTGGATTACCTGTGGGTATAGGGTTCTGTATATGGAGGTTTTTGATTTTCTATTATCAGCTATAGAAAACAATACCAGAGATTATTGACCCAGGGATCATCTGATTGCCTTCAGAGGTTTAGGAAGGAAATCTGCTCCCACCATTTGAGCAAATTGAACCATACTTTATAGGGGCTTAATTTCACATTCCTCTGGATCAACTGTGGGTAAAGGGTTCTGCATATAGAAGATTTCTATTTTCTATTAATTTTTTTCTATTGGTTGAAGTAGATCAGGGGTGTCCAAACTATGGCCCTCCAGCTGTTCAGGAACTACAATTCCCATCATGCCTAGTTATGTCTGTGGATGTCAGAGATTTACAATGCCTCATGGAAATTGTAGTTCCTGAACAGCTGGAGGGCCGTAGTTTGGACACCCCTGAAGTAGATGGACTTACAGGGTTAGATTTACTAAAACTGGTGCACACACAATTTGGTCCAGCTGTGCATAGTAACCAATCAGCTTCCAGGTTTTATTGTCAAAGCTCAATTGAACAAGCTGACTGGTTACTATGCACAGCTGCACCAGATTTTGAACTCTCCAGTTTTAGTGAATTAACCCCACAAGGTGAGATTTACCAAAACTGGTGCACACACAAATTGGTCCAGCTGTGCATAGTAACCAATCAGCTTCCAGGTTTTATTGTCAAATCTCAATTGAACAAGCTGACTTTTTACTATGCACAGCTGCACCAGATGTTGAATTTTCCAGTTTTAGTGAATGAACCTCACAAGGTGAGATTTACCAAAATTGGTGCACACACAATTTGGTGCAGCTGCGCATAGTAACCAATCAGCTTCCAGGGTTTATTGTCAAAGCTCAATTGAACAAGCAGGAGCTAGAAGCTGATTGGTTACTATGCACAGCTGCACCAGATTTTGAATTACCCTCACAAGGTGAGATTTCCCAAAACTGGTGCACACACAATTTGGTCCAGCTGTGCATAATAACCAATCAGCTTCCAGGTTTTATTGTCAAAGCCTAATTGAACAAACTGATTGGTTACTGTGCACAGCCACACCAGATTCTATGTGCACCAGTTTTAGTAAATCTACCCCATAGCATGCCTTCGTTTTTTCAACCTATTTAACAAAGACGAAAGAGAATTATAAAAAATGATCATATATTGTACTCTTTAAATTCAAATTTCCAAAAAAATATATTTTTCTTTTATTTAATTTTTTTTTTTTTTTTTTTTTTAGAAAGCAGACCAAGAGCTTGCTCTTTTCTACCATCTGCTTAGAGACATCAATGAATATTTAAGACATTTGTTTTAACAGCCAGTAACAATGCAAATCAAATCAAAAAGACCAGCATGCTTTGCTGTCCAAACCAGCAGGCCAACCCTGGGACCTTCAGTGTCTACACAAATGGAGAACAAAGAGTTTATAGGATATTTGTGTTTTTTGATACATGTAATCAGCTTATGTTAGGACTGTCTGCATTATCCATACGGCATAAGACCAAGCATTGTTGCAATCCACATTGAGCCACACAGATGTACAAAAATGACAGCATTACCTTCTTTTTGGAGGGGGGGTCTATTCAAAGCCTTACAAGATGCTCCTTAAAGCTCTCTCGTTCTCCTCTCCCCACATCTAACCAGAAACCATGCAGAATGACGGTAACACAATGCAACACTGCGGCAAAGCCATCCTATCTCCCATTGTCTTCTCCCACAGTCCCTCTCCTTTGCACAGTACAACCGTTAGCAACACAACAGAATCTCAGACTGAAGTACCATCCCAACGAGAGGAGGGAATATGCTGCAGGAATATATCCCAGCATTCCTCGGGCCCTTCAGCTCCCAGCATGCAAATGGCTCGCCAGAGCTTTAACCCTTTCATGCCCGCTTCCTTGATTTAAAGCTTTGCTCTCAACAACACACCACACTTCCAAAATATACCACTGATTTTAAAATTTTAAATTGACCAGATTTGAAAAAAATAAAAATAAAAATTCTGCAATAATATAGTAAAAGTATAAATATTTGCACATTGATTAGCAAGCTAATGGCACATACTTAGCAAATACTGTAGGTCATGCATTTATAAGATATAATATTCTATTCTATAAAAATGATAACTAGAAAAAAAGGATAATAATACTATTTGGTCCAAGTCATCACTGGTACCATGTCCTTAAATGTATATCAATAAACAAAAAAACCTAACTAATCTATTTTTAAGGTATCAAAAATATAACCAAAATTATAACCATTTGGCATTTGGTTACATTTTTGACACCTTAAAAGTCCTATAAATTGGTTAGGTTTTGATATAAATTTTCTATTGTACAGTTCATTCATCCATATATCAAAGCAATTTTTTTTTCTTTCATATTTTTATTTTTACTGTTAAAAACAGTAATTTTTCTAAATCACATTTATTAGTACATTGTGCAATTGCAATACAGGTACACACAACGATACTCCAGAAAATACATTTTCGATGTTACAACACAGGAATTATGTAAGACCAGACATTGGCTAAATCACATTTATCTCTGAGACCGTAGCAACTAAAATAAACAATATAGGCTGAACCCCTTTTATGCATGAAGGCACTGTATAGAGCGCCAGAGCTGGCCTACCAAAGGAGTTATTTTCCCTTGAGACTCTGTGGAGGAGATTTACTAAAACTGGTGCACACAGAATCTGGTGCAGCTGTGCAAAGTAACCAATCAGCTTCTAACTTCAGCTTGTTCAATTCAGCTTTGACAATAAAACCTTGAAGCTGATTGGTTACTATACACAGCTGCGCCAGATTCTGTGCACTAGTTTTAGTAAATCTCCTCCATCTGTTTCAAATTCAAGGAGCGCAAAAAAAACCCCAAAAATTACAATTTCACTGAACCTAATTTAAAATGACCAGGGTGGGGTGATTTTTTTTTTTTTCTTAAGTAAATAAGGCCCTGGACCTGTTGGTGAGAGTGGAGGGAGGGGGGGACATTTACTATAACATTTCTTACAAGAAAGGTTTCAAAGTTATTTTACCTTGCAAATACAGTAAAAAGGAAGATATAACGCCAAAAATTTGGACTGAATACATTTTTTAGTCTAAAGCATTTTTTGAGAATTTAGTGACACCCACACAGGACATGTATGCTCAATTAACCAAGAATTAAAAACCACCTAAATTGAACAAAAAGTAAAAATTGTGTACCCTGTCTGCAACCATAAGACATAAATCTAAGGCCTACACAAGCTTACCATAGCCAGTGATTGCAAGGCAAAATAGTTTTAACATTATTTATTCTAACAAAATTAAAAAAGGAAATAAAACGGCAATACAACAACACAATAGGTTAACTTTTGGCCTACTCCTGGTTACATATAAAATTTCTAGCGGTATTAATTTACTTATATTTATTTGACCTCCAAAAAATTCACGTTTATTGATATGCCCTATTTTTTACTCAACCTACCCTTCCCTCCTCGTGCAAAAATCTTCAAAAACACAACAGAATAATTTTTAGCCTATGCCTGGTTACTTAAAAAATTTCCACCAGTATTCATTTTATTCTACTTACTTGGCCTCCAAAAGATTTCACATTTATTAAAATACCCCCATTTTTTCTCAATCTACCCCTTCACTTCCGTACAAAATTCTTTAATAGCACAACAGATTAATTTTTAGCCTACGCAAAACATTTCTACCAGTATCTATTTTTTTCTACTTATTTAACCTCCAAGACGTTTACATGTCATTCATTAAAATGCCTTTTTTTTTTTCTCAATCTACCCTTCCCCCTTCATACAAAATTCTTCAATGGGAAACAGAAGCAGAATTCACCCAACCATTTGGAACTAATGTTGCTAAGTATAAACAGAAGCACGCTCGACCTACATATGAGTACAGGCATAGGTAGAGAGGCATTTATTACAATTTAATTATTTTCTCACACAAAATGTTTCAGCAACTGCTGTCTCTGTATTTTTTTTTTTTTGACCATTACCTTCACAAGTTCCCCCCCCTTTTTTTTTTTTTTTTTTAGCACAATCGCACTGATACATTTACAAAAAAATTCTTACTATGCCAGCTTGGTATAACCGTGTGCCTGTAAAGGCTTCTCTTGCTCATCATTGTAAATACATTTTTAAAAATGGCATTATTTGCCTGCAAAATAATGTTTGAATTTCCATTTTTTTAAATTACGTATCTAGAGAGGTCTATACATAAAGCGAAAGATGTGTTAAATTTATAATTTGCACCCTAGATCAGGTTCACTTCAAAATAAGGGTCAGGAGAATTTTAAAAAAATTATAGAGAAAATTTTCACATTAACATATTTATATGAATAAAGTGTGTATATATATATTTATATATATATATATATATATATATATATATATGGGTTTGTAAAAGGTGGATATATATTTTTTTATTTTAATGAGTTTTTACTTTTAAATGTTTAAAATTTTCTAAACTATACATACAAGGACAATTTTTTTTTCTTTTCAAATATGCCACACACATTTTTTTAAGTATATTATTAAATGTAGCATATTTTCTTATGCCTACTGTATATGTATAAATCACAGAAAAAAAAAAATCCATGCAACATATATACCAAGGCTACATTAAAGGAAACCTGGCACCTATGCAGTATACAACGGACATGCAACAACTGATGTATTACATAGGGTGACATAGTTTCAGAGGATCTGTCATTGTCTGTATACTATTACTACGCAATACAAAAACACCCCGGGCATTGCCATGTAGTTTTCTGCAACATCTAGGCACAGAGCAAAATCTACAGGTCTCAATCCATGCATCTGATAGGTTACCCTCTACAGAAAAGCTATAGACATTAGTACCAAAGCTGCTCAATTTTTCCCGACTATCAGTCAGTTGCTCTGTACATTAAAAAAAAATTAACAAAATATTTGCAACATCTACGCCCGTTTGACATTTTTCCCAACTGACCCATTTGCTTTGAGCTAAGTATACTAAAGTTTTTGCCTCGAGAGACTGTTATACGTGTTTGCCGTCGGTTACAGGAGATACATATGCATTCTGACATTTAAAAAACGGTTTATACGTCTGCCCGGACCTACGATAGCTTCAATTTTTTAGAGATAATGGCATTAGATCAAAATCTCAAACTGAATTCCTATATAGTATACCTATGTTATTTAAAAAAAAATATATTGGCCTATTTATGCCTTCAAGCATGAACTTTCATTTTATCGAGGCCTAACCCCTTGAAATATGCTAATGATTTGAGATTGCCATCTCAAAAAGCGTCCCCTTGGCTTGTGTTTTTAGCTACACGTTCCGAAACTGTGTAATGCAATTTTAAAACATATAAATATATAGTATTTCTGCTTATTTGTATTTAACTTATTTTAAATTGAGACCCCTGTCCTAACTATTTTTTTTTTTGCAATTTAAATTTTTAAAAATCACTATTTTTATCATTATAATGATAGTATTAATAAAAAGAGCTCAGTAAGTAAATTTTTACATGTTCAAAGTAAGATCATCAGTGTCACAATACAAAAAAATCATACATGTGTTCGTTTAAAACAGACAGACCTTTCAGAAAACCACCAGCATTTTTAATTACAGTAGTTTTACTTTAGGGAGAATTCGACAAGCAAATTAATGTTTTTTTTACTCTATTAAAGGAACATTTTACATTTTTATGCAGCTGACTAATACATGAAATGGGGGCCAACTCATAGGAACTGTCAACAAACATCCCACTCAAACTGTGCCCCATTTAAGACCATAAAACACCTAAAAAACCAATTTCCAGCATGGCAATCACATTACTTTATGTCATTTTATATTTTCAAATCCCATTTTAAAAATTATTTAACAACCATATCACCACAGAATGAAAAAAAAAAAAATAATTTGAACAGATGCAAGTATCACAACCACTGCACTTTGACTTTGGAGGGTTAAACTATTAAAAATATTTTACGGCTACCCAAAGTAGGCCAAAATACGTGCATGATTAATTTTTTTCAAAGGGCAACACTTAAAAATATATACGAGGGCTTTGGTCTCATGTATCTGGCTGCTGTTTTTTTTTTTTTTCTCAACTAGGAGACCCCCCTAACAAAAATAAAATTAGCACGGCCTTTTACATAATGATAAATTATGTCAAAAGGAACGGACCCGAAATTTTTTTAACAGTTTTGGCAAGTAATTACAATTTTCAGTCCAATCAGAGCACAAAAAGTTCAGTAGGTTGCTTACTTTATTGAGAACTGCAGATTGAGGTTTTTTTTTACCCTTTTCTAAATTTTTCAGATACCTGAGGATATTTGTAAATGTTAAATTTATCATCTGAATGCCCTATATAAAATATAACATCAAAAGGGTTACTTATTGAGGAATTTTTACTATTGGTGTTGTGAAACTGTGTTTGCTTTAAACAGACCACTTCAGATTACACTTTATTTTTTATTTTACTGTGTTTTTACCTAAGGATACATTTAACAAGCTATTGTTAATACATTTAACAAGGTATTTTTTTTTTTTACCTAATTAACCAACTCTAGTAATTCAGCTAACATTAAAATTGGAATTGTGCCATAGAAAAAGCCAAAGAAGGTCCATTATATAACAAGGCCTATGCAATATATCCAACACACTATCCCTTAACACGTTATCAACCTTATATACAATATTTAATATATAGTTCAACATTACAACCACAACTCTTTTACTGTAATGTCAACACAGCCTGATAAAAGTTAATTCAACCAGATGAAAGAATGCTACACAATGTTATACTGCCTGCCTTGAATTTGGAGGGTTAAAATGCTGGAAATATTTTATGTCTACCCACTGTAGGCCAAAGTGCATCATAATATAATTTTCTTTATCATGCAACATAAAAAAAATCAACTTTACCACAAAAAATTGTTGACTTGAATTTATTTTTTTTTTGCCATTGGCAACTAACAAACGTCCCCCCCACACAAAAAGAAAATTACATAAACATTTTTTTTTTTACGTAATAACAGTTCTTATTCAATAGGAATAATAGGAGATTTGCTTTAGCAACTAAATACTTTTTTGAGAAAGCAGCAAAAAAAAAAAAAAGTTCTAGCTGTGTAATCTATGCTTTCTTGGTTAAAAACTTAAAAACATGTAAAATGGTCTGTTTTGACTTTGTCCCAACTTTTTTTTTTTTACATGTCTACGATCTAAAGTGACAGCATGGCATATGGAACATGATATGGAAAATATGACATGGAGAGGGTACCTTATTGACTGAGCAAATTCACTTGTGGTGGCGTGAGTCATGTGATATTATATATATATATATATATATCTATCTATATAGATATATATATATATATATATATATATCTATATATATATATACATATATATATATATATATATATATATATATATATATATATATATATATATATATATATATATATATATACATATATATATATATATATATATATATATATATATATATATATATATATATTTATACATACATATATATTTATAGATATTTCTATATATATCTTTATATACGTACAGTATATATTACAAATCCAAAAACTAAGGGTTGTAACCCTCTGTTTTGGTTTCTTGCTATATATTGAGTGTAGAAGGCAGGGCTCTAGTTGCATGTATCAACTATATTAGTTGCAGATCCTGTCTACCCTTTTTTGAACATATATATATATATATATATATATATGTACATTTATATAGATATTGTACATTTACAGTATATATATACTCACACATATATATGCAGTCATGTATACACATAATATCATATATTTTACTTTCGCTTCCTCTCTCAACTGCCAAAAATGGTCATACCTGTCTATAGCCAGATGCAATCTCTAATTAAAAAAAAAAAAAAAAAACACTTGCAAATATGTTGTTTTTGTTTTTACAAACCCCCCCCCCCCACCCCTCCCAAAAACATTTTTTATTTTTCAAAGAGATCAAATATAATTAAAAGCCACTTATAGGGCTGGTAAAAGGGAACTCTTTCTACCCTTGACCCCAGTTTCCTTCCCAGCAACACCAATAAAATGAAAGGACAAACCTGGATTAAATACCCTCACCAAAATCTATATACTGTCTTCCAGGGAATAAGTCAGTATATACTCTCTATCATTATTCAGTGCTGTCCCTGAAGACTATGCTTCAAAAACTTTTAGATTTCATGTAATTAATATATTATAATTAGGTAGCTATAGTTTAGATCTCAGGGTACAATCATTGTGCCCACCCAATTATTTAGGCCTGTATGTATCTGTATGTGTCTGTATGTATCTGTATGTATCTGTATGTGTCTGTATGTGTCTGTATGTGTCTGTATGTGTCTGTATGTGTCTGTATGTATCTGTATGTGTCTGTATGTGTCTGTATGTATCTGTATGTATCTGTATGTGTCTGTATGTATCTGTATGTATCTGTATGTATCTGTATGTGTCTGTATGTGTCTGTATGTATCTGTATGTATCTGTATGTGTCTGTATGTATCTGTATGTATCTGTATGTATCTGTATGTGTCTGTATGTGTCTGTATGTATCTGTATGTATCTGTATGTGTCTGTATGTATCTGTATGTATCTGTATGTGTCTGTATGTATCTGTATGTATCTGTATGTATCTGTAGTTGCTGGCCAGGATTGTCAGAATATGTATTCTAATATTTGATATAGGTGTTAACATATCGACTTAATTTTAATGGAACAAGGGTTATGTGCAGATATTTTTATTGTTAAATAGATTCAATTTACTTTTTATTAATATTTTTTTTTTTTTTTTTTTAAACAAGGTTGAAAGTTGAACCAATAAGCCTGTGAGTGCCAGTTATGACATAAAGCATACAAAGTATCCTAATGTCAGTTTTTTTTTACCCACCCTGTATATTTGAAACTCCCTTTATATTTAATCTATTGACCTTTTTATTCTGTTTTCTTACCTGATATAACAAGAGCTTCTCTTGTACTTTTAATATTTTTCCCTCCCTAAAACCACTAAAAGTTATGGTTAAAAGAGTAAATGTCATATATGCTTGGGGAATGGCTTAATAATGACTGTTGAGGGGTTCACTCTAAAATCTCAGGCCCTAATTAAACAGTGACTAAAGGAATTAGGATATATGAATAATGGTTTAGTTCCTTCAACATCCACAGGGTTAAATTTTATTTTTTTTTTGGTCCCTTTTAACGTTCTGCATACTAGCTATTGTGTGACATGTCAACTTTTTAACTTATATTTAAATATTTAACCCTGACTCTGGATATATCCTAGTTTACATAAGATTACTTTTAGACCCAAATATGATCCTTGGAACTGTTCAGATTTTCTATTTTATATATATATCTATATATATATAGATATCTATATATATATAGATATATATATATTTTTTTTTACATTAAACGTCTTTACTGGTCATTTTTAAAACTTTTGGCGGGCTTTGTATATATATATATATATATATATATATATATATATATATATATATATATATAGATATCTACATCTATATATCTATATATATATATGTATTTATATAGATATCTCTATGTATATATATATATATATATATATATATATATCTATAACCTATATATATGTATATATATATATATATATATATATATAAATATCTATAGATATCTATATCTATATATATCTATATATATATATATATATACACACACAAAACATAACTCATAGCATTTAATATACCATATCTATATGTATGTATATATATATATATATATATATATATATATATATATATATATACATATACACATAGCTATCTATGTATCTATCTCTATGTATCTATCTCTCTTTCTTTCTTTCTCTCTCTCTTTCTCTCTCTCTCTCTCTCTCTCTCTCTATATATATATATATATATATATATATATATATATATATATATATATATACATATATATATCTATAACCTATATATATATAAATATCTATAGATATCTATATCTATAGATCTATATCTATATATATATATATATATATATATATATATATACACACAAAACATAACTCATAGCATTTAATATACCATTGCCTGCAAAGAATTATATTATAATACAGTTCATGTTACCACTGTAACCCTTTTACCCTTACAACAAGATGTACCAGCTAATTTTTTTTTTTATTTGTGACGTACCCCATTCAACATGGATCTATTTATAACCCAAAAACATTTCTGACTATTGAAACATACGCTAGAAATTAAAAATTTCAATTTCTATATTACTTGCCTATCATTTCCAAGGTCATAAAACATCTATTGGGATTTTGAATCCTTTTTTCCCTAAGCTATTCATTTTACACAATATAGTTATTTAGTTTTGTTTAGGAACCCTCTGCGCAGGAGTTTGGCCCTAAAGAATTTTTCAATAGGTCAGTTTTCTGGGCAAAGGCCAGTAACAAGGAGTATCATGATTTAAGTTCTATTTTTGTATAAAACCTTTGAGAGTTCTGATTTATAGGATAAAATAATGTATTCATATTTATATTTACTTTTTAAACAACCTAATAATGGCTATCAGGGGATCAGTTGACAAATCCTGTGCACAATAGATAGCAAAACATTAACATTGGCCGGCCTCCAGCAGCATCTATAGGGTTAAATTATAGAAATTTGCACTAGTTACATTCTATTAGTTCATTTATGGATGTTTACCCTTTGAATAGGAGGGGGGGGGGGTGCATTAATAATTGTCAGACTTACTGGTTTATATCCCAAATTGGCATAAAACTACTTTATAGACCTAGCTAAGACCCCTCTTAGACCCCTCTTAGACTCTCAAGGATTTATGTTTTTTTTTTATTTGTAAAGTTTTTATTGCCCATTACAAAACGTTATGAATATATATATATATATATATATATATATATGTGTGTGTGTGTGTGTATATATTTATATATTATAATATATTATAATATATAATGTACATCTCAGCCTGCATTTCCTTCATATGGTATGAAATTGTTGCATTTCAGCAGAATAACCCTTGTCCCCTGAGGACAACTTTTTTACAATTACATTTTTCTTGTTACATACCACATGACCCTTTACTAACATGTTCCTGACTTGTGGTATATGTCTTTGTGGTATATGGATTCATTTTTTTATAACTTTCTTATAATATAAAAATACATAGAAATGTATTGTATGTCAGGGGTCAACATTTTGTTCTTTTTTTCTTTAATTCCTTTGTTATAATTTCCCATATTTTGATTAATTAACTTTAATCACTAATCCATAATAATGCTGTATGGTTTGATGCTTACAGTCCCTTATATGTTACATTTTGTGGGGAAAGGCTAGCTACAAGGGATATCATAAAAATATTTTTAAAAATGCAAATTAAATGCAAAAGTATTGTTAAAATCTGAAAAAAAGTAAATTTTGTTGGTGATATAACATACCTACGAAAGTTAAAAACGTAAGTTTGCTGTGTCAAGTGTGATTTATTAATGACGTGATTCTTTGTCATGCATGCATCTCTCATCATAGAGAATATGTTTACTGTCTCATGACTATTACCTTCTGCATTCAAAATCTTCACTAATACATATCTTCATTTTATACATATATATATATATATATATGTATATGTATATGTATATATATATATATATATTTTTATATATATATATATATATATATATATATATATATATATATATATATATATATATATATATATATATATATAACATGCAAAAGTTCTACCCATGATTTATAGTTGTAGCACTTTTTGGTTTGATAATGGGCACAAAAGCATATATTGAAAAGCTTTTAACTGTCCAGGTTGGATTAGTAAACCTTAATTTGTGTTAACGGGATGATATTATTTATTATGAACATTTATAAATATAGTTGCATAACTGTATTTTTTAAAGGTCTGCTTTGCTGGAGGTAAGCTATAGATTCGGATCAAACTGGCTACATGCTGGCTATAAACATATCTTTTTAGACGTTTAAAATGCTTTCTTGTTTAAATAGGAAAAGGCTTTGTTGCCTGTTAAAAATATATCTATTCAAAAATATTGTATCTATGTATCAATTCAATACTCTCATATCTGTTTAGGTAGCCTTGTTATTCATACGATTTCCTACTGATAAAATATAGATTTGTATTTATGTAAGCTCTCTTAACTATTTCAGGTACTTTTTGCCCTGTAGACCTTGTGTGGTTTGAAAATAGGCCCTCCTTATGTTATCTTACCTCTGCAATATAGGGCTTTTTCCTGTTTAAAATAAATCTCTCATACAGAGACAAAATTAAAATGATTTAAAACAGATTAAAAGACTTCCGATATCGTTTTTACTTTTAAATTAGTGCTGCTGATGTCAAGTAATCAGCAGTGTAAAATCAGCATTTTTTTTTTTTTTTTTTTAGCCTTGTAATTGGACCTCTAACACTGTATATAGAGAGCAGCCAATCAGCTGCCTAGAAACTTCTCCAAACTTATGGTTGTACCAGTCAATGATGCTCTTTACCTTGACACATGGCTGAGCCGATAATAACTACATTAATGGCTCATGGTGTCAACCCTAACACCGACTTGCCCAGCAATAAGAAATAATTGGGATGTTTGGGAAATACCCTTTGCCTAATAGATACTGTACCTACACATGTGGGGTGTGGCAAGGATGGCAAACTGTGAAATAATCATTTTACTTTTTCACATTTTACTTACTGTGTTATTTTTCTATGATAATGTAAGGGCCAATGCATTGTTTGGATTTAAATTTTAGATGACTATAAAAAAAGCATAAGAAATTTTAATGGCGGTGGATGTTTTGTCATATACGAGGGCACCTTATGTCCCATTCATTTTTGGTATTTTATCCTCAATAAGAGAAATAGTTAGTAGGTTGCAACCTGTACAGGTGTTCTAATTTAAAAATGGTGTCTCTTTAAAAAAAAAAAAAAAATAGAAATATTTGGTCCAACTGAACACAAAATACCCCATTTGTTCATCTTTTTGTTCTAAAAAAAAAAATATTCCAAAAAAAGGTCTGTACCCATTAACTTAGTAGAAAAGGGACTTTACCCACTTAGAAAGGTCCCTCTCTATTAATAAGAAGACTCTACTTATCCGGGAAAGGGTGCTGTCTCTTCTAAAGAAGAAAAAAAAAGATCAATTTCAGATGATTATCTATTTTTTAAAAAATGATTTATTCACTAAAAAGCCACATTTTCTATTATAGAAAGTTCTGAAATTCTCTTTTTTCTTAAATTGTTTGCAAGCTGCTCCTTTGTGTATTTCAGCTGTCACCTCTCAGCTTCTAATTAATATATTAATTTCTTATTAATATTTATCAGTAATTAATATTACCTGAATGGCATGGAATGGTGGTTTATCGTGTTCTATGGTCAGCCAGTCAGCTGCCTAGAAACTTCTCCAAACTTCTGGTTGTACCAGTCAATGATGCTCTTTACCTTGACACATGGCCGAGCTTATAATAACTTTATTAGTGGCTCATGGTGTCAACTCTAACACCGACTCACCCAGCAATAAGAAATAATTGGGAAGTTTGGGAAATACCCTTTGCCTAATAGATACTGTACCTACACATGTGGGGTGTGGCAAGGATGGCAAACTGTGAAATAATCATTTTACTTTTTCACATTTTACTTACTATGTTATTGTTCTATGATAATGTATGGGCCAATGCATTTTTTGAATTTAAATTTTAGATGACTATAAAAAAAGCATAAGAAATTTTAATGGTGGTGGATGTTTTGTCATATACGAGGGCACCTTATGCCCCATTCATTTTTGGTATTTTATCCTCAATAAGAGAAATAGTTAGTAGGTTGTAACCTGTCCAGGTGTGATTTTGTTGGTATTTCTAATTTAAAAATGGTGTCTCTTTAAAAAAAAAATATAGAAATATTTGGTCCAACTGAACACAAAATACCCCATTTGTTCATCTTTTTGTTCTTAAAAAAAGAAATATTCCCCCCCCCCTCTTTTCCCGAGACCAGTCAGTTTCATTATATTTCATTATATCAAAAAGGCTTGAGAGGCAAAAGGTGGTGGGGGTGCAGTACAATGCTTAAAGTTTTAAGCAAAAGTCCAGATCTGCTTTGAACTTCAGCTGCCTATAGCTCTGGGATCTAGTGATCTTTAATTGTTACATGTAGGTGGCCTTTGCTCTTCTAGTTTTATGAGTCTCCTAGGCAGATGACAAGTTTAGTTCACAGTTAATGGATTCCTGTAACATAATTTAATGGATTTGTCACCCTACTGCTTGCTTGGAACTGCAGGAGGTATTTCCGGCCCCGACCATAGAGGCAACAGGATTTGTAATCAAGCTGATGACATCATCAGTCTGCATGCACCAACCTCTTCTGGGCTCCTGATTGGTCTCCTCCCAAATTTCTTACTTTTTCCCCTCTCACAGCCCCATCCCCATCCCAATATTTGCTGTCCCATATTTGGCTCCTCCATGCCCTTTTGTGGGTGTCTATTGCCACAGACAGCTTGGTTGATGGGATTCCACCCAGAAGCTGCACTAGATCCGTATGGAATAACTGATAAGGAAATGATATAAAAGGACTTAAGCATAGCTGTAAAATTCCCTGAGCTGATGGGGAGATTTACTAAAACTGGAGAGTGCAAAATCTGAAGCAGCTCTGCGTGGCAGCCAATCAGCTTCTAACCTATCAGTTTCTATGCAGAGCTGCACCAGATTTTTGCACTCTTCAGTCTTAATAAATCAATCTAACACTGTTCACTTTACAATGGAAATTGCAACTTGCAATGTGCAACTTTCCCCAGAGCTTAGAATATCATGTGAAACTCTGTTTAATTTCATCAGCCAATCATGTGCAGACAAGAAAAAAAAAAAGGCGGGCCCATAATATAATTATTATAAAGCTTTTTTTTTTTTTTTAACTTCCCATGCACTTGATTGGTTATTCTATGCATTAAAAAAAAAGCCCATAATAAAATTATTACAAAGCTTTATTATTTCCCACGCATTTGATTGGCTATCCTATGCATTAAAAAAAAATGCGAGCCCATGATGAAATTATTTAAAAGCTTTTTTATTTCCTATGCATTTGATTTGCTATTCTATGCATTAAAATATATATATATATATATATATATATATATATATATATATATATATAAATGTGAGCCCATGATAAAATTATTTAAAAGCTTTTTTTTTTTTTATTCCCCAAGCACTTGATTGGCTATTCTATGCATTAAAAAAATGTGAGCCCATGATAAAATTCTTATAAAGCTTTTTTTAATATTTTTATTTTTTTACTTCCAATGCACTTGATTGGCTTTTCTATGCATTAAAAAAAAAAAGGCGAGGCCATGATAAAATTATTTAAAAGATTTTTTTTTTTTTTATTTCCCAAGCCCTTGATTGGCTATTCTATGCATTAAAAAAAAATGTGAGCCCATGATAAAATTCTTATAAAGCTTTTTTTCAATATTTTTATTTTTTTACCTCCAATGCACTTGATTGGCTTTTCTATGCATTAAAAAAAAAGGCGAGGCCATGATAAAATTATTTAAAAGCTTTTTTTTTCCCATGCATTTGATTGTCTATTACAAAAAAAAAAGACGAGCCCATGATAAAATTATTACAAAGTATTTTTTTCCCCCATGCATTTGATTGTCTATTCTATGCATAAAAAAAAAAAAAAGGCGAGCCCAAAATAAAAATTTTTAAAAGCTTTTTTTTTTTATTTCCCATGCACTTGATTGGCTGTTCTATGCAAAGTGAAATTTTGCTACGTTCACTAAGCTCTGGGGGAAAAATCCCTGGCAATGTGCAACTTACCTTCCAAAGTGAACCACCTCCTGTTTGTCTTTAGTAAACCATGAAGAAAATTCCCCTTGGGGTGGGACTTTGAAGGCACTAATTCAGGGATCCTCAAAGTACGACCCTCCAGCTGTTGCGGAACGACACATCCCATGAGGCATTGTAAGACTCTGACATTCACAGACATGACTAGGAATTGTAGTGGTAGCATGATGGGAATTGTAGTTCCCGAACAACTGGAGGGCCATCGTTTGAAGACCCCTGCACTAAGTAGTGAATAAAAATCAGAATCACCTATTTGTCTTTAGTAAATCAACCTCAGTATGAGATGTATAAAGCGTAGCAAACCATACTGCACATAGATACAAGGATTGATTTACTAAAACTGGAAAGTGCAAAATCTGGTGCAGCTGTGCATGGTAGCCAATCAGCTTCTAAATTCAGCTTGTTCAAATAAGCTTTGACAAGAAAAACTGCAAGCTGATTGGCTACCATGCCTAGCTGCACCAGATTTTGCACTCTCCAGTTTTAGTAAATCAACCCCGTAGTATATATTATATTGTAAAACCATATCCATACTTGCTAATATTATAAGGTGTTGGCATTGATATATACAGCATATTTAGTGCTTTCATTATCAGAACTACAACTCCTATCATTTAGAGAAGGGATATGCAAACTGTGGCCCTCCAGATGTTGCAGAACAACAAGTCCCATGAGGCATAGAAAGACTCTGATAGCCACAAGCATGACACCCAGAGGCATGATGGGACTTGTAGTTTTGCAACAGCTGGAGAGCCACAGTTTGCATATCTCTGATTTAGAGGGAGGAAATGATATTGGATTGTATGTTGTAGTGCAGGGATCCTCAAACTACGGCCATCCAGCTGTTGTGGAATTACACATCCCATGAGGCATTGTAAAACTCTGATATTTACAGACATGACTAGGCATGATGGGAATTGTAGTTCCTGAACAACTGGAGGGCCATAGTTTGGAGACCCCTGCTATATAGGATTATATGTTGTAGTGCAAAGAGCCCCTCAGTCACAGTCTCTATTATAACTTCCATCCCCTCTTTGTTTCACCCTTTTATCCCCAATCTGTGTATTTGCACCTATCACTCGCAGTCTATGTCAGGCAGCAGCATGTAAAGCACAATACATTGGAGGCTTACCTCCATCATATCCTTTCTTCACCATCCTCGCTGACCGTTCCCCTTCTCACCTCGTTCCCTTCTTGGAGTTCTTGAATATTCTGCACGGCAGATACTCCACAACAAGAAAGACACAAAGCAGATGTAGAATCAGATCTCTTGGACACTCGCACTTCTTACCTTTATTTTAACGTATTCAATATAAAGTTGGATTTATAGCAGTATTAAACCCGAAAGCAAACCTTTATTATATCGCAGCTTGCCAAGATGGGACGGCTGCATTCCTTTTCTTTTTGAAACTTCTACATTCATCTGGTGATCCTGCCAGTAACACACCTCCTGTATTAGAGCGACCCCTCTCTGGATGGCACCTTTAGACAACAGCATTGTCAGTCTGGTGGGAGGGTAGTCTTAGATGTACTAGCAGATTTAGATACACTACTGAAGCCAAACTCCAGCTAAGACTGAGGTTACACAAGCAGTCACAGCAACAGTTACAGCAAAGTAAAAAGTAGATCAATGTAAGCACCCCTGCCAGTGGCAGTGCCTCTGATTGGGGGGGGGGCACCAGTTCTTCTGTAGGGGGCTCGGGCACACACTAGTTGTAACTGCTGATGTCAGAGTTTCTGCTGCCACGCCTTTGTGTAAGGATTACTCTAAGGCCCCTTTCACACATGCGGACCGTTCAGATCCGCTTGTCAGTTTTTTTGGCGGATCTGAACGGTCCTCCCATGCATCTCTATGGGGCATCGGATGTCAGCGGAGACATGTCCACTGACATCCGATCCGATCCGTCAAATCTGGACGGATGGAAACCCTATTTTCCATCCCTCCAGCGGATCAGATGGGATCGGATGAGAACGGACCGACGGTCCGTTCCCATCCGATTCCCCCATAGAGATGCATGGGGACCTGACAGCTGTGTCTCCGCACACAGCGGGGAGAACAGCTGTCATCCTCCTGCTCAGCGGGGGATTAGCGAATCGATCCCCCGCTGAGATAAACGGAGTCCGTCTGACGGACGGACTGTGTGAAAGAGCCCTTACTCAGGGGTCCTCAAACTACGGCCATCCAGCTGTTGCGGAACTACACATCCCATGAGGCATTGTAAAACTCTGACATTCACAGACATGACTAGGCATGATGGGAATTTTAGTTCCTGAACAACTGGAGGGCCGTAGTTTGAAGACCCTTGCTCCTAAAAAGTCTATTTGGATGTCATGATATGGATGGTTGTAAGTGTTATATATAAGAAGCAGGCTGTGGAGCCTGTCATTCAGGAAAAGCTCAGGGGCATGTCCAATACCTGAGGCACTTGTTTAAATATCCAAAAAAATCCAAAGCAAGTTATTTTCTAGGAAGAGCTGGAGACGCTGAACACATATGTATGTAAGATGTCCTATCTCTTCAAAGAAAAGGAGATACACTAAAATGTCAAATGTATTGGCTTTACACGCACATGAACTTTAATGGCATCCCAGTCTTAGTCCGTAGGGTTCAATATTGAGTTGGCCCCACCCTTTGCAGCTATAACAGCTTCAACTCTTCTGGGAAGGCTGTCCACAAGGTTTAGGAGTGTCTATGGGAATGTTTGACCATTCTTCCAGAAGCCCATTTGTGAGGTCAGGCACTGATGTTGAATGAGAAGACCTGACTTGCAGTCTGCACTGTAATTCATCCCAAAGGTGTTCTATTGGGTTAAGGCAAGGACTCTGTGCAGGCCAGTCAAGTTCCTCCACCCCAAACTCACTCATCCATGCCTTTTTGGACCCTGTTTTGTGCACTGTTGGTCAGTCATGTTGGAACAGGAAGGATCCATCCCCAAACTGTTCCCACAAAGTTGGGAGCATGAAATTGTCCAAAATGTCTTCCTATGCTGACGCCTTAGGAGTTCCCTTCACAGGAACTAAGGGGCCAAAACAACCCCACACCCAAATCCCCCCTCCACCAAATGTTTTGGACCAGTGCGCAAAGCAAGATCCATAAAGATATGAATGAGGGAGGTCCGGAGGAATTGTGCCCCATTGTTGGTGTCATTGGGAAGAATTGTGCACCTTCATTGGTGTCATTGGGAGGAATTGTGCCCCATCATTTGTGTTATTGGGAGGAATTGTGCCCCATCATTGGTGTTATTGTAAGGAATTGTGCTCCATTGTTGGTGTCATTGGGAGAAAATGTGCCCCAGTGTTGGTGTCATTGGGAGAGATTGTGCCCCATCATTGGTGTTATTAGGAAGAATTGTGCTCCATCATTGGTGTTATTGGGAAGGATTGTGTCCCATTGTTGGTGTCATTGGGAGGAATTGTGCCCCATCACTGGCGTTATTGGAAAGAATTGTGCCCCATCACTGGCGTTATTGGGAAGAATTGTGTCCCATCATTGGTGTTATTGGGAGGAATTGTGCCCCATCATTGGTGTTATTATAAGGAATTGTGCTCCATTGTTGGTGTCATTGGGAGAAAATGTGCCCCAGTGTTGGTGTCATTGGGAGAGATTGTGCCCCATCATTGGTGTTATTGGGAAGAATTGTGCTCAATCATTGGTGTTATTGGGAAGGATTGTGTCCCATTGTTGGTGTCATTGGGAGGAATTGTGCCCCATCACTGGCGTTATTGGGAAGAATTGTGCCCCATCACTGGCGTTATTGGGAAGAATTGTGTCCCATCATTGGTGTTATTGGGAGGAATTGAGCTCCATCATTGGTGTTATTGGGAGGGATTGTACCCCATCGTTGGTGTCATTGGGAGGAATTGTGCCCCATCACTGACGTTATTGGGAAGAATTGTGCCCCATCATTGGTGTTATTGGGAGGAATTGTGCCCCACCGCTGACGTTATTGGGAAGAATTGTGCCCCATCATTGGTGTTATTGGGAGGAATTGTGCCCCATCATTGGTATTATTGGGAAGAATTTTGCCCCATCATTGGTATTATTGGGAATAATTGTGCCCTATCATTGGTGTTATTGGGAGGAATTGTGCCTTAATGTTGGTGTAATCGGGAGGAATTGTGCCCCATACCATTGTTAGTATCAGTGGATGAAATAGTGCCCCAAGGGCTGGATAAAAGCAAGCAAGGGGCCACATCTAGCCCCCGGGCCGCAGTTTGGAGACCACTGTCCTAGAAGAAAGTGTGATAGAGGAAAAGGTCATGAGAAACAACTTACCTTCTTCAATGTGTCTGACTTTGAGTCAAATGATGATGAAAACATTATGGTTGGCAGGTCGGGGGAATTCAAATTATCCTGAGATGAGCCCTCTCGTTTAGAGGCCAGCTCCCAGCCCCAGTGCATAAAGACATGTTAGGTTGGCAGTTTAATGCAAAGTCATTGAACATCTCTGATTCACAGTACATAACCTTTATTCTGAGGAAGTGTTATTGCATTAGTTACTGCAATGCATGGCAATGTGCCTTACTCTGTAGTGCCATTCGTTGATAGTGGCACCCCAACACACTATCCAGTAGTAGCAAACACAAACACACATAAGTTGTGTGTTGTATTACAAAAAAGGGTAATGTGTGTTTCTTAGGGTGCATTCATAATAAATGGGCTCCCTAACACCATGCACATGAACATGCGACATTATGTGCTTATTTACCACTTGCCCACAGCCCCACGCAGATCTACGTGATTATGTGCACGCGATCTCAGCGGCGCGTGCGTGCTGTCAGAGCCACACTCCCACTGTGATTAGACACAGCAGGAGTCAGACCGCGGGAGGAGCGGCAGCGATCGCCGCCGGCCTCCTGCGATCTTCACAGAAACTGACAGGAGAGCCGCCTGCTTATGTAAACAAATCTCTCTGTGCCTGTCACAGACCCCCCACAGTCAGTAAGCACAAACAGGTATACATTTAACCCTTTGATCACCCCCCAGTATTAACCCCTCCCCTACCAGTGTAATTTATACAGTAACAGTGCATATTATTTAGCACTGATTACTGTATTAATGCCACTGGTCCCCAAAAAGTGTCAAAAATGTCAGTTAGGGGTCCGATCTATTGTAGTCCCGCTGAAAATCGCTGATCGCCGCCATTACAAATAAAAACAAAAAGAAAAGAAAAAGTCCAAAAATCTATCCGATAATTTGTAAATGCTATAACTTTTGCGCAAACCAATCAATATACGCTTTTTGGGATTTTTTTTTTTACCAAAAATATGTAGCAGAATACAAATTGGCCTAAACTGATAAAAAAAAATTGATTTTTTAATTTTTTTTTTTACTGGGAATGTTTTATAGCAGAAAGTAAAAAATATTGTGTTTTTTTCAAAATTGTCGCTCTTTTTTTGTTTATAGCGCAAAATTTAAAAACCGCAGAGGTGATCAAATTCCACCAAAAGAAAGCTCTATTTTTGGGAAAAAAAAAGGACATCAATTGTGATTGGGTACAGTATTGCACAGTATTGCACAACCTTTTCTTTCATTTTTCTTTAAAGTAACTCAGTGGCGAATCGCAAAAAATGGCCTGGTTATTAAGCGGATAAAACCTTCCGGAGCTGAAGTGGTTAAAGTGTAAGTAAAGGCAGCACTTTATTTTGGATAGAGTAAGGTGGGGGGGGGGGGTTATAACCCCTGTTAGTTTTTTTTTTTTTGTCATTTGTGTCCTATTGGGGTGATTTCTCTTCACTTCCTGTCCCATAGCCAAAGAAGGAATTGACAGGAAATTCTGCTGGAAGATTTCCTCTCTATTCCTGTTCAGGTGACAACCCAAAAGTTGGGATTTTCTTTATATTTCAGTTTCAATTATAATTGTAAACAGGACAAATAGAGAGGGGGCGAATCTCCCTAACATGGACATAAACAGCTATAAGAACCTGATTGGTTCTAATCCCTCTCCACTCTATCCAAAACCAAAAAAAATAAATAAAAAAAAGCCTTTAGTAATAATTTAAAGAAAGTATCACATCTGGCAATTTGTTAACTGCTGATTCATCATCAACAGCAACATAGATATAAAAAAGAAAACGTGGTTGATACATTGTTTAGTGCCCTGCAACACTGTCCTGCTTTTCATGTACTGTTTCATTTGGCTACAAAATATAAATGCCGGAGTTTTTGTAAATACTGAAACAAGGATGACTGATATATCTAGCTTTAGATTACCGTTAGCGTTGCTGCAAAAAGACCTCCAGGCTTCTCTGAATCTACAGGATAAAATAAATGTAAATCAAAAAACATAAGTTTAACATTTTTCAGGATGTTTAAAAGGAAACAATTTTTCTCTTTCTTTTGTCATAAAGACGTCAACAAGAAAATGACCTTCTGCATGAAACAGACGAAGCCCGAATAGCCAATCATTCTTTTATATAACGTCATCCAATTTATAAGGACAATGGATCCTATGTGAAGCCTTAAATATGTATATGTAAATTCACATTGCCGCAGTCGAAGTCCAAATCCACCACTGTGATAGTGAGAAAAACACCCAAGTGTACCGTCACCTCAGATAAAGAGGACTCTTACCAGAACCTTTGGAGTCAAATAGGCATGCAGGTTAAAATCTCATTAGAAGGGGACCCGATTAATACACCATCTCTGGGAGACCTGATATCACCTCCAAATCTACCAAAAAAACTCGGCTTGGTACCCCATCCAGTGGCCCAGAATAGTTCCCCGTACCATGGAAGTAAATCAAGGAGACTCACATAGTTTAAAACCATATATATCTTCAATTATATTAAAAGTGAATTTGGCTACTCACATGGTTAAGAAGTACAAACACTTAGTAGAAAATATCATACCCGGGAATCAATCCAAACACTTCCTAGTTCAAACGAGCATGGTGACATCACGTGTGTAACCTCCGCCATATGCGTTTCGTCACATCTGACGTCATTGGGAGTCTCCCTGATTTACTTCCATGGTACTGTATGAATTTTTGGTTGTTACCATATGCGCGGCATATATTTGTATACAGTTTGTCTAGTTTTTTTCTTGCCAGCTGCTAACATCGGATCTACCAGCGTGATTTCTGTTTTGTTTTAATACATATATATATATATATATATATATACGTAGGTTTCTGTAAATTTCATTCTAAACTTTAAGACGGTACAAAACTCAAGGCCAGCACGGACGTGCCATAACTATAAAAAAGTCTAACTACTCATGCTGCCCTCTAAAATACTAAATCTAGCTTTTTTATATACAATGCAGAAGAGTTACATTATATGTCAAGTTTTTTTTCCTTTTTTTATTTTTCTTCTACGTGTGTGGGTAAGAGTGCCTAGTACATACTTCAGTACTACAGCTAATATGTTCCAAGGGAATGGATACCTCCCTTTGTCAGGGCTAATGTGTAAAACCAAAACCAAAAAAAAAAAAAAATGACATGTATATTGAACCAAAATAGTAGTATTAGTAGTGAGGGATGAAATGTGTTAGGCCCCTTTCACACAGGCGGACCGTTCAGATCCGCCTGTTTGCTTTTCTGGCGGATCTGAACGGTCCGCCTGTGTGAAAGGGGCCTAACACATTTCATCCCTCCCTACTAATACTACTATTTTGGTTCAATATACATGTCAATTTTTTTTTTCCCCTCTATTCCCGTTCAGATCCGCCTGTTTGTTTTTTTGGCGGATCTGAACGGTCCCCCCATGCATTCCTATGGGGCATCGGATGTCAGCGGAGACATGTCCGCTGACATCCGACCCGATCCGATCCATCAAATCTGGACGGATGGAAACCCTATTTTCCATCCATCCAGCGGATCGGATCGTATCGGATGAGAACGGACCGACGGTCCGTTCCCATCCGATTTTCCCCATAGAGATGCATGGGGACCTGACAGCTGTGTCTCCGCACACAGCGCGAAGACACAGCTGTCCTCCTTCTGCTCAGCGGGGGATCGGCGGCTCGATCCCCCGCTGAGAAAAGCGGAGTCCGTTTGACGGACGTAGTGTGTGAAAGAGCCCTTAGCGTTAGCATTAATTTAAAATTCAGTTTAACCTCCTCCTGCTGCCCCCAGGACTTAAAGAGGATCTAAATGTTAGGAAGTGGAGGAGGGCTTTAAGATCTTGTGACTGCTATTTTTGGGGGTCACATGATCAGAAGCTCCCCATCGCAAGACGGCATTGTTAAAGCCCATTTGACCTGCAGCTACTTATATGTGTAAGGCTGGCAGGAACAGGTTAACAAAATAACTTATGGAACGAAATCACGATACAACATTATTATCTACATATACTGTACATCTATCTATCTATCTATCTATCTATCTATCTATCTATCTATCTATCTATCTATCTATCTATCTATCTATCTATCTATCTATCTATCTATCTATCTATCTATCTATCTATCTATCTATCTATCTATCTATCCAAAACAGGTATAGAGACACTCATGGGTCTTGCAGCAGAGATACAGCAAAACAACAAAGATATATTGCCGAGGATTTCTTGGAGCTCGGTCCATCTCTCTGAAGATGGACTGAGCTCCATTGAAACATCGATAATATATCAATATATAATTAATTTCTTTTTAAAATCCATTGTGATTGGGGATATTTTAAACAGATCTGTTCATTTGTTTATTTAGAGCCTCCTGATAACACAACCACCCCCAGCAAGGTATAATCACCCATCTGTGCTCTCTTGCCCCCAGATGCCCACCCTGGGTAAGGTCCCATGTCATAAAGCGGTATGAAAGAAACCATTTCAAAAGTCTTCTCTGGTACTCCTCCAACTCTCAGGTGCTGGCAACAAAAGGAATGAGTGGCATCCTGTTCTTCCAATCATAGCTCTTTATTGAATTGGCAGGTTAGGCTGCTCATACCAGACAGAGCTACCCTCCAGTGGGTGCCCAGCAGGTTACCAGAACAAAATATACACCAGTGGAAGAAGCACCAGACCAAAGGCTCCAAGCTCATTTATTGTTTTTGGGGGTCAGAATAACTCCCCTTATATTAGGGATTTAATTAAAATAAGGACCTTGAATGGACTCACATTAGGGGTTTGCTGTGTGGATTTATGTAATTGCTGGATTAAGAGAGTTACTGGCCAGCAGTATCTGACCCCTGAAATGCGTTGGATTTTTTTAGTGTAAACCAATAAATTAATTTGGACTCTTTTATACTTTGGTCTCCTCATCCTTCCATGGTGCATGTTTTGCTCTAAAAATCTTTATTGATGCAGGTGCTTATGAACAAAGTCCCTCCTGGACCAGTGCTTTAAGTGGCCCAAAAGAGGTGCCGGTACTCTATTATAGCCTATACATTTTTTCGCCCCCACCCCACATCAGGGTCCCCACAGAGCACCCCCCCCCCTGGCCTGGGCTCGGACTCCGGAGCAGGGGGACTCACTGGTGGTGACTGGTCTGGCTCTGGAGTGGGAAATATTCTTGGGGGGCAATTGAGGGCACAGATGTCCAATATGAGCGTACTGGTATGCTAAGGCACACGGAGAGGTGGCGGTATGCTCAAGAGCCATATTTGGAAGTGGCGGTACTGAGTACCAGTGCATACCGGCCCACTTAAAGCACTGTCCTGGACCTTCCCTTGCTGACACATTTCACCCAGCAAAATTGGCTTATCAAAGAGAGGCTTCAACGTCCAATGGTGTCCAAGCTTACCCAGCTGGATGATGTCACTTCTCCTCTACTTTTAGTAGAGTGGAGATGGGTCAGGACATGTTCACTGCTGTCCATCCCTTCCTACGTTGGTCATTACTACACCCTCCATTTCTTGTAGTGAAGGGAAATCTACCCAATTGGGTTCAAGACAGAAATAAGATCTGACAGATTATTATTCAGAAAACTAAAAAAAAAATTGCTGGTTGGCTTTACAGCAAACTATAAATCTCCTGTTTCTTTTGAGACACAGCTCCTGTGGGCAACAAAGAGCGGGTTCATTACTTGTACAGCCCAATGCTACACAAAACAGAATAGAATTGTTCCTATTACTAGCACAGCTTGACAGTAAATTCAGCAGAATATAAATGTACAGTCTCTTGTGCAGTCTGACAATAAATTGTATAGTATAGTGCTTGTTTCTTGTATTACAACAACACACACACACCGGACAATATAAATGAACCCAATACTTCTACAACTTTATAGCACATGGCAGGAGTGAAATGTGATATTGCATACAGTGCAGTGTAGATATATGTTTATCGTGCAATGTGACACTATACACTGGCCCTTCTCAACCAGGGTTCCTTCAGAGGTTGCTGGTGGTTTCTTGAATAGTAAGCAGTGAAAGATTGGTCTTCTTCCATAGTTATGGCACCAGTGTCACTTAGTATTGTGGGTTGGATTATTTGAGAATTCTTTTTTTATCTCTCAGCAATCACTTACACTAATGATCTTTTAAAATTTCTATAAGAGAAGCATTCTTCCTATTTTCCACTGACTATTGAGGTAGGTCGTTTTCTACTGACCATTAATGTAAGGAGGACCTCCTTTCCACTGATCGCCAATGCACGGGTGTTCTGCTGCACTGCCCACCAAAGTATGGAGATTCTAATTCTATTTCCATTGACCACCACTGGTGGTGTGCATAGAAATGGGGCATTTCTATGCACACCACCAAAGTAAGGCTGACCTTCTTCACTGATTATCAAATTAATGGGGTCCTTCTTCCACTGACCGCCAGTGTGAGGGCACCCTTTTCAAGTGACCACCGAAGTAATGCACTCTGACCACTAAGGAAGTCCTTCTCCCACTGACCCCCAAGATAAAAGGATCCTTATGCCATTGACCACCAATGTAAGAGAGCCATTCACCAAAATGACCAACAATGGAAGGACACCTTTCTACACTGACCACTAATGGTGGTCATTCCACTGACTACCCATGATCTTTTTAGCTGTCTATAAAAAAACTGACAATGTAAGGAAGTCCTTTATACTGACTGCCAATGTAATGCGGACCTTTTCCCACTGATCACCAATCTAGAGGGGTCCTTCAGCACTGTCCACCACAAGTAAGGAGATCTTTCACCACTGACCACCAATGTAAGGATGCCTTTCTATTATCAAAGGGGATCCTATTCCTATTGACCACCACTGTTAAGGGGATTCTGACCACTAAGGAAATCCTTCTCCTACTGACCACCAAAGTAAGGGGATCCTTACCCCATTGAATGCCAATGTAAGAGGGCCTTTCACCCATTGACCAACAATATACGGACACCTTTCTCCACTGTGCACTAATAAAGCTCATTCCCCTGACTACCAAAGTAAGAGAATCCTTCTACCATTGACCACCAATGGAAGGGGGTCCATTTCCACTGACCACCAATACAACTGTAAGGACAACTCCTCTCCACTGATCACTAATGTAAGGAGGTCCTCTGTCAGTGAACATCAAACTAGGGGGGATCCTGATTCCATTGACCACCAATTTAAGGGGGCCCTTATCAAAGGGGATCCTATTCTCATTGACCACCACTGTAAAGGGGATCCTGACCACTAAGGAAGTCCTTTTCCTACTGACCACCAAAGTAGGGGATCCTTACCCCATTGACTGCCAATGTAAGAGGGCCTTTCACCCATTGACCAACAATGTAAGGACACCTTTCTCCACTGAGCACTAATAAAGTTCATTCCCCTGACTACCAAAGTAAGAGAATCCTTCTCCCATTGACCACCATTGGAAAGGGGTCCGTTTCCACTGACCACCAATACGACTGTAAGGACAACTCCTCTCCACTGATCATTAATGTAAGGAGGTCCTCTGCCAGTGAACATCAAACTAGGGGGGATCCTTCTTCCATTGACCACCAATTTAAGGGGACCCTTTTCCCACTGACCACCAATGTAAGGGCACCCTTCTCCACTTACCACTAATGGAAGGACAACATTCTCCACTTACTCCTAATGTAAAGAGATCCTTCTCCACTCACTATCAAAGTCAGGTTTTTTATCTCCCATTTAGCACCAATGTAAGATGGTCCTTTTCCAATGACTTCTAATTTTCAGGCACCCTTCTCCATTGACCACCAATGTAAGATGGAATCGCTGCTCATGCTAGAATAAGTGGAATGTTTCTATTATTTATGGTTTTTATAGTTATTTACAGTAACAAAAATATATAAGCATTGCCTATGGACAATTTTGAGTATTTTTCTAAAGTTTCACAGGCTCATGTAAATTTAAGGCTTAAGATATCTATAGTATCCATTTACTCAGCACGGCATTGTCTTTTAATTTAAAAATGTGAATTGTATTGTGTATTGCATTTAGGTGCTCTAAAATAAATGTGTTTTTTTTTTTCCTGAAAATATAGGTGTAATAAACAGTTGCCCAAATATCATGCAACATAAAAATGTGCACCGACTATCTTTTTATCCTACAGGTTCTCAGCTTTCAGAAAATATACTTAAATAATTTACATCCAAACAAAACTCTTTCAAGAATGGTCCACTAGTAAATACAATATCTAAACAATTATACAAAAAGCCTGTCCTAAAAGACTACCAAGGACCCAACCTTAACTTTATAAACACAATTATATTAACTGAAATACACTCACAAAAAATGGAGAAATGATTTTAAAAAGGCATGAAAGAGTTGTATTCATATCTAAATCTTTATTTCTCACATAATAAAAAAAATATCTCAATTTACAAAAACCCATTAAAAAAATAATCCTTCAATAAACGTCCCCATGGTCATGGGTTCAAGTCCAGTGTTATACAAATAATAGAAGATAAAAAGCCCATCCACTACAGTAGCAACACAGTAGTTCATATACAAAGTAGATGCATGACACAGAAATTGAATAAATAAGCAGAAAATAAATACCTTGTAGAATATATACCCCAGTTGCACTATATGACCCAGTTTGATTTTTGATTGGGTAGTAATGTAAGGTACTAGTCTTATGCAATTGTTTAAGATTAAATCATTTTCAGACCTACTCGTGCATTTTAACATGCAGAGCATTTTAAATAGTTATCTAAAATGTAACTTTCTTTAATATTTTTCTGGGAGGAACCCTAATTCTAATGGGAATAAATATGATACTTTGTATAATATATACTGTTAACTATGTATATTGAGTATTTATGGTGACTTTAGATATATGAGAGTCACCTTTAAAAAGTGTTTGTTCAAATGCTCTTCAGACAACAGCTCACAGGCAGAATGAATTGGACAACTTAGTGAATCTTGTATATTGTATTATCCTGTATTTTACAGCATAAAAATTTCAGTATATTACCAAAAGTATTGGGACGCCTGCCTTTACACGCACATGAACTTTATTACCATCCCAGTCTTAGCCCGTAGGGTTCAATATTGAGTTGGCCCATCCTTTGCAGCTATAACAAATTCAGCTCTTCTGGGAAGACTGTCCACAAGGTTTAGGAGTGTGTCTATGGGAATGTTTGACCATTCTTCCAGAAGAGCATTTGCGAGATCAGGCCCTGAACTTGGACAAGAAGTCCTGACTCTCAGTCTCTGTTCTAATTCATCCCAAAGGTGTTCTATTGGGTTGAAGTCAGGACTTTGTGCAGGCCAGTCAAGTTCCTCCACCCCAAACTCGCTCATCTATGTCTTTATGGATCTTGCTCAGTTCAAATCATTTGGTGGAGAGGGGATTATGGTGTTGGGCTGTTTTTCAGGGGTTGGGCTTCATCATTGCCTGACCTCACAAATGCGCTTCTGGAAGAATGGACAAACATTCCCATAGACACACTCCTAAACCTTGTGGACAGCCTTCCCAGAAGAGTTGAAGCTGTTATAGCTGCAAAGGGTGGGCCAACTCAATATTGAACCCTACAGACTAAGACTGGGATGCCAATAAAGTTTATGTGTGTGTAAAGGCAGGCATCCCAAAACTTTTGGTAATATAGAGTATATACTGTGTACAGTATACCACTTCTTCCCCAAAGGGACAAAACTCAGGTCAGGTCATTAGGTTATTCCGGTCTTTCCACATAGCTGAGTTCTTCCATACCCCTTATTAATTTAGTTGCTTTTCTCTAAACCCCTTCCAGTTACAGGACATCCTTTTTGCGACCAGTTTCCAAACCTGGCATATTCAAAATGCTACTACTAATGCTTTGTATGGGGCAAGATTAAATCTTTCGCTCTTGAGTCTATGGGGTGCATCTGCTAAAGGATTAGAGCATGTTAACCTTGCTAGGAAATTTTCACTTAGCTTAGCTAAGGGAGCTGTGCTGATTCCATCTATCCAGTCATATGCCAGCAAAATTCCTGCTTTTTTTTCATGGCCAAAGTCAGTAACAGCCAGGCAGTGTGGGACCAAATTAGCCGACAGGGCAAGTCCAGTAAGGAGACCAAGGTCAGTAGCAGCCAGGCAGAAGAAGTATAGAATCAGCAGGCAGAGACAAGTCCAGTAAACAGGCCGAGGTCAAGATAACCAGATGAGCAGAGTTGAGGCAGAAAGTGGAGGCAGAGTCCAGGGAGAAGCCGGGTCATACACAGGCAGGCAAATGCAACAGATCAGGTCTCCGGACAGACAGGAACAAGCTGAAGACCATTCAGCAACTTCTCTCAGTGACCTATCAGCATAGGTACTAATTACTAGGAATTATCCTAGAGGGGGGGGGGGGGCATCTACTTGACGAGGATATCCATTATTCCTAAAACCTAGTTACGGAATATAACTGGTAATAAAATATTTTCACTTGGATTACTTTTTTTAAGAGTTTAAAGGGTATCTTTAATTTACTACCCAATCATTTGTATAAAAAAATTAATAAATATAAAAATAAATAATAGTTATTTGTACTTGTATGGAGGTTAAAATAAACACAACATCTTTAGGTACGGAAATGTTCTACTCCTTTGGTATTTAAACTGCATTAAATCGTTACGTTTGCTTAAGTTGTTTTTATAATTTCTAGGCAGAAAATTTGTAGTTTCTTGGTAAATACCCTACACCAAGCCAACTGAATTAAACAATTGGGTTAAATTAATTACAGTAAACCCCCATTATAACCCGGTTCAGTTTTCGCGGTCCCGGTATTTCGCGTTTTTTCTGTAAGACTTATAAATATTATTATATTAATTCATTGATTATTAATTAAATATTTTTGTGTTTTCTATTGCTCTTGCTCTCTCTCTCTCTCTCTCAATATATTTTATGTGTTTAAATGTGTTTTCGATTGTTTTAAAAGTGTGTTTAAAGACCTTAAAATGCTTTTAAAAGTACCGTAAAAGTTAACATGCCTAGGGTGTATTTAAATAGGGTATTTCTATTTTTCGGATTTGGTAATTACCCTACTCCAAGCCAGCTGAATTAAATGTTTGGGTTAAAATAATTAATGCATTCCAACCATTTATATAGATTACATAAATCACTTCACTAAAGAAGAGATTTTTTTCCTGATATTTTTGCTGATATTAAAAGAGTTTAAAGGATATCTTTAATTTAATACCCAAACATTTGTATAAAAAAGAAATAATAACTATAAAAATCAATATTAGTTATTTGGCACATGTATGGAGGTTAAACACAACATTAATAGGTAAGTAAATATTCTACTCCTTTGGTATTTAAACTGCATTGAATTGTTACGTTTGCTTAATTTTTTTTATAATTTTTAGGCCGAAAAATAGTCGTTTCTTGGTAAATACCCTACTCCAAGCCAGCTGACTTAAACGTTTGGGTTAAAATAATTAATGCATTCCAACCATTTTATAGGCTACATAAATCACCTTACTAAAGAAGAGATTTTTTCCCTGATATATTTGCTGATATTAAAAGAGTTTAAAGGGAATCTTTAATAAAATACCCAATCATTTATATATATAAAAAAAAATACCTATAAAAATAAATATTAGTTATTTGCACATGTATGGAGGTTAAACACAACATCTTTAGGTAAGGAAATGTTCTACTCTTTTGATATTTAAACTGCAATAAATAATTACATTTGCTTAAGTTGTTTTTATAAATTTTAGGCAAAAAATTGTTTATTCGTAAATTTCCTACTCCAAGCCAGTTGAATTAAATTATTGGGTTTATTTATTAATGCGTTCCAAGCATTTATATAAATTACATAAATATTGCTGATATTTAAAGAGTTTAAAGGGTCTCTTCAGTGTAATATCCAATCATATGTATGTAAATTAAAACCATATATTAAATAATAGATATTTGTACAGCTATGGATAGTTAAAGTAAACACGACATCTTTCAGTCAAAAAAAAAGGTTCAACTCCTTTAGTAATTCAACTGCATTAAATCATTAAGTTTGTGAAGCTGAAAGTTTAAAAACAGCAAAAAAGTATTTTTTTGGAAAATTCCCTACTCCAAGCCAACTGAATGGAATGATTGGGTTTACTTCAATAATGCGTTCTAACCATTGATATAAACTATATAAATTAACCTACTAAAGAAAACATTTTTTTCTGATATATTTGCTTATATTGGGTGATTTTGGAAGAATGAATCTAATATATTTGATTTCAGCATACTAGAATCCTTTTTATTGGTGTTGTGTCATACAATGTATCTTCAGCAAGATGAGTTTGTCTTTTTTTGGTAGTGTTTGTTTAAATTTTAGCTTTGGTAATACATTTAGAAAAAAAATGATAAAATAATAAAATGTAACCATTAAAAAAATGTAGAGATGATAATAAAATAATGATACAACATGATCCAAGACAATTTTTGGAGAAATTAAAATTTTAAAGGAGAGACTTTTTTTTAACTTTGGGCCATCCCCCTCCCTTTGTCCTTTTTTAAAATTAAACCATTTTCTATAATTTCTATATTTAGATAATGGTTATTTATAGTTCTTGTATTTTCTTGAGTTATTGTTCAACTAATATTGATTGTGATGTTTTGATTATTTGCTCAGAGCAACTGATTATAATTAAGTTGGATTTGAAAAAAATATAAAAAATTAAAAAATATACATATTTTAATGTAACACCTGACTTATGTTTTTATTTTTTTTGTCATGACAAAATGTTTCCAGTAGTAGAGAAAGGTTTGATTCTGCGAAAACGTAGTCCTATAAAGTACACCAAAGATGAAGTATTGACAGACATTGTCGATGAATCAGCTAGAGAGTTAAGTCGGACACACAGCAATGAAGACATCTTGTACCTCTCCAGTGAGTCACAGTCCCGTCATTGAAGACATTTTATCTTTATGACGGTTATTAATAGTTTGTACATCGCACACGGGTTGCTGTATATAAGCAGAGAACAGGCTTGCTGGAAATAAAAGGGTTAAAAAAATGTATTTAGGGCCAAAGACAAAATGATCTTGCCCGACAGTCTCTGTATTGGACTTTTTTTTATTTTTATGTGTACACGTAACTAAAGTTTTTTTCATGCAATAAAAAAATATATAGAATATTTTTTTTTTTTTCAAATGTGCTTTAGGTAATTACTTTTAACCCTTTTTTATATTAAATTCCCATTCTACCCCGAACACCAGCTTAAACGTCAGTTCACTCGTATTTGGTGGGGAATGCTTGGACTGACTGCAAAAATGAAAGAATAAGAGTGAATGACTTTTTGCTTTCCTTTCCTTTTTTTAAAAAATATAAAAAATAAATAAATATATATATATATATATATATATATATGTGTGTGTGTGTGTGTGTGTGTGTGTGTGTGTGTATATATATGCAATATATGTATATTTATATATATATATATATATATATATATGTAAAAAATAAATAAATAAAAAATAAATATAAATATAAATATATATATATATATATATATATATATATATATATATATATATATATATATATATATATATATATATATATATATATGTGTATATATATATATATATGTGTGTGTGTATTTCAACCCTGACAATTTTTAAACAATGCAATGGACATGTGCATGGTAAAGCAATCTACGCCAATTAATTAGATTGCATTTTACTGGAATACTAGCACTTTGAGAATTGATTTGATTGGCTACTATTATTCAACTGTGAAATGTCCTGGAACCTACTAGGAAATTTTACTTTATCTTTTGGGAAGGGTCAATTTCCTAGCACACCCATTCCCTCGCTGCACAGCATAGCCCTCTGGGAGTATCTAATTATTCCTTACATAACCTTCATGTAGCTGTCGGGAAAAGTAAAGGGGATAACTATAGAACAGGGGTCTGCAAACTATGACCCCCAGGCCAAATGTGGCCCTCTGATGTAAAAGGGGACTCTGATGGGGACCTTGATGTAAGTAAGTATGTAAGTGAGGACTCTAATTGGAATACTTTGATGGAGCACTTTGATGAGGACTCTGATGTTGGGGGGGGGGGGGGGCTTGCAGAAGGGCTCTAATTTATTTGGAAATTTGTTTGCTTTTTTCTAAATCACATCATGCTGAATAAAATTGAACCCCTTCTGGACCGCCCCATGCATATATACTGCGGCACTCCTACGCGAAATCACGTAACTGTACGTGACTTCTGGCACTGGGTCTGGGGCGCGCACACGCGACCCGCTCTTGCTGGGATCGGACACAGCAGGAGCCAATCAGCGAGTCCAGCGGACCTGATGTTCGCAGGCACCCCCGCATCATTTGCAGGAGAGGCAGAACAGCAGTCAGCCTATGTAAACAAGGCAGACCGCCGTTCTGTGAGAGGGGAAAATTGAGATCTAAGCAGGAACACAGATCTCTGCCTTCCCCCAGTTAAAGCGACTCCCCCACCCAGTTATAAAAATTCCATAATTATATCCTATAGTTTGCAGACGCGATAACTTTTGCGCAAACCAATCAATATACGCTTATTGGTATTTTTTCTTTTTTTTTTACGAAAATACCGTAGCAGAATACATATTAGCCTAAATTGATGAAAAAAATTAGATTTTTTTACATTTTTTTATTGGATGTGTTTTATAGCAGAAAGTAAAAAATATTGTTTTTTTTTTTTTTTTTTCAGAATTGTCGGTCGTTTTTGTTTATAGCACAAAAAATAAAAACTGCAGAGGTGATCAAATGCCACCAAAAAAGGCTCTATTTGTGGGCAAAAAGGACATCAATTTTATTTGGGTACAGCGGCGCACAACCGCGCAATTGTCAGTTAAATGCAGTGCTATATTGCAAAAAATGACCTGGTTAGGAAGGAGGGTATACCTTCCGGGGCTGAAGAGATTACATTTGATTTGTTCATTATTAAAACAGATATTCTTTTTGTTGTTTTGTTTGGCCCACCAATGTTTGTAAAAAAGCTATTGTGGCCCTTGTACTAAAGTTTGGAGACCCCCTGCTACAGAATGTCACTTGAGTTATAGTTCTGAATCTGCTGGGGCTGCTGACATTATATCCAAGATGGTGGCACCCAACAGCAATCTCAGGGTTTTAGGATGTCTACACATGGTTTTTACCCATAAATAACATCCCTTAAAAAAGGTTAAATGCACATATAAATCTTGTAAGAAGATTTTTGCTGAAATTAATGTCTGGTGACAGGGTCTCCAAAAATGTTAGCAAAAATTTAGAGATTTTCGTGAAATTTTGTGATTTGGGGAAATGCATTGAAGTCAATGAGGAAGGCTACATAGTGATGTTTCTGTAGTTTTTCCAAGAGTACATTGGACTTCAAAAGTCTCCTGAGTGTTGCAGAACCTCTTTTTAACTATCCTGAACCTGTTCATATGTTAAAAAAGTCCCCCATTATTTTACTATTTTTTTACGCTGAAATAAAAAAAAGAAAAAGGAAAAACAAATAAAATACAAACATTTAAGGTCGCAGAACACAAAAAACCCCAAATGCATAAAAAAAGGAAATAAATCCCATATACATATATATATATATATATATATATATATATATATATATATATATATATATATATATCTATATATATATATATAAATATATAAAAAATATATATATATATATATATATATATATATATATATATAGATATATAGATATAGATATATCTATATATCTATAGATATATCTATATATATATAGATAAATCTATATATATATAGATATATAGATATATCTATATATATATATAGATATCTATCTATCTATCTATCTATCTATGTATGTATCTATCTATCTATCTATCTATCTATCTATCTATCTATCTATCTATCTATATATATATATATATATATATATATATATATATATATATATATACATATAGATAGATAGATAGATAGATAGATAGATAGATAGATAGATAGATAGATAGATAGATAGATAGATAGATAGATAGATAGATATGATATGATATAAAAATATTTTTTTGAAGCACATTTTGTAAATGATGGGAATTGCAACCATAGGTATACAAATAGCAAAAACAAACACCAAACAACAAATACATAATAAAGGAAAAAAATCCCACATACAGGTATATACCAAAAAAAAAAAAAAAAAACCCTATAAACCCAATAAATAATAAAAAAATAAAAATGTTTTATGTGAATTTTAGAAATAATGAGCTATTGCACCAACAGGTGCAATAAAAAATAAAATAAAAAAAAACCCCCATAAACCCATTAAATAATGAAAAAAAATGTTTTACGTGAATTTTAGAAATGATTGCACCAACAGGGGCACAAATAGCAAACCAAAACACCCACCAGATTATTTTCCTAATTTAGGACTAAAAAAGGTAAATTAGAATTAACTTTTAATATAATTTATTACAAAGCAGCACAATTAAGTGCTCAGCCTGTATGGAGCCAAGGCTTTGTTTACGTTTTTGGGTGTTCTGTACGGAGTCATTGCGAGGCAGCAATGTACCTTGAGAAGAAGGCAGGGGGTCAGGGGTGAGTAATGTCCAGCCTGACTCAGCTCAGACCCCTTCTTCTTGGTATTTTATACAAATGCATAATGCCAACATTGTGCTCCATTCATACAGGCTGGTACAGACTGGCTGTTCAGGCTACAAAGAAACAAAAAAAGTACATTGTTAAATTTAGAATCTGGTAGTACATTGTCTACCTTTTTAGCAACATCAATTTTAAAAATGGAACATTTATCTAATAATACATTAAATTAAATTTCTTAGAAAATCTTTCATCATGCTTGAAATGCGTATAAATTCTTTACTTGTTAGGAGCAACATATACAGCCAGTTCATTTCAGGGGACAGGACCCTCTTCTTCAGGGTTTTAATCGATCAAAAAGAACTCAGGAAAATTGCTGTGGTATACTATTGAGTGTCTGAACAAAATTGATTGGGTTTTTCTTAGTTATTAAATTATTTGCCGTAATCGGCTGGAGGCACTGCGTCATAATTCTATTGATAGTTCAGACATCGCCTTTTAGTAATAAATTAAAAGAACTCGTTATACTCGTTCAGAATAATATTCTCGAACGTGTAAAACGCACAACAGTTTGGACAATAATTGGCACAAAGATCAGGATAGAATTATATATAGATTCTAATACATACAATAGAATTGACAGGTATACATCTGGTTCCACATCCTCAATTGCATAAACCATAACAAGAAGGTGTAAAAAAAAAAAAAAAAAAAAACACCTGAGACTTTTAAGGTCCCACGGTAGTGTTAAAAACAGAAAATATATGATTTATTTATTATTATTATTATTATTATTATTATTAGTTTTCTTATTAATAATATTACTTTAATATAATTATATAATTTTTTTTTTATTCTTTGATAATAAATTCCAGACATGATAAAGCACGTTGGCTATTGTAAACATTATGTCTTTGGAATTAATTTATATCAGGACTTGAATATTAAGGTTTGGAACTTCAGCCTTAAAAAAATAGAAAGTTTTTAAATATTATGCAAACTCTTGCAAAGAACTCTCATTTGCTCCTTTTTGGTCTGGTGAAAATTAAAGTATTACTTTTATAAAAGTTTGCAAAAAAAAGTAGGTCCTGCTAGAAATCAAGTAAGCTGACAGTTTCTTGTGCTCTCTATCAGCGCTAATAGTTATCAGTTGGCTTTGTTCTCAGTTCTCTCACCTAAGTTATGGAGAAGAGTAAAGGTTGAGGTACTCTGTAGTCCTGTCCTAAGACATGAAGTGTGGTAATTCCTGACGTGATCAAAAAAACTTTAAAAAAGAAAAAAAAAGAAAATTAAATCTAATGCAGCCACCAGATTTAAGGAACGGTAAGCCAAAATATTTTACATTTTGGTTCTTGGGTTTAGATAAGATTAATACCTCCCCACCCTACCCAAAATCTCCTTTAAACCTTTGAATCGTTGGCAGAAATAAGGTAGGTGGGTTTAAATATTAAAGATAATTAATTGTCTAAATAATTATTAAAATTACATAATAAAAAACAAAGCTGAACCCCCCACATTATTTAATATTATGCAGAAACAGGTACTCTTCAGATTTGCTACTTTGTATTAGCCAGACAGTATGTTTGTAAAGTAACAATTAAAACAAAAGTTATCCAGACAGAAATATTAAAAGTTTATAAAACTGTACTGAATAACAAGCAGTGTATAGAATATATTGTGCTTTTTTTTTTTTTTTCTTTACTCAAACCAAATGAACATTTTAGATACATTACCTGGAGTCAAGGTTGCATGCTTTCTGCCTGCGAGGAACGATGATGTGATTTTATGAAAAAAAAAAAAGAAACTTTTTTTACATGTTATGAATTTATATTCTGACTAAGGATTTCAGCTACAATTGTCCAATGAGAACCTTTCCCCAGTCTCCAGCCAGACAAACCAACATTAATTACTTTTTATTTTAATCACTTAACGCCCGGCTTATAGACAAATGATGGCTCGGTGGGGGTTCTGTTATCCTGAGTGAGTGCCTAGGGCAGGGAGTGCCGATCGCGCAGCGGCGTGGTTTGTCACCGGCCGCGTACCATGTGACCGCCGTGACGAATCGCAGCAGGTCACATGACAGTTGCACACAATGGATGGCTTTCTTTCATGCCATCCAATGTGTACAACTGCGTTGCTAGCTGTGATTGGTCAATTTGATCACATGGCCAATCACAGCCCATCTGTACCATGTGATTAGCTTTGACCAATCACAGCAAATCACAACAAAACAGACTTAATGAATCAGTTTCATTCAGTAAAATGCTTGCTTATAGCAATGTAATTCACTGCTATAAGCAAATTTAATGTGTAAAAAAAAAAAAAAATCCTGATCACTTTCTCGAAGCAGTACAATGTTACTAATGTTATATTTCTCTGGGTACAGTGTGTTAAAAAAAACAATCATAAGAAAAAAGAAAAGAAAAAAATCTGAAAAAAAAAACTTTTTTTTGTTTTTTTTGTACTGTCACTAGTCAGTGTCCCTGATCATCACTACACCTGTTTTATGATGATGCTTTACTGCACTGGTGACAGTATGTTAAAAAAAAAACATTGAGGACATTTTCCAAAAAATTATGACAAAAAAATTACAACCTCAAAAAACCCGCCATACCTTTTACTAAATACCTTGGACTGTCTATTTTCCAAAAAATGTGCAATTTGTGGGGTATTTGTACTGTCCTTTTCAGGCCTCAAGAAATGAAATAGGCCATCAGTACATCAGGATTGATCAATTTTTTAAAAATATATCCCATAGTATGTGGACTCCAACAACTTCCAACAAGTTTCCAACAACTAAATAATATAAACTGATTTGGGTTATTTTCAAGTAATGTAGCCGAATATATTTTGGGCTAAATTTATGAAGAACAATTATTTATTTGCAAAATTTTATAACAGAAACAAAGAAAAATGTGTTTTTTATTTTTTATTTTTTTTTAATTGTCAGGTTTTTTTTGTTTATTTAGCAAAAAATAAAAAACACAGTGGTGACTTAAAAAACACCAAAAAAAACCCATTGGTAATTAAATACCACCAAAAGAAAGCTCTATTTGTGTGAACAAAATGATAAAAATGTACATTATTGCATGACCGTGCAATTGTCATTCAAAGTGTAATAGGGCTGAAAGCTGAAAATTGGCCTGGGGAGAAGGGGGGGGGAGTGCCCGGTATTGAAGTGGTTAAAGTATATGTAACGCTTATCACTAAAATCTCACAGAAGTTCTAATTTGTAATGTCGTTAATAAAAAAACATTTTTTTTTCTTTTTTTAAATCTGCAGTTTTCATAAACAGAATACTTTTATTATTGTAGAACAGTCTTCCGTGGGCGCTGGGCTTAACAGAAAGAGCGGGCTGTTTAACCACTTGACCTCCAAAGATTTACCCCCCTTCATGACCGGACCACTTTTTGCAATAAGGCACTGCGTTACTTTAACTAACAATTGCGCAGTCATGCAACATTTTGCCCAAATAAAATTGATGTACTTTTTTCTTTTGGTGGTATTTGATAACCACTGCATTTTTTTATGAATAAAAAAAGACGGACAATTTTGAAAAAAAAAACAATATTTTTTACTTTCTGGTATAAAACATATTCAAGAAGAGAAGACAATCTACTTAAATCCGCTGTTTTCATTAAAAGAATACCTTGTGATCCTGCCATGAAGTTCCTTCTTCAGGCACTTCCTGTTATGGGGGTGACAACCCTCTCTTAATTGTGCTCCTGTGTTGTCATCTTGTCACATGCATCCCTGATGCAGACTACAGGCGACTGTGCCGACACACCTTGCACAGGGTTGTTCTACCATTCTCACTATCTGGAAGCCATTACACAACGAGATGCAGCCAGCACTGGAGCGAGTGCATGTAGACAGGAAGTGGCTGAAAGAGGCTGAAAGAGATCATTAGTTCTGAGAAGGAAAAAAAAATGTGGATAATGTATTTTATGGGTAAAAAATGCCTTATTAATGATATACTCTGCTTGCAAACTACATGCCATCCTATTAGGGTTTACATCTGCTTTAACACAATTTTTTTTTTTAAAGCGGTAGTATCCCGCTTTTTGACACTTTTACCTACAGGTAAGCCTATAATAAGGCTTACCTGTAGGTACAAATAATATCTCCTAAACCGGCATGGTTTAGGAGATATTTACAGTGCATGCAGCCGCTCGCTCGAGCGGCGCATGCGCTCTGAAGGTCCGGGGAGACCTTCAATTTATTTGCCGGGAGCTTGGCGGAAAATCACTCCCGCGCGCATGCGCGGGAGTGACGTCATCGCGGCTCCGGCCAATCATCGCGCCGGAGCCGTCTCTTCCGGACAATCACCGCGCCGGAGCCGCCGAACCCGGAAGAGACGGCGAGGGATCATGGCAGCGCCCGCAGCGATGTCCGGGGGTCCGTGTCGGGGCTTCGTTCTAAGGTAAGTTACACATAATGGGCTAGTATGCGATGCATACTAGCTCATTATGCCTTTGTCTTGCAGGTTTTTTTTATTTTTTTTTTATTTTAGGGTTTACAACCGCTTTAAATGATACCAAAAAGAATATAAAACATTGTCAAATCAGAATTTTCTTTTACCTTTGTGTCCAATGTGGTCTATCAGAAAGTTGAGAAAAAAGTTAAATACAATAAAAAAAAAAAAGGAAACAAAGAAACCTGGACTTGATTTATAACGTAAAATAAATACTGTAAATAAATAAAAAATTATTTAAATTTTTTTTAACCTACGTGTCCAGTGTGGTTATTAAGAAAGTTGAGAAAAATAATTAAATACAATAAAAAAAAAAGAAAAAAAAAAACCTAGACTTGATTTATAATGTAAAATAAATACTGTAAATAAATAAAAAAATTCTTTACATTTTTAACCAAAAAAAATATAAAACATTGTCAAATCAGAATTTTCTTTTACCTATGTGTCCAATGTGGTCTATCAGAAAGTTGAGAAAAATAATTAAATACAATAAAAAAAACAAAACAAAAAAACAAAAAAAAAAAAGGAAACAAAGAAACCTGGACTTGATTTATAACATAATATAAATACTATAAATAAATAAAAAATTATTTAAATTTTTTTTAACCTACGTGTCCAATGTGGTCATTAAGAAAGTTGAGAAAAATAATTAAATACAATAAAAAACAAAAAAACCTAGACTTGATTTATAATGTAAAATAAATACTGTAAATAAATAAAAAAAATATTTACATTTTTTTTTTATACCTACGTGTCAAATGTGGTCTATCAGAAAGTTGAGAACAATATTTAAATACAATTTAAAAAAATAAAAGGGAAACAAAGAATCTTGGACTTGATTTATAATGTAAAATAAATACTGTAAATAAATAAAAAATTCTTTACATTTTTTTTATACCTACGTGTCAAATGTGGTCTATCAAAAAGTTGAGAACAATAATTAAATACAATTAAAAAAATAAAAGGGAAACAAAGAATCTTGGAATTGATTTATAAAGTAAGATAAATATATAAATAAATGATTATTTAAAAAAAAGATGAAACCTACAAGTCCAAGGTAGTTTATCAGAGAGTTGAGAAAAATCATTAAATGCAATAAAAAAAAAATTGAATTCTGGACTTGATCATTTCTTTTTTTTTTTAATGGCATATGTCAATCCTGTTGTAAGATGCCTTGTCCTCCTATATATATATATATATATTTATACCATCAAATAATTAATTCATGAAATAAATAAAAGCTTTTTATAAAAAATGAAATCTACGTGTCTAAGGTGGTTTAACAGAAAGTTGAGAAAAATCGTTAAACTAAATAAACTAAAATATATATATAAAGGGACCAATGAATCCTGGGCTTGACCATTTCTTTTCTACCAATAACATTTGTTGATCCTGTTGATGCCTTGTCCTTTCTATAGAGCCTAAGCAGTAACTAGATGACTTGCCTGGATTTTATATCCATTAATCTTATGTACAAAGCTTTATCTCTTCTGTTCTTTATTAATTAAGAAAATAAGATATTTGTAATATTATTAAATAGCTAAATAAAAAGTTCTTATTTATTTCCTTAATTTCAGTTTTAGGCCATTTAAATGTCAAAGCAGTTTTGTTTTCCTCAGTTTTACCATTTATAAAGATTCTATTTTGTGTACTATATAAATTAGATTTTTTTTTAGCAAATTGTTTTTTTTTTTTGCATTAATACTGAAATGTAAGAAATATCTATTTGCTGACAAAAGAATGAATGAAAAAGATGCAAAAAAATAAATAAAATTATTACGGTGCTGGCATGCTTCCTTTTACTAAACAAGTGCGGTCAAAATTAAATGACTCAATGTTTGCACAGAAGTCTGTTCTATTTATAGCATAACTATTTTTAGATATATTAAACACATGTAGCGTATGTTATTTTAAAATATGCCTCAAGCTTACATGGCTTACAAAGCACAGTAAACATGTAAAAAAAAAAATAGGAAATAACTTTCCGTTCCCAGTGGTTGCTGCCGATGGCGTATACAGATATAAAATTATAGATATAAAATTAATTTGGGCACAGTGTTGAATCACCTGGTATCATCCATCGTGGTGGGCTGGCAACCCATCTATAATAAGTGGTCTGCCATAACCACCCTAATACCCCTCTATTTAAAAAAAACAATGGTGGAGAGGTGGGTGCGGTATTCTAAAGCACCATTTGCATGCACACAGTGCCTGCGGTAATGCTGTCTTTGGAAGATTGTGGGCAAAATACACAGAGCCTATCAAAATGGCTCTGTGCCTTGTGATAGCTGTGACGGCCAATCACAGGGATCACAATCACTGCTTGTGTTTACATTTGAGAGCAATCCCCTCCCTCTCACAATAAAGGAAGAATGATTTTATCAATAGAGGATTTATCAATGAAGGGTGGGCAGCAGGAAATTCATGTTGGGGGATTTTAATTATTTGATTAATAATTGTGCAGAAAATGCATTAAGTATAAAAAAAAAAAACTTCTACCTTTGCAACCACTTTAAATTAAAGTGTGTAAGGGTGTAAGGATCAGAAAAATCTCCAGGATTTTACTGGTTTCCAGGGTACTGTCCCACTGACAACGGTTTCATCAGGCAGCAAGTGAGGGAAAATCTGCAAACAGGGATGAAGACATAAAATAAAAATCTAACAGGGGTTCTAATTCCCCCCACTCTATTTCTCTCTGTGGTTGTTGGGAAGTTCCCCACACTTCCTGTCTGGTAAAACAGCAGGATAGCAAGTCAGGGAGGATCCCTCTAACTGAGTCCAAGACAAGGGGTAAAATGCCAACAGGGGTTCTAACCCATCCCCCACTCTATCCAAAATTAGGAAAAAAAAATAACAGTTTTGGTGCCCCATTGGGGAGACTTCCCTTCACTTCCTATCGCATAGCCAAAAACAGGAAGTGAGGAGAATCCTTAGTTGTCACAAGAGCTAATGTCCCCATTGGAAGATTTCCCCCCATTTCCTGTTCTGGTGACAACCCAAAATATTTGGATTTCCTTTCTTCAGTTTCAGTTTCACTTTATAATGGTAAACAGGGTAAAATCCCTCTTCACTCTATCCAAAACGGATGTAGCACCCTCCTCTAGATAGGCTGCTAGGTACATTTAGTTTTTGGCTTCACTGTAGGGAGTGGAGCAGTGATTGATTGCTTTTGTCTGTTCAAGGTTTCCTAAGCTGGGGGTTTGACTTCTCCCACCTGTGTCTGGAAGAAGCTTCCATAAAATAGGCAGGGAAATAAGGTGACCTGTATGCATATTTATCATACCCTCACCATCGTGTAGAATCAGTGGGAGCCCTGAGTGTGTCACACTCACCTGCCACCAGATGCGGATTGTCACTTGCCACGTCGCCTGCCACCAGATGCAGCTTGTCTTTTGCCACGTCGCCTGCCACCAGATGCAGCTTGTCACTTGCCACGTCGCCTGCCACCAGAAGCATGCTTGTCACTTGGCACATCGCCTGCCACCAGATGCCGCTTGTCACTTGCCACCAGATGCAGCTTGTCACTTGCCACCTCACCTGCCACTAGATTCAGCTTGTCACTTGCCACGTCACCTGCCACCAGATACAGCTTGTCAGATGCAGCTTGTCACTTGCCACGTCGCCTGCTACCAGATGCAGCTTTTCTTTTGCCACGTCGCCTGCCACCAGATGCAGCCTGTCCCTTGCCACGTCGCTTTCCACCAGATGCAGCATGTCACTAGCCACGTCCCCTGCCACCAGATGCAACATGTCAGTTGCCACTGTCGCCTGCCACCAGATGCAGCTTGCCACATTGCCTGCCACCAGATGCAGTTTGTCACTTGTCACATCGCCTGCCACCAGACGCAGCTTGTCACTTGCCACGTCGCCTGCCAACAGACAAAGCTTGTCAATTGCCACATCACTTGCCACCAGATGCAGCTTGTCACTTGTCACATTGCCTGCCACCAGATGCAGATTGCCACTTGCCACGCTGCCTGCCACCAGATGCAGCTTGTCACTTGTCACATCGCCTGCCACCAGATGCAGCTTGTCACTTGCCACATTGCCTGCCACCAGATGCAGATTGTCACTTGCCACATTGCCTGCCACCAGATGCAGCTTGTCACTTGCCACGTCGCCTGCAACCAGATGCAGCTTGTCGCCTGCCACTTCGCCTACCACGAAAAGCAGCTTGTCACTTGCCACGTCACCTGCCACCAGATGCAGCTTGTCACTTGCCAGGTTGCCTGCCACCAGACACAGCTTGTCACTTGCCACGTCGCCTGCCACCAGACGCAGCTTGTCACTTGCCATGTCACCTGCCGCCAGATGCAGTTTGTCACTTGCCACGTCGCCTGCCACCAGATGCAGCTTGTCACTTGCCACATCGCCTGCCACCAGATGCAGCTTGTCACTTGCCACGTCGCCTGCCACCAGATGCAGCTTGTTACTTGCCATGTCACTTGCCACCAAATGCAGTTTGTCACCTGTCACATTGCCTGTCACCAGATGCAGCTTGTCACTTGTCACATCACCTGTCACCAGACGCAGCTTGTCACTTGTCACATCGCCTGCCACCAGACGCAGCTTGTCACTTGTCACATCACCTGCCACCAGACGCAGCTTGTCACTTGTCACATCACCTGCCACCAGACGCAGCTTGTCACTTGTCACATCGCCTGCCACCAGACGCAGCTTGTCACGTGTCACATCGCCTGCCACCAGACGCAGCTTGTCACTTGTCACATCACCTGCCACCAGACGCAGGTTGTCACGTGTCACATCGCCTGCCACCAGACACAGCTTGTCACTTGTCACATCGCCTGCCACCAGACGCAGCTTGTCAATTGTCACATCGCCTGCCACCAGACGCAGCTTGTCACTTGCCATGTCGCCTGCAGCCAGATGCAGCTTGTCGCCTGCCACTTCGCCTGCCACGAAAAGCAGCTTGTCACTTGCCACGTCACCTGCCACCAGATGCAGCTTGTCACTTTCCAGGTTGCCTGCAACCAGACACAGCTTGTCACTTGCCATGTCGCCTGCCACCAGACGCAGCTTGTCACTTTCCATGTCACCTGCGGCCAGATGCAGTTTGTCACTTGCCATGTCGCCTGCCACCAGATGCAGCTTGTCACTTGCCACAACGCCTGCCACCAGATGCAGCTTGTCACTTGCCATGTCGCCTGCCACCAGACGCAGCTTGTCACTTGCCATGTCGCCTGCCACCAGATGCAGCTTGTTACTTGCCATGTCACCTGCCACCAAATGCAGTTTGTCACTTGTCACATCACCTGCCACCAGACGCAGCTTGTCACTTGTCACATCGCCTGCCACCAGACGCAGCTTGTCACTTGTCACATCGCCTGCCACCAGACACAGCTTGTCACTTGTCACATCACCTGCCACCAGACGCAGCTTGTCACTTGTCACATCACCTGCCACCAGACGCAGCTTGTCACTTGTCACATCGCCTGCCACCAGACGCAGCTTGTCACGTGTCACATCGCCTGCCACCAGACGCAGCTTGTCACCTGTCACATCACCTGCCACCTGCCTGTATTAGGGGGGCTGCTGCACACAGAAGGCTTTTTATCTTCATGCATAGAATGCATGAAGATAAAAACCTGTCTGAATTTACAACCCTTTTGAGGCTGGGTTCACACTGCTGGGCTTTTGGTCTGACTTTCAGTGCACACTTTCAGATGTGGTTTGCATATTCTAAGGGGCCAAGATTGCGTTGAAATCGCACCAAAGCAGCACAGGAATCTTTTCCCAAATTGCTCAATGCTGAGGCGCATCGATGTGAATAGACACCAATTTTATGCAATTCTATGCAACTCAAGTCGCATCCTAAATTGCGATAGTGTGAACCAGGCCAAAGAGTTTGCAAATCTGCACTCAATAAAAAGCAATGTATCGAATATGCCATCTCCAACTTTTACACAAACCAAATGGAGCTTTTAGATACATTGCGTTTGCGTCAAGTGTGCATAGTGAGTTTAGAGTGGTTCTAAAGGCTTTTTTTTTATATTTAATAACAAACTTGTTATACTTACCTGCTCTGTGCAATGGTTTTGCACAGAACAGCCCTGTACATCCTCTTTTGGGGTCCCCCGCCATCACTCTACATTCCTCCCCTTCCTGGCCCCATAGCAAGCTGCTTGCTATGGAGGCATTCGGGTGGGCACAATCCCCAAGCTGGGCTTTGCGTGTACTTTGACACACACAGCATGGCTTGGCCCCACCCTCTGCTCTCTTCTCACTGGTTCTGATTGACAGCAATGGCTCCCGCTTCTATCAGAGCCTCTAGACAAGGAAGAGAAGAGAAGAGCTGCAGCAGATGGGCACAGCGCTGGGTCAAGAATGGACTCAGCTAAGTATTTAAGGGGTTGGGGGGAGCTAACCACAGAGTAACCTATCTGGCAACCACCTAGCAACTGTACTCTTATTTTATCCATCAGCCCATCCCCCACAGTTATTACCTCTTGTATCTCTTGACCGTCCCTCTTAGATTGTAAGCTCTAACGAGCAGGGTCCTCTGATTCCTACTGTATTGAAGTGCATTGTATTTGTACTGTCTGCCCTCAAGTTGTAAAGCGCTGCGTAAACTGTCTGCATTATATAAATACTATATAATAATAATAATAATAATAATATTGAAAGTTTTTTTTTTTTACCTTAATGTAGAGAATGCATTGATGTGAATGGACACCATTGTCATGTGATTCTATGCAACTCAAGTTGCATCTTAAATTGCAGTAGTGTGAATCAGGCTGATGAGTTTATAAAATTGCACTCAATAACAATCAGGGTATAGAATATGCCATGTCCAACTTTTACACAAACCAAATAGATTTAGAACCACTTTAATATTATGAAATGCAATGTTTGAAAAGTAAAAATGATACAAAAAGCTTTAAAAGGTTTATAATCTGTAGTGAATAGCAAGCCTGTGTACACAAACCTAATGGAGAATTTAGGTACATCGCTAGAAGTCAAGGATGCATACTGTCTGGCAATGAGTTTGAGATTGAGATGATGAAATTCAATGCAAAAAAAAATTGACATTTTCTTTTTACATTTTTACTTTTTTTTTTATTCTGCTTTATATTTCCCCAGCTTTTAGTTCATGTTTTAGTTAATTTTAACGTTTAAATTTTAGCTCCACCCACAACAGGCTGCCTGCAGGACACTACAGGAGGGGGTTGAGACAGGACCAGTCACCCTGCACAAGGAGAGAGAGCAACAGTGAGAGGTCTCTGTTACAGAGGGAAAGTCTCACATTGGGTTACTGCACAGATCTTACTTACACAAAGCACATTCATTTTTAAAGTGATTGTAAAGGCATGGACTCCAGAGAGAGAGAGATATCATTTTGCCCCTGTACAAATCATTAGTAAGACCTCATATGGAATATGCAGTTCAGTTTTGGGCACCAGTTCTTAAAAAGGATATCGGGGAACTGGAGAAAGTACAGAGAAGGGCAACCAAACTGATAAGGGGCATGGAGGACCTCAGCTATGAGAAAAGATTAGAGGAACTGAATTTATTCTCTCTTGAGAAGAGGAGATTAAGGGGGGATATGATCACCATGTATAAATACATAAGGGGTCCATATAGTGAACTTGGTGTTCAGTTGTTCACTTTAAGGTCATTGAGGCACTCTTTATGTCTATAGAAAAATAGATTTCGTCTCCAAATACAGAAAGGTTTCTTTGCAGTAAGAGCTGTGAAAATGTGGAATAGACTCCCTCCAGAGGTGGTTCTGGCCAGCTCAGTAGATTGCTTTAAAAAAGGCCTGGATTCTTTCCTGGGTGTACTTAATATAAGTGGGTACTAATATTTATAGGTAAAGTTGATACAGGGAATATCCGATTGCCTCTCGGGGGATCAGGAAGGATTTTGTTTCCCCTGCTGTAGTAAATTGGACCATGCTTTGCTTGGGTTTTTCGCCTTCCTCTGGATCAACTGCGGGTATAGGATTGTGTATGGGATTTTATGGTTGGGTTTTTTTTTTGTTTTGTTTTTTTTATTGTTTGAACGAGATGTACTTGTGTCTTTTTTCAACCTGACTAACTATGTAACTATGTAACTAGATACAATAGTAATATGACTAATTGTTGCAAACTTCCAAAACGGTTAGGTCAGTTGATCTAGCATATGTCCAGTGTGTCACTATAGGCCAGTGATGGGGAACCCTGGCACCCCAGATGTTTAGGAACTGCATTTCTCATGATGCTCAACTACACTGCAGAGTGCATGAGCATCATGGGAAATGTAGTTCCAAAACATCTGGGGTGCCAAGGTTCGCCATCACTGCTATAGGCCAAGGTTCAAGCCTCAATATCAGGCTTTGTTAAATATAAACTTCTTGGTCATTATGCTGGTGTCTGCAAGTGTCAAAAAGTGTTTCCAGGTGACCTATATGGGGTGATGGGGAGCCAAAGGAGAGGGGTGGGGGGGAGGATGATGTGGTTCCCCTTTGGCTCCCAGTCATGTCATATAGGTCAGATATTGAGGCTTGAACCTTGGCCTATGGTGACACATTGGACATATACCAGATGACCTGACCTAGCCGATTTGGAAGTTTGCAACAATTGGTCGTATTACTATTGTGTCTAGTTTTGTATGCTTTTCTATACATGTTTGATAGAGCTTTGCTGGAGTTCTCTTCCTGATGAAGCGGGCGGTGACCCGTGAAACGCGCTGAAGTCACAGCAAGCACCCCATCACCCAACTTTGGCAGGGATGATGAGGAAACTATTATACAATGTCTAATAAAGTCCTATGTACGTGTATATTTTTTGTATCTATATATGAACGTTCTTTCATTGTTTACACGCTTTTAATCTTTGTATAATAAACATTTGATATTTTATCATATTTGGGGTGGTACCGGTAAAGTCCTCATTTTCGTTTCTAGGGTTTTTTTGTGCTGTCAATTAAAGTCAGTTAGCCAATGAGGAGAAAGAGGGGAAGGGGCCGAACTGCAGCTCCACATTTGAATAGAGTAATGATTAAGCACACAGTCAGTGTGTGAAACGCGTCTACATTGTCACGATTGTCATATTTGGATGTCCAGTCAATAAATCTGGATTTTGACCCAACCTGGAGTGCTGCCAATTCCTTTTCCTTTATCAAGTTTTCATGGAGGCGGGCCGGGGCATGCACCGGCGTGAGTCATTAGGCAATTACACCACCTTGAGCAGTGAGTTCTTGTCTCTTCATTGAATAGACACACGGAGCTGCCGCTCAGTTCATGTTCCCCTATAGCAAGCTGCTTCCTGTTGGGGCACTCGACAAGAGGGAGGGGCCAGGAGTGCCGGTGAGGGACCTGAGAAGAGGAGGATCCAAGCTGCCCCGTGCAAAAGCACTACACAGAGCAGGTAGATATAAGATGTTTTCTATTTTTTAAGAAAAAAAATGAGACTTAGTATCACTTTAGGCCCCTTTCACACGGGCTTTCCGATCCGGTCCGCCTGTCAGTTTTTAAGGCGGACCTGATCGAATGCTTAATGCACCTCTATGGAGCAGGAGATGTCAGCGGAGACATGTTCACTGACACCTGCTGCTATCCGATCCGATCCTGTCCGTGAAATCCGGACGGATGGAAACCCTATTTCCATCGGAGGATCGGATCGGATAGGATCGGATGAAAACGGACAGGCGGTCCGTTCTCATCCGACCTCCCATAGAGGAGAGCAGGGATCTGACAGATACATCTCTGCAAAGTAAGTAGAGACGGAGCTGTCATCCACCTGCTCAGCGGGGATCGGCGGATCAATCCCCACTTAGCAAAATGGAGTCCGCCGGGCGCACCGCTCGTGTAAAAGGGGCCTTAAAGTGTTCTTAAACCCAGGAGCTTGAAGTCACTATATCTGCTCTCCAACAGTACACAGAACATGGAAATTCAATTATTTTAGTAAATATAAACTGCTAAATACCTTTTCTCATCAGCAGTATATAGCAGTCTTGTGACTTATATCAGTGTCTGGTTAAAGCTTGTAGGATGAGCTTTCATTCTCTTCTGACTGTCCTAAGAGGATGCAGGACCCCTGACCCTCTGCCTGAACATTGCTGATTGGCCCTGTGCTGATCACATGCACCCTCCTAAGAAAAAAAAAACTCTCTAGGAATACACACCAAACTGAGCATGTGCAGAGTGACTCCAAAGGCTCTGTCTTATCAAGATATAGATTGGGGACAGTGTAAGAAGTGGAGGATCAGAGAAGACAGGATCAAACAGCCTTTTTACACAATCCAGAGGATTAACCCCTTAGGTTCCACAGTGAGTATAATAAGCATGCTTTACTGCATATATACACTGATTTTATTGTTGTGGGTTTAAGTTACAATATACATGGCTTTTGTTCTTATATAATATTTTAATACTTGATTTTAGCTTTAAATAAATATTGAAAAAAGGCATTATGAAATAAATATTGACCCTGCCATTACTTTATATTATCAGGAAATGAGTGTCTATTGTCAGAAACGGATACCTTTCAAATACACTGAATGTGTCCACTCCAGCTACTTTTTATTAGACAAACAAAAATGAGCAAGGATAATAAAGAAGAGTTTATAATACTGTACTCAATGACAAGCAGTGGATTCAATATGCCTTGCCCAACTTTTTTTTTACACAAAACTAATGGAGATTTTCATCAGTGCTCATCCGTTTTTCATCAGTACTCATCAGTTTTCATCCATTTTTCATCAGTGCTTATCAGTTTTTCATCAGTGCTCATCAGTTTTTCATCTGTTTTTCATCAGTGCTCATCAGTTTTCATCCATTTTTCATCAGTGCTCATCCGTTTTTCATTAGTGCTCATCAGTTTTCATTCATTTTCCATCAGTGCTCATCAGTTTTTCATCGGTTTTTCATCAGTGCTCATAAGTTTTCATCCGTTTTTCATCAGTGCTCATCCGTTTTTCATCAGTGCTCATCAGTTTTCATCCATTTTCCATCAGTGCTCATCAGTTTTTCATCGGTTTTTCATCAGTGCTCATAAGTTTTCATCCGTTTTTCATCAGTGCTCATCCGTTTTTCATGAGTGCTCATCAGTTTTCATCCATTTTTCATCAGTGCTCATCCATTTTTCATCCGTTTTTCATCAGTGCTCATCAATTTTCATCAGTTTTTCATCAGTGCTCATAAGTTTTCATCCGTTTTTCATCAGTGCTCATCCGTTTTTCATCAGTGCTCATCAGTTTTCATCCATTTTTCATCAGTGCTCATCCATTTTTCATCCGTTTTTCATCAGTGCTCATCAGTTTTTCATCAGTGCTCATCAGTTTTTCATCCATTTTTCATCAGCGCTCATCCGTTTTTCATCAGTGCTCATCAATTTTCATCAGTTTTTCATCAGTGATCATCAGTTTTTCATCCGTTTTTCATCAGTGCTCATCAGATTTTCATCAGCGCTCATCAGTTTTTCATCCGTTTTTCATCAGCGCTCATCAGTTTTTCATCCGTTTTTTCATCAGCGCTCATATGTTTTCATCCGTTTTTCATCAGTGCTCATCCGCTTTTCATCAGAGCTCATCAGTTTTCATCCATTTCTCATCAGTGCTCATCCATTTCTCATCAGTGCTCATCCATTTTTCATCAGTGCTCATCAGTTTTCATCAGTTTTGCATCAGTGCTCATCAGTTTTTCATCCGTTTTTCATCAATGCTCATCAGTTTTTTATCAGTGCTCATCCGTTTTTCATCTGTTTTTCCTCAGTGCTCATCAGTTTTTCATCTGTTTTTCATCAGTGCTCATGAGTTTTCATCCGTTTTTCATCAGTGCTCATCTGTATTTCAACAGTGCTCATCAGTTTTCATCAGATTTTCATCAGAGCTCATCAGATTTTCATCAGAGCTCATCAGTTTTTCATCAGTGCTCATGAGTTTTTCATCCGTTTTTTATCAGTGCTCATCAGTTTTTCATCCGTTTTTCATCAGTGCTCATCAGTTTTCATCCGTTTTTCATCAGTGCTCATCAGTTTTTCATCCATTTTTCATCAGTGCTCATCAATTTTTCATCTGTTTTCCATCAGTACTCATCAGTTTTTCATCAGTGCTAATCAGTTTTTCATCCATTTTACATCCAATGCAAAAAATGGATGAAAAACTGACCATTTGTCTCCACTCACTGTTCGAAGACAGACCTGTCAGAGTCCCGCTCTCCTCTATGGGAGATCGGATGAAAACAGACCGCCTGTCCATTTTTATCTGGTTCTATCCGATCCGATCCTCCAGACAGATGGAAAATAGGGTCGCTATCCGTCTGGATTTCATGGACCACATCGGATCGGAGATCAGCGGGTGTCAGCGGACATGTCACCCAGTAGGCGGACCTGATGGAAAGCCTGTGTGAAAGGGGTCATAGGCAGACATCCATGCGATCCGATTCTGGTGCAGAACAAGGCACAATAACAAGGGGAGAAGGCAACAAGCAAGTGTGGAGCTCTGCTTTAAGAGTTTACTAAACTGTACTTAATATAAAGCAGTATATTCAATATGCCATGGCCAGCTTTTTTACACAAAACAAATGGAATTAGCCGGTCAGAATGTTTACAAAGTAACAATAATTAAGAAAAAAAAAAAAAGTTTTAAAAAGCTTATAAAACTTTACTTTACTGAATAGCAAGCCGGTGTGCACAAACCTAACGGAGATTTTTAAAAGTCAAGGCTGCATACTGTCTCCCACCGGAGAATGGGATTCTTTACTGTAAGAGCTGTAATAATGTAGAATAGTCCTCCCCAGTAGCTGGTCCTAATAGAGAGGGCAGGCTGTTAAAGGTAGATCTGTAAACTGCTGAACTCTCATACAAGGTTTAATTTGTTATTGTCAATTAAAAAATTGTTTTTCAAATATAAATTAAAGAACACCTAGTGATCCTGCCATGAAGGTCCTTGTTAGGGCATTTCCTGTTATGAGGTGACAACCCTATTTTAATTGTGCTCCTGTGTTGTCACCCTGTCACATGCACCCCCTCATGGTGATTACAGGGAATTACCAACAAGCCGGTACAGGATGATGATGTGCAGCCAACACAGGAGCACACAGTAATTTGCTATACAGGTATGCCAAATTTCAAAAGACATGCTCAGTTTGTTGTGTATTACTACTGTGCATTAAGTTTTTTTTTTTTTTTTTTGGGAGGGTGCATGTGATCAGCACAGGGCCAATCAGCACTGTCCAAGCAGAGGGTCAGGGATCCTGCAGCCTCATAGGACAGTCAGAAAATGCCTCCTACAAGCTGTAATCAGTGCTTGGCTTGACACTGATAGAAGTCCCAAGACTGGCTGATGAGAAAAGGTATTTAGCAGTTTATATTTACTAAAATAATTGCATTTCCATGTTCTGTGTACTGTGGGAGACCAGATATAGTGACTGCAGGCTCCTGGGGAGAGCAGATATAGTGACTGCAGGCTCCTGGGGGGGGACACCAGATATAGTGACTGCAGGCTCCTGGAGGGACCAGATATAGTGACTGCGGGCTCCTGGGGGGACCAGATATAATGACTGCAGGCTCCGGGGGGAGACCAGATATAGTGACTGCAGGCTCCTGGGGGGCCAGATATAGTGACTGGAGGCTCCTGGGGAGATCAGATATAGTGACTGCAGGCTCCTGGGGGGACCAGATATAGTGACTGCAGGCTCCTGGGGAGACCAGATATAGTGACTGCAGGCTCCTGGGGAGACCAGATATAGTGACTGCAGGCTCCTGGGGAGACCAGATATAGTGACTGCAGGCTCCTGGGGAGACCAGATATAGTGACTGCAGGCTCCTGGGGGGACCAGATATAGTGACTGCAGGCTCCTGGGGAGACCAGATATAGTGACTGCAGGCTCCTGGGGAGACCAGATATAGAAACTGCAGGCTCCTGGGGAGACCAGATATAGTGACTGCAGGCTCCTGGGGGGACCAGATATAGTGACTGCAGGCTCCTGGGGAGATCAGATATAGTGACTGCAGGCTCCTGGGGAGACCAGATATAGTGACTGCAGGCTCCTGGGGAGACCAGATATAGTGACTGCAGGCTCCTGGGTAGATCAGATATAGTGACTGCAGGCTCCTGGGGAGACCAGATATAGTGACTGCAGGATCCTGGGGGGACCAGATATAGTGACTGCAGGCTCATGGGGGGACCAGATATAGTGACTGCAGGCTCCTGGGGAGACCAGATATAGTGTCTGCAGGCTCCTGGATTTAGGAACACTTTAAGTACGAATACACATGGCTTTTGTTTTTAGCCAATGTTTGCTGGTACTGGAAATCAGCTTTAAATAGTTTTAAAAAAATAGTATTATAAAATAAACCTGAACCCTGACATTACTTTATCCTATCAAGGAATAAGTGTCTAGTCAGAAACAGAGATCCTTCAAATATGCTGAATGTGTCCACTCCAGCCATTTTTTATTAGACAAACAAAAAGTAACAACGATAATAAAGCTTTAGGAACTTATAAAACTGTACTCAATAACAAGCAGTCTATTCCATACCAAGTCCAACTTTTTAATACAAACCAAATTGGAGATTTTAGATACATCGGCTACATTCACGGCTGCACAGTGAGCATTGTGTTAATTAGCCGGACACAATGTTACAATACAAAATAACAATAAATTGCAAGTCGGGATACACAAACCTAAGGGTCCTTTCACACGGGCTTTCTGAAGTCAGTTTTTCAGTCGGACCGGATCGGATCCTCCATGCAGCCCTATGGGGCAGCAGATTTTAGTGGTGACATCTCCGCTGACACCCGCTGCTATCCGTTCCGATCCTGTCTGTGAAATCTGGATGGATGGAAACCCTATTTTCCATCCGTCTAGAGGATCGGATCGGATAAGATTGGATGAAAACGGACAGGCTGTCCGTTATCATCTTATCTCCCATAGAGGACAGTGGGGCTCTGACAGCTCCATCTTTGCACACAGAGCGGAGAAGGAGCTGTCATACACCTGCTCAGCGGGGATCGGCGGATCGATCCCCCGCTGAGCATAACGGACTCCGTCGGGCGCACCGCCCGTGTGAAAGGACCCTAATGGAGATTTTAGATACGTCATAGGAAGTCAAGGCTGCATACCGTCTGCAAGCATGTTTGAGCCTGAGATGATGTAATTCAATGCAAAAAAAAAAAATTTATTAATTGATAATTAATTGTTTTTATTTTATGTTTCCTAGCTTTTACTCCATGTTTTGGTTAATTTTAACCGCTTGCCGACTGCCCCATAGATTTACTGCTACAGGGTAGCTGCGCTGCGCAGAATCACATACAGGGCTTGCTCCCGCGCTGTTATTTTACATAGTGGGTACTGGGGACCCGATGTCTGATGGTAGGGCTGCTGATAGAAATCACGGGGCCCCATACAGCCTACCTGACAGGGCCCCCCCCCTTCCGAAAATATCAAATTATATTTTTGCTAAAATGCAACGCCCGCGATACTATGCTTTGCAGCCATGGCAGAAATGATAGGAATAGGGAGAAACAAAGCCGCTCAGGTGTGTCAACTTGACCTGGTGCTGGTAAGACCCGTCATCCAGAAGTTTGCAAGTAAAGGTAGAAAAACCGCACTCAGGTAGATGAAAGCAGATGAAAGCAAATAACGTGGTTTATTCTTCAAATAGATAAATGAACAGACAGTGGAACAGGGAACAGATGTCCAGGTTAACGCGTTTCACGGCTCACATGGCCGCTTACTCATAACCGTACCACTACGGTACTCATCTACCTGAGTGCGGTTTTTCATGGCAGAAATGATACCACTCTTAAAACAGACCTATTCAAGTTAAAGCGGTAGTATACTTCACTTTTTTATTTTTACCTACAGGTAAGCCTATAATAAGGATTAATAAAAGTTTTGCGAAGGTGCCTAGCCCTTTAAAAAAGATGTTAAAACCTGCTGCCCTTTTAATTGTTTAAAAACAATAAATAGGTGTATATAATTGGTAAAAAGGCGCTGGTAATCTTTTATAGTGCTAAATACAAATACTAAATTATTTTCATAAAAATCCAATAAAATTATATAATCAATATTATAGTAAAAGTGCATGTGCTATACTGTACTTGGTGCAAAAAAAGAATTATTGCAAATCAAAGTGCTTACTAGTGCATCAACTTACTAAATTAAGGTGCAAGTGCTAACCTTTACTTGTGCAAAGATTATTGCAAATCAGGAAAAGTGCTTCATAGTGCATCCACTAATAAATTAAATCACAAGTGATATATACCTTTAAATTATATCAACATTAGATTATTCGTGCTCACTATTACAGTGCTCTAAAAAATGTGATTGAAGTGTCTCTAATAAATTTGGTAGTCCTGAGCAATTCATGCAACAAAGGAGTGCTTGTGTAAACTTGATTGTTTAGATCTACAGTGCTCCAGGTGCTGGGGTGTGCCACACGTTGCCTCTTACCAGATTACGGCAGGTCACAAGGACCCCCAACGCCTGTGATCCCTTTAAATGGGTGGATCAGACCTCTCCTCAACTTCTTATCCAGAATATCCTGCTCCTACGTTACTCGTACGTGGACAATACAGTCCGCACATATAAAGATATGGAAGATAGCCACCAATAGTGAAATACTGTTTATTGTATTAAAATTACACAATAAAGTAACAATTGGCTTCTTACATTTCGTTGTGCCCTCCTGGCACTGGGCAATTCGGCAGTTAATATCGTGCGGGTATTAGGAAGACACCGTCCGAGGATCTGCAGTACCCTCCTGTATCTCCTTTCCCGGAAGTAGAGGCATTCCGAGCAGTGGCTGGGACGCACGCCGACCGCCGCAATTAAACAGGGGAAAGGAGATACAGGAGGGTACTGCAGATCCTCGGACGGTGTCTTCCTAATACCCGCACGATATTAACTGCCGAATTGCCCAGTGCCAGGAGGGCACAACGAAATGTAAGAAGCCAATTGTTTTTTTATTGGTTGAGCTAGATGGACTTGCGTCTTTTTCAACCTGACTAACTATGTAACTAATTTAGAGATCTTTTGGGTATGTAACATTTTTATATGATCTATCTATCTATCTATCTATCTATCTATCTATCTATCTATCTATCTATCTATCTATCTATCTATCTATCTATCTATCTATCTATCTATCTATCTATCTATCTATCTATCTATCTATCTATCTATCTATCTATCTATCTATCTATCTATCTATCTATCTATCTATCTATCTGTCAGTGTGGGAGGAATAGTGTCCCATTGTTGGTGTCAGAGGAAGAAATAGGGCCTTATTGTTGGTATCGGTGGGGGTAATAATCCCCTATAGTTAGTGTCAGTGGGAGCCAGGCATTCTTGTCCAACATCATTGCCTGACCTCACAAATGCACTTCTGGTAGAATGATCAAACATTCCCATAGACACTCCTAAACCTTGTGGACAGCCTTCCCAGAAGAGTTGAAGCTTTTATAGCTGCAAAGGGTGGGCCAACTCAATATTGAACCCTACGGATTGAGACTGGGATGCCATTAAAGTTAATGTCAATACTTTTGCTAATATAGTGTGTGTGTGTGTAGATAGATAGATAGATAGATAGATAGATAGATAGATAGATAGATAGATAGATAGATAGATAGATAGATAGATAGATAGATAGATAGATAGATAGATAGATAGATAGATAGATAGATAGATAGATAGATAGATAGATAGATTAGTGATCGGCCGATATATTTTTTTTATTGCTGATACCGATATTTTGGTCATCGGATATCGGTATCGGCCGATATTGGCTGATATTTTCGGACATTTAAAAATGTTTTCATTTATTTTTTTATTTTTTTTTCACAGGTACTCTGGTGGAGGAACCTGGGAGTCTAACAGACCCCAAACCCCTCCTCTCCTCAGCCAAGTTTGGCTGTTTTGAATGCTCGCATTTATTTTAATTTGCTGCCGAATACCCGGAAGTGATATTATGAAATCACTTCTAGGTTTTTTACATGGGGACCCGATCAGAGCCGAATGCGGCTTTGATCGGGTCTTCTCTTTGGCGGCCATGCAGGTAGGATGCCCAGGTCTCCAGGTGGGATGGGAGAGCCGCAGAAGGCGGCGGGAGGGGGGCACAACCCCTCCCGCTCCTTGTAATGACAGCCGAGCGGCTTCTCAGCCACATCGGTTGTCATTACAAGACAGCTGACCGTCGGCTATGGACGCCGGTACCGGGGTGATGCCTCTAGCTGCAGCCATCACTCCGGTACAGCACTTTCCCCGAAATATCGCAATATTGGTAACCTCAGGGGCCAATTCCGATATATCGGGGAAAGTGCATATCAGCCCCCGATATATCGACATTGCCGATAATCGGTCGATCCCTAATATATATATATATATATATATATACACACACATATATATATATATATATATATATATATATCTTCTTATATACAGCACAGGACTTGGGTATATATTAAATGTACTGCATATATTACCATACATGGGTACATACATCAATCAGACATACCAATATGACCACTGACAGGTACAGTGAATAACATTGATTATCCCGTTACAATGGCATCTGAAAGTGGGTGGCATATATTAGCGAGTAAACATGTTGTCCCTGAGGTTGATGTGTTGAAAGCAGAAAAAAAAAATGGGCAAGCGCAAGGATTTGAGCGATTTTGACAAGGGCCAAAATGTAATGACTAGACGACAGAGTCAGAGCAATTCCAAAACTGCAGCTCATGTGGGATGTTCCAGGTCTGCAGTGGTCAGGACCGACTAAAAGTGGTCAAATGAAGGAGAACCGGTGACAGGAGGGTCATGGGCAGCCAAGGCTCATTGATGCAGGGGTGGAGCGAAGACTAGCCTGTGTAGTTGTATCCATAAGGACACACAGAGCAGCTCAGTTTGTTGTGTATGTGACTGTGTAGATGTAGACTGGTCGGTGTACCCATGCTGACCCGTGTCCACAGCCAAAAGCACCTACAATGAGCCCATGAGCACGAGACCACAGAGCAATGGAAGAAGGTGGCCTGCTCTGATTAATCACATTTTCATTTACATCATGTGGATGACCGGTTGCGTGTGCACAGGGCCGGGACAAGGAGTGGGCAGGAGGGTCGGTTGCCCTGGGTGCAATAGTTTATTGCAGTGATGGGGGGCGCCTTTACCCTAACCCTAAGAAAAGGGGGGGGGGGCGCAGTTGGCATCCTTGCCCTGGGCGCTGGATGATCTTGTACCAGCACTGCGTGTGCATCACTTACCTGGGGACAACAGGGCACCAGGATGCAGTATGGGAAGAAGGCAAGCTGGCGGAGGCAGTGTGATGCTTTGTCTAGTGGAGTCCATGCCACGACGGGTCAGGAATGTTTTAGTAGCAAAAGGGGTACCTACTCAATATTAGGTGGGTGGTCATAATTTTATGATGGATGGTCCTAATGTTAAGGCTGATTGGTGTATTATACGCATATAATTCTGTACGTATATATTATACTTCTTGCCTGTAACACTGGACTTGGATATATATTATGAGAACTGCATATACCACTCCACCTGGGTATATATTATATTCAGTGCATATAGTATTGGACCTAGATATATATTAAACCCACTGCATATAATACTGCACTTGGGTATATTTTATACTTAGTGCCTATAACACTGAAAATGGGTATATATATTTTATTCACTGAACACAAAGCAGAACTCAGCAGCATCTTATAATCCCTGTACACATGACAGGATCCGGGTGTGTATTCTACTCATGATACTCAGAGAAGAGCTCAGGTACATACCCTAGTCACTGTATACAGGATAGAACCCGGGTATGTATCCTACTCACTGTATACAGGTCAGGAGTCAGGTATGTATACTATTCACTGTATACAGGTCAGGACTTAGGTATATACTACTCACTGTATAAAGGACAGGGCTCAGGTATATATACTATCCACAGTATACAGGAAAGGACCCCGGTATATATTATACTCTGTTTACACTGGACAGGGCATGGGAAAATATTCTACTCACTGTATGCAGGACTGGACCTGGGTATATATTCCACTGACTGTAGGTAGGACAGTTCCCAGGTATTTATTCTGCTCACTGTATACAGGACTGGACCTGGGTATATATTCTACTGAATGTAGATAGGACAGTTCCCAGGTATATATTCTGCTTACTGTACACAAGACAGGACCCTGGGTATATATTCTATTCACTGTATACAGGACATGACCTGGGTATATATATTCTGCTCACTGTACACAGGACAGGACTTGGGTATATATTGTGCTCACTGTACACTGGACAGGACCTGGGTATATATTATATTCACTGTATAAAGGACAGGACCTGGGTTTTTTATTCTGCTCACTGTATACAGGACAGGACCTGGGTATATATTGTACTCGCTGTATACAGGACAGGACCTGGGTATATATTGTACTCGCTGTATACAGGACAGGACCTGGGTAGATATTTTGCTCACAGTATACAGGACAGGACCTGGGTATATATTCTGCTCATTGTATACAGGACAGGACCTGGTTATATATTCTGCTCAGTGCTCTCTGTATACAGGACATGACCTGGTTATATATTCTGCTCACTGTATATAGGACAGGATCTGGGTATATATTGTACTCACAGTATACAGGACATGACCTGGGTATATATTGTGCTCACTGTACACAGGACAGGACTTGGGTATAAATTGTGTTCACTGTACTCTGGACAGGACCTGGGTATATATTCTGCTCACTGTATACAGGACCGGACCTGGGTATATATTATACTCACTGTATACAGGACAGGACCTGGGTATATATTATGCTGATTGTATACAGGACAGGACCTGGGTATATATTGTACTCACAGTATACAGGACAGGACCTGGGTATATATTGTGCTCACTGTACACAGGACAGGACTTGGGTATAAATTGTGTTCACTGTACTCTGGACAGGACCTGAGTATATATTCTGCTCACTGTACACAGGACAGGACCTGGGTATGTATTATACTCACTGTATACAGGACAGGACCTGGGTATATATTATGCTGATTGTATACAGGACAGGACCTGGGTATATATTGCACTCACAGTATACAGGACAGGACCTGGGTATATATTGTGCTCACTGTACACAGGACAGGACTTGGGTATATATTGTGCTCACTGTATACAGGACAGGACCTGGGTATATATTATGCTGATTGTATACAGGACAGGACCTGGGTATATATTGTACTCACAGTATACAGGACAGGACCTGGGTATATATTCTGCTCACTGTATACAGGACAGGACCTGGTTATATATTCTGCTCACTGTATACAGGACAGGACCTGGATATATATTCTGCTCACTGTATACAGGACAGGACCTGGGTGTATATTGTACTCACTGTATACAGGACAGGACCTGGGTGTATATTGTACTCACTGTATACAGGACAGGATCTGGGTATATATTCTGCTCATTGTATACAGGACAGGACCTGGGTTTATATTCTGCTCACTGTATACAGGACAGGATCTGGGTATATATTCTGCTCATTGTATAAAGGACAGGACTTGCCTCAAGATCTTCCAGTTTTTTTCCATATTTCATTTATTTCCAATTACGAATTTCTAAACGTAACCATTCTTACTGTACAAACCCCATTTAGAAACCGATGGTCACTGTGTACAGCAGGGGACTTTGGATTTTATGACAGCCACTGCTAGTATATATTATTCCACCAAAAATTGAACCAGGGTTTATACAGTAGAGTATATATATATCTATTTATAGATATATATATATATATATATATATATATTTTTTTTTTTTTATAAAATGTTATACCGAACAGGATCTGGGTTTATATTATGACAACTGCATACAAGAAACCTATTGTATGTAGCATCCAAGTCCACCTTCCTTCCTAAGTATTTATTCTACCTAAGTTGTGTATATATTCATCACTTTGCATATATATACTGTATTTACCTACATAGGAGGGGGATTTGCATACTGTACACACTCTACGTTGAACAGACATTGGGTGAATGCAGTGCTTACCATGCAGAGGAGAGTCTAATGCCAGCCATAAATTTTCCTGGGAAGACAGATGTTAAAGCAAAATGGTGGAGCTGACTTTAAAATTGGGGGAATCATCAATATCTAGAGACAAGTCTTCTTTGTAGCAGATTAGAACTTACCGGGCTTACTATTACCCCATTACCACACACATATATAAGTATACAGTATTATAACAGATAGATAGATAGATAGATAGATAGATAGATAGATAGATAGATAGATAGATAGATAGATAGATAGATAGATAGATAGATAGATAGATAGATAGATAGATAGATAGATAGATAGATAGATAGATAGATAGATTGTGCATATAAAAATGTGAATGTATCTAGCAATTGGCCAGCTGTAAGGGCATACCCAAAATATCTCTAAATTGGGACATAAGACACACCTGTATTGAACAAGTAAAAGATTTTCCAGTTCTAGGGACAACTAATCACATTTGTATCCGATTTGGGTGAGAATCAAATCTCAAAAGAGGAAACTCCCCTATGGGTCAGCAGGACTTTATTGGATGTGAGGTTGTCACTGAGGTAGACACATACAGTTAAATTAAAACAAATTTAAACAATTCACCAACTGAGAGTAAGGGAGTCAGCGCTTCGTCAGAGGTGAGGAAGGAGCCGCGCATGATAGATAGATAGATAGATAGATAGATAGATAGATAGATAGATAGATAGATAGATAGATAGATAGATAGATAGATAGATAGATAGATAGATAGATAGATAGATAGATAGTAGTTGCCTATTATTGCTATGTCTCCATAGCAATAATGGGCCCATGAGAGGCTACACACTACAGAAAGAAGCCAGGACCTTCCATGCAGGCTATGCTGTGGTAGATATTTAAATCCCCACTCTACGTGGCTGAGCTGCAATTTGTAGGTGGGGCTTTGTGTGGCTTGAGTGTGGACACAGGGGGCCCCATTATCTCTGATTGCCCGGGGGCCCCATGAGTTGTCAGTCCACCCCTATATGTCTCTGTATATGTTCAGTGCATGGGTCATGTTTCTAATATTAGATAATTCATATAAGAAATATTACATCTTGCCCCCTACAATGAATGTCTATAATTGGACTAAAATGCAATCTATCTGAGTCATTGTATCCAGAAAATGCACACAATAGGAATACATGAATACTATAGGCTAAATTCACAAAGCTAACAAACCAGTATAAGGATACTTAGTTTCAAAAAGTGACAGTTATTTTCAGCTTAAATTAGTTCAATGAGATTTGAAAATTACAGTCACATGGCTACAATAAATATCTTCATCCTTGTGTAAATGCAATGTGAACTGAGCCTTATGTATTATGTACATACCATTAGATGTCACAACATACTGCACTTTTGAAAATACATTCAAGTTACGTGTTGGAATAGCTCTATCTATCTATCTATCTATCTATCTATCTATCTATCTATCTATCTATCTATCTATCTATCTATCTATCTATCTATCTATCTATCTATCTATCTATCTATCTATCTATCTATCTTTCTATCTTTCTACCCTGTCCTGCACTGTATAACTGCTATAGTTGCTGTATCAATGCCGCACATGCTATAGCTATTGTACATGAGCCTGGACCTGCATGTATATAGTATTCCTCTTCAAAGGAAATATATTGAGTTTGTAACTAGGCCTATGTATATACTGCGCTATAACAGTGACTGCTCACTTAGGAAAGTGATTGTTCATTGGGCTTAGTAAATAAGGTGAGGTGGTGTTGACTTCAATCAACCAGTCATGCTATCAAAAATTCAGTTTACCTTCACACATGATTGGGCATTCAACATGAATAAGTTCACCAGGTGTATTAACATTTAGCTGGACATCACAAGAGACCAGAAAATGCACATGCCCCTTTATTACCCTCACAGCACACATTATATTGCCACTGTTGTGCATTGTGTGTTAGGCTGCCATTCACAATAAAAGGCACTGCAATGTATCTCAGTAGGACACGTGCATTGATAAGGGTAATGCATGTTAAAAAAATGCATTATAACTTGCATTAGCACAACACTAAAGTCTGAATGGGCCCTAAGTAAAGCAACCCCACTGAGTATTATAGGGGGGGGGGGGAGTACATATGATATTCCCTGCACATACCATCGGACCCATGTATGCAAAAAAGTCACAAGTATATATTATATAAACCTGTAGATGTGTATTTATTAGACTGAAAACTGCTCTAGCTATGCAGGAGTAGGGCATATCCTATGCAACCAATGTACAGAAATTGGGTATATAGTATATGCTCCCACTAAATGTATAAAATAAGATTAGATATTCAAAACACACCTGAGCTATTCTAACTAAGTGGTGACTTTTCAAAAAATATCACTTGAGTATGTATTTTACTCACAAGTCAGAAGTTGTGTCATACTAAATACATACAAGTTACGGTATACACAAAGACCATGGATAGTATATACTCACTGTGCCCACAGCCTGGTACACCTAATTCACAATGTACAATACACAAGGTAGACTTTAAGATTGTACTACCTGCACTATACACAGGACAGGGCTTAGAAACAGATTGTGCACAATGTATAGAGGACAGGGCCTTGTATATGTTATGTACCATGTGTGCAGCACACAAGATATGAACATGTATTTTCTAGAATGCATTAAGTCAAGGACCTAGTGTCCATAACAAACACTGGTAAATATATATATATATATATATATATATATATATATATATATATATATATATATATATGTGTGTGTGTGTGCGTGCGTGTGTGTAAATATATATATATGTGTGTCTTTATATTCTTTAGTTAAGTGTGTGCTACAAAATGCAGTTCTTACATAGCCTGTAACTTTATGAAAACTTTAGTATACACACTGTACATCAAATGCTGTGAGACGTTTGGAACTGTTGCCCAAAGCAACAAATAAAGTGTCTTCTTTTAAAATAATGAAGGAATTTCATTGTCATGGGCAACAAACTATTTCTACTCCTATTTCTCTAAATTAATCTGTCTGTACTAAGCTGAGGGTGGAAATTTTACGGATAGAACTTACATTAGATTTTACAATCAACTATTGGGGTACCCAAGTGATTAGATATGACTTTTATCCTACTAGTTCTGTTTGGAGAAATAATATGTTGAGGTTCTCATCCAAAAGTAAAATGACTCTTGGGGTATCAACATAAAAGAGGCTCTGGGCAGCTGAGTAGTCAGTAGTCAAGAAGGGCATTGTATGGGTAGAACCTATTTTGGATTTTACAATCAATTTTTTGGGTAACCCAAGTGATAAGATATGACTTTTATCTTACTGGTTCTGTTGGGGGGGGGGGAGTTATAACATTTTGAGGTCCTCAACCAATAGGAAAATGACCCTCTGTGTCCCAACATAAAATAGTTTGGGCCTGTTTCATACATTTGGTGCTGGAAGTAATGATCTAAGCCAGTGGCCTCCAATCTGCCGCCTGGGGGCCAGATGCAACCCTTTGCTTGCCTTTATCTGGCCCTTGGGGCACTTATTCCTCCCACTGACACAAAGAATGGGGCAATATTCCTCCCAATGATTCCAATAATGGGGCATTATTCATTCCACTGACACCAATGTTGGGGACTAATGATGGTACACTAATAATTCCACTTACACCAACAATAGGGCACTTTTCCTCCTACTGACACCAAGGATAGGGCACTATTCCTTCCACTGAGACCAACAATGGGACACTAATATCAAATGTAGTGATTTACTCCTAGTGACACCAGGAAAATTTCTACTCCTGCTGGCCACAGTTAAGCCATGTTAAAATTCTGAGAGACCTGATCTGGACTTAACCTTTGCATCAGGGGCGTAACTACAGGGGTTGCAGGGGTTACAATTGCAACCGGGCCCCATGCTCCAAGGGGCCTGTGCAGCTCCCCTGTACACCTGGATAGGAGGGGTAGCGAGGGCAGCATGTAGAGAAATCACTGTCATCCCTTTTTCTCCTGTAGCTTCAGGAGGAGATTGATTCCTCTGTATGCTGCCCCCGCCACTCCTCCTATCCAGTTCACTCGTGTTCTGCTGTCTCTGAGCCCCTGTGTGCTCCCCTGGTTCTCCCCCCCCCCCCCTACTGTGCCCCCTCCCCTCTCCTGTCGGCTGCTGCAGGGGATGTGTCACAATAGAGAACCAGGAAGGGGGTCGGTAAATATGTACTTTACCAGTTCCTTCCTTTTCTGAATGGACAGAGTCATAGTCAGTGACATTGTAAAAAAATAAATTATAATGATAAAAAATAATACAATTGAAATACCAAAAAATAAAAACTACTGACACCAGTGGGTTAACTTCCAGGATCGCAAAGGTCACACTTGCGACCGAGCCCTGGCATTCCACCACCGTGGGGAGGCCCCAAGATGGCAGGAAGGGGGCCCATTGCAGAACTTGTGAAAGGTTCCCGCAACGAGCGTAAAGGGCCCCAGGATCAGTGGGAAGAGCCCCAGGCTTGAAGCAAAGGGCCCCGACCACGGGTCCGGGGCCCTTCATGGTTTCTTGCGCCGGGCCCTGAAGGTTCTAGTTACGCCTCTGCTTTGCATCCCTCTGATTCCGTCATCTGCTAAATGGACACTCTCCTGTCTTTCTAAATTTAAAAATTAAATCTGCGCTCACTGAGCAAAGGGGAATGGTATCAAAGTAAAGACTTGAAAAAAGAGCAATACATTTATCTCTGTCTCTGAAAGGGAATTCAGTTACTATGCAATTCAGGATTCAGCGCCCTGAAAAGTTTTACATTTTTGGCTATGCATTGACAACAGGGCTTGCATACAGTAAAGCATGGGGAAGATTCTATTAAATCATCATTAGTGAAATGGAGCATGCTGAATGTTGTCCACACACAGGAGATAGGGTTCAACCATTTGCTTTTCTGGACATACAACACATAAGCCTAAGTCTGTTGTTTTTTTTTTTTTTTTTTCTGCTGATCTGCAACAAGCTTTATTGGTCCCAGAAAGGTCAAACAGATATATATATATATATATATATGTGTTCTTATTTTTTTGCTTCATGGGATTCACCTTTAAGACTAGCATTCTCTCATGTATTACTCTTTAGTAATTTGCTGTGTATAAGTCATATGAAGGACAAGCTATGTATGGTCTTCCTGGTGTGTGGGGGTATTGGGCATTGTAGAGCAAGTTACCATATCCTCACCTTAACATGGCAAAGGCTCAGTCTGCTTAATAGTCACATCTTGGATGAAGAATAACCTGGACAGGGAGGCAACCTAAAAAAACGAAAAATGAGGGATCAATTACACACGTACTGTATACTGTATCTATAGATATATTCATAATCGTATATCTGTGACCTTACATCTTGAAAATTTACAATATACTATAACAATAACCTATACAGTGAACATTCATCAATGTCATATACACTAAAAATGACTTTGTATATAAACGCTTCATATACAGGCCTTGTATGGTGGGAAATCACCATATATGTTTAGTATGACTCTATATAGCTTGAACATCCCATTCGGTTTGCCAGTCCCTAATTAAATCATGGGGATATTTACATTATACAAGTTGCATGGCTTGTTAGATTTGGTTAGTGCTGGGATTTAAACATCTACAGACCCTGAGTAATTCATGTGCATCAGTAATTCAAGGGACTGTTTGGCAAACCACCTCACTGTATGCAATAGGAAAAATGCTACGTAGCAGGAATATACAATCAAAAATTAGAATGACTCTAGACCAGTGGTCTCAAAACTGCAGCCCTGGGGCCGGATGTGGCCCTTGGCTTACTTTTATCTGGCCTTTGGGACACTATTCCACCAACTAACATCATCAATAGGGTATATTTCTCCCACTGACACCATCGATAGGGTACTATTCCTCCCACTAACACCATTGATGGGGCACTATTCCTCCAACTGACACCATCAATGGGGCACTATTCCTCCCATTGACACCATCGTTGGGGCACTATTCCTCCCACTGACACCATTGATGGGGCACTGTTCCTCCCACTGACACCATCAGTGGGGCACTATTCCTCCCACTGACACCATCAATGGGGTTCTTTTCCTTCCAATGAAACCAATGATGGAGCATTGTCTATGCCCACTGATGCTGGCGCATTTTCTGCTCCCACTGGTCACAGTCCGGCCCCCCTAAAGTCTAAAGGACAGTAATCTGGCCCTTTACTTAGAAAGTTTGGAGACCCCTGCTCTAGACAGTAAGAACCCCCCACAATAAACGTTGCAGGATGCAAATTACCATATACTATTAGATGCACTCCACACAGTAAAAACCCACCAATTGCATATACAACAAGAATGGCCCTAAAATATGAAAATGCACTATATGTAATGTGAAAGTTTAAGCCCCTAGGGCTTAATTCCCCTGATTAAATAGGAGCAAGCGCTATATTAACCCATAGGGGCTTAAACTTTCACACACTTTTAATCTATAGCAGCTGCTAACACCACCCAATTATTTTATTATATTCACTTTATATATTAAATTAATTTATTTAAACAATTTAATTTATTTATTTATTTATACATATAGGCACTTCCCCAGTTAGGCCATCCACAGGTGCGAGGGATATATACTATTTTAGTATATATATATCCGCACTATATGTAATACCAATGACTTTACAGGGTCAGTACTATATAAAGGGGCAACAGCAAAAGTAGAGAAAGAGATAGTGATAGATAGATAGATAGATAGATAGATAGATAGATAGATAGATAGATAGATAGATAGATAGATAGATAGATAGATAGATAGATAGATAGATAGATAGATAGATAGATAGATAGATAGATAGATAGATAAATAGATAGATTATCTGGGCTAGAACATTTTTGGGGTAGACATAACACCTTCCTGTTTAGTTACTCTGGAACTACAAGAAACAGAATTTCTTCAATATGATGGAGCTTTCTATTGGCATGAACTTCCAATGGGTAAGTATTGAAAACAGTATCACAAAAAGACCCTAATTATATAACAGACCATACTCATAACAAGTCCTAGTCCTTGTTACACTTTCCCCTAGTTTGTGAATCATTAAAGTTGCCAACTTAGAAGACAGTGATGTTACCAAGGCACTTTACTTCGGTTCTCATGTGGACTTCATTGACTTATAGTCCTGTGACATGCAAAGATCAGTCACCAAGCCACACATAGGCATTATGGCCCAATGTAGAGTTTTACAAGGGGAAACCCCATACATTTAGCAACAACCGTTCACTATTCATTGCCTTACCAACTAGTCCTGCGATGGGAATATTTTAGAAATAGATCGAAATGTATAATTAAATGTATGCATTGACAAAAAAAATAGATGGGCACGATTGGGAAATATAGAAAAGTGGTCATTCTGCTATGTCAATGTGCTGAGTAATCTATCTATGTACAAATATATATATATATATATGTGTGTATATATGTATATATATATATATATATATATATATATATATATATATATATATATATATATATACACTGTATGTGTGTGTGTATTAATAGATCCCTAATGTCTAAACACAAAAACAGTGAGCCTCTCCCACAATAGGTGGTGCATGGACGTATTTCCCTCACAGCTCAGAATACTTAACTCCAACCATCTCCATAAAACAGAATCAATTGAGATCCCTTTCCCAGGGTCATACCTAAACTCTTCAAAAGTAGCAATTTCCCTTTTGTTTTTTTATTATTATTATTATTATTATTATTGTGTTTGCTACAATCTGCATGATACTAATTTTAGGTTTTTACTTTCTCCTTAACTCTGCAAAGGGAAACCCCTGGAATTTGAAGGTACAGTTCTCCAGAACTACGAACTACGCCCTCCGGTAATAACTAAGGATTCTGGCTCCAGCCTGTCACTGGGTCAGCACATAGAGCCTCGGTTTTCTAAGTTTAAAACTTTCCGAAGAACAGCTTTTTTTTTTTTTTTTTTAATAGGGGCAAGGTTATAGTCTATAGACCATCAACCATAGACCATCAACTTGGTAAACCAGGTACCACTGTAGAGTAGAGATGGGCGCTATTCATTGGGTTTCTACACTCTGGTGGCACTACAGGTCAGTGTAATTTTGGTTGCCCTAAAGTTATTGGAGAAGTAAGGGGGCCTCTATTATAGGATAGTCATGGTGTGACCTACAGGGCTTGTAGGTCAACAGCTAAGCTGTAAGTCTACTTCGCAAGTTCTATGGGTTTCCCAGCTACTGTGGCTTTAAACCCAAAAAGAACAGGACTGGATTTGGGTAAGGTCCCCATATTATCAGAGGAAACTATAATGGGTAAAGACAAGGATGGAAGTCGGAAGACCTACAAATCTTCTAAGCCTTTTTGAAAGTCATTAACTGCTAAGCTATTCGTGGTTCTAGAAAGAAAAAAAAAAAGTAGAGACATTCTTTAGCTTTCCGTTAGATTTTTACAGCATTGGCTTGTGTACTTTTTATTCTCCTTTATGGTGCTACTTCCCTCTGAATACCCCTTTTGTCTTTGGAGAACCGATAATTCTTTCGCAACGAGCCTCTGCAGAAGCATCGTGCCTGGTATTGCGAACTGGATTCCAACAAGACCAGAGCTCGGTCCACGAGGCTCCTAAGTCCCACCATGCAAGAGCTTTATTGTGTGGCCACCGCCACCCCAAATCCACCTAACCTGAAACTTTATCATCGAGTTAAATGATAGGGGTGCATGCAATTATTTCTCCTTCATGCATGTGCATATAGTGTAAAATCTGGTTTTCTTTTCCAGGGCGGTTACTTTAACATTGGTGTAGACCCCAAATTCCAATCAAGCCAAATATTTAGAAGGGTTTTAACTAAGGAGGGAAGCATTTACTCATATATATATCAATAAAAACGTAGAGACTAACAGGAGTGCAATGACATGTATCTAGACGTATATGCTGTACCCTAAAGATTCCCTCCCAGGACTAATCAGCCCTTTAAATGTTCCTGGTATTGGTCGGGTCAGTCTATTGGATCCCCCAATAAATCGATTTATCTGACGTGAGTGTAGAGCTCACGCTGAAGGGATTCCCGGGGCCCCTGGCTTCATTCATGTCTATTGAAGTCATTTCTGGTTCTGTCCATGTGACTGGGGGGGCTGGGGGCTCCCCAGTCTTGCTGTGTCCAGTCTTCTCTCCCCAGGTCCCCCCCCCCCCCCACTGGTGATTCCCCCCCCCCCCCCTTGCATCGGCAGCAAAGTCCAACAGAAAGCCAGCCGGCTTGCTCTCCTTCCAACTGCCATTTCTTCGTGCTTGCTGTGTGAATGAAGATCGAGGCTCGGAGCGGATCCGTACAGCAAAGCTCGGAGGAGAGACAGCAAAGCAGCAACTTTCTATTGAACTTTTATGCGGTGTACAGGCACACATTGGGGGGGTGAGGGTTGGGGGTCCTATACACCTCCTACAGCTAGTCAATGGGGAACCCCCGAAAAAAAAAAAGTTGTATATATTCGTGTAAAGTTTAGCCAAGGGTGCTGTTTTTGGGACAATCTTTTGCTTGTTTAGGCACACACGGGAACACCCGGTGGGCGTAACTTTGAGGGTGTCCTGGGGTGTTGTATGCTGACGTTTTTGTTCTCTGCAGACTTTTTTTTTTTTTTTGCTTTAACACGATTAAGAAAAAAAGTACAGTTTATAACATCCAGAGTGAGTTGAAGGTGAAGTGCACACGCATACTGTCGAGGTGAGTGAAGGTTGAGGAAGGAAAAGATGAAGGGAATCCCCTTCCAAAAAAAAAAAGGTGATTAAGAAAAAAGGGGAGTGAGCCTTAAAAAAAGAAACTGATGAGGAAGAAGAGGAGTGAGTACTAGGGTTGGTGAAAAAGGGATGGTGAGTGAGCATTCCAGTGAGTGAGCACTCCAGTGTGTGAGCGCTCCAGTGTGTGAGCACTCCAGTGAGGAAGAGGAGTGAGCACTTTGGTGAGGGGGGTAAGCACTTAGAAAAGCTGGCGAAGAAGGGGTGTGAGCACTTTGAAAAGCCGGTCAAGAAGAGGAGTGAGCACTCAAAAAAGCGGGTGAAGGAAGGGGAGTGAGCACTCAGAAAAGCTGGTGAAGATAGGGGAGTGAGCACTCAAATATAATAAAGTTAGGGGAGTGAGAACTCAGAAAATATAGTGAAGGTAGGGGAGTGAGCACTCAGGCTGGTGAAGTAAGGGTAGTGAGCACTCAGAGAGTCTATAGTGAATGAAGGGGAGTGAGCACTCAGAGAGTCTGGTGAAGGAAGGGGAGTGAACACTACGAGAGTCTGGTGAATGAAGGGGAGTGAGCACTCAGAGAGTCTGGTAAATGAAGGGGAGTGAACACTCAGAGAGTCTGGTGAAGGAAGGGAGTTAACACTCAGAGTCTGGTGAATGAAGGGGAGTGAACACTCAGAGTCTGGTGAATGAAGGGGAGTGAACACTCAGAGTCTGGTAAATGAAGGGGAGTGAACACTCAGAGTCTGGTGAATGAAGGGGAGTGAACACTCAGAGTCTGGTGAATGAAGGGGAGTGAACACTCAGAGTCTGGTGAATGAAGGGGAGTGAGCACTCAGATAGTCTGGTGAATGAAGGGGAGTGAACACTCAGAGTCTGGTGAAGGAAGAGGAGTGAGCACTCAGAGAGTCTGGTGAAGGAAGAGGAGTGAGCACTCAGAGAGTCTGGTGAAGGAAGAGGAGTGAGCACACAGAGAGTCTGGTGAAGAGGAGTGAGCACTCAGAGTCTGGGTGAAGGAAGAGGAGTGAGCACTCAGAGAGTCTTGTGAAGGAAGAAGAGTGAGCACTCAGAGAGTCTTGTGAAGGAAGAAGAGTGAGCACTCAGAGAGTCTGGTGAAGGAAGAGGAGTGAGCACTCAGAGTCTGGTGAAGGAAGAGGAGTGAGCACTCAGAGTCTGGTGAATGAAGAGGAGTGAGCACTCAGAGTCTGGTGAATGAAGAGGAGTGAGCACTCAGAGTCTGGTGAAGGAAGAGGAGTGAACACTCAGAGTCTGGTGAAGGAAGAGGAGTGAGCACTCAGAGAGTCTTGTGAATGAAGAGGAGTGAGCACTCAGAGAGTCTTGTGAATGAAGAGGAGTTAACCCTTTAGAGAGTCTTGTGAAGGAAGAAGAGTGAGCACTCAGAGAGTCTGGTGAAGGAAGAGGAGTGAGCACTCAGAGTCTGGTGAATGAAGAGGAGTGAGCACTCAGAGTCTGGTGAATGAAGAGGAGTGAGCACTCAGAGTCTGGTGAATGAAGAGGAGTGAGCACTCAGATAGTCTTGTGAATGAAGAGGAGTGAGCACTCAGAGTCTGGTGAATGAAGAGGAGTGAGCACTCAGAGTCTGGTGAATGAAGAGGAGTGAGCACTCAGAGTCTGGTGAATGAAGAGGAGTGAGCACTTCTCTGGTCTAGGAGGTCAATGTGGTCTCTTCGCTGCCCGACGGCGAGTGTGCCCTCCGCAAATGCTTTTTGGGGTAAGGGCTTCCCGGCTAGGTATTCACATACAGCAAGCCCAGACCGCAAAAAGATTCGAGAAGGACCAGATCCAGCTCCGATCTCCAGCAGCTCCATGGTGGGGGCTCCAAAAAATAAAAATAAAAAATAAAAAGAACCCCTCCCTGCTCCTCTCCAGCTGGGTGCTCCCCTGGATGGCCAAGCCCGGCCACTTCAGCACCACCGTCGGCGGACAGCTCCCCGCTCTCCCCCCATTGTACAGAGCGGAGAGGGAGAGACAGAGCGAGCCGAGCGGAGGAGCTGCGTAAAGAGGAAACTCTCCCCCTGAGCACTAAATAAATACAAAGCAGCCGGGCTGCCCATTGGTCGCCACTAAAATCGTCATCCACCAATCAGGAGCCGCCTCACATCTCATTTTCTTTTCGAAAGGGGTATAGAGAGAAACATTTCCATTTTCCAATTATTCAACAAATCCTCCACAACACAAGCTGGAGTGAAAGGGAGGGGGGGACCCCCATCATTGTGGGGAGGGAGGGAGACGACCCCTTTATAGACAGGGGTATTCAGTTCTATTTCTGCCTGTCTTGTCTATAAATAGATCTCCTGGTCATAGTTTAGGTGTCAAGTGTCTCTCTTTTTTTTTTTTTTTGCATTTGAAAGGCGACCATTGTCACGATTTGAAGTGATTGCAATGTCCTCACTTGAAGCCCTTCTCTTATTCGATGGAGTTACCTTGCCAAGTTCTACACGTGTGTACGTCAGCTACATGGAATCCCCCGGTGTATGGAACGATTAGTGCCGTAAAACCCACCACCAGCCCCTCCTTCCATCCCCCTATACTCACTTTAACTCCTTCCCAGGATGGCTGCTGCACACTTTAATGCAGCGAGCATCGTGTCTGCTTTGGGTGGGTATGTACATCTATATCTGTCTGTCTATCTTTGTAATCTAGTGTTTCCCCTTCCAAAATTATGGTTGCCCATCCCATAATTATAATCAAAAAAAGCAATTCCAATTTAGGGGTCATACACTCCTAACCGCCATTCATCTAACCCTACACTGTCCCTTCTGAATATGTCTACCCATCCAAACCTACAACTGCCCCTTCTGATGGTATATCTACCCATCCAAACCTACAACTGCCCCTTCTGATGGTATATCTACCCATCCAAACCTACAACTGCCCCTTCTGATGGTATATCTACCCATCCAAACCTACAACTGCCCGTTCTGATGTTGTATCTACCCATCAAACCCTACACTACTCCTTCTGATGTTGTATCTACATATCCAACCCTACACTGCCCCTTCTGAATATGTCTACCCATCCAAACCTACAACTGCCCCTTCTGATGGTATATCTACCCATCCAAACCTACAACCGCCCCTTCTGATGGTATATCTACACATCCAAACCTACACTACCCCTTCTGATGTTGTATCTACATATCCAACCCTACACTGCCCCTTCTGAATATGTCTACCCATCCAAACTTACAACTGCCCCTTCTGATGGTAAATCTACCCATCCAAACCTACAACTACCCCTTCTGATGTTGTATCTACATATCCAACCCTGCACTGCCCCTTCTGAGGTTATATCTAGCCATCTAAACCTACATCTAATGTCTACCCATCCAACCCTACACTGCCCCGTCTGAGGTTCTATCTACCCATCCAAACCCCTTCTCAAATTATGTCTACCCATCCAAACCTACAACTGCCCCTTCTGATGTTATATCTACCCATCCAAACCTACACTGCCCCTTCTGAAGTCATATCTAGCCATCTAAAGCTACATCTAAAGTCTACCCATCTAACCCTACGCTGCCTCTTTTGAAGTTATATTCCCATCTAACCCAACATTGAATTTCTATCCATCCAAGTCTACACTGCCCCTTCTTATGTTATGTCTACTTATCTAACCTTACATCTGATGTCCATCCATCTGACCACACACTACCGCATCTGAAGTTGTGTCTAACCATCTAACCCTACACTACCCCTTCTGAAGTTATATCTGTCCGTTTAACTCCATACTGCCCCTCCCGAAGCCATGTCAACCCATCGAACCCTACCCTGTTCCATCTGAAGTTGTGTCTACCAATCTAACCCAACACTGCCCATTCTGAAATTATGTCTACCTATCATCAGGTTTTGGGTGTGTATTGTCAGTCCGTTCATCTAACCCTACCCTGCTCTATCTCAAGTTGTCTGAAATGTCTACTAATGCAACCCTACATCACCCCTTCTGAGGTTATGTCTACCCATGTAACACTACATTGGGCTTTAGAAGTTATTTCTGCCCATCTAACCCTACACTACCCCTTTCGAGGTCATGTCTACCCATCTAATCCTACACTGCCTCATTCTGAGGTTATGTCTCCCCTTTTGAGGTTATGCTACTCATGCAACCCTACACTGCCCATTCTGAGATCAGGTATCCCCATCTAACTCTACACCGTCCCTTCAGAGGTTATGTACCCACCTAACCCTACACTATCTCTTCTGAGGTTATGTCGACCCATGTAACCCTGCCCCTTCTGAAGTTGTGTCTACCCATCTAAGCCTACATTGTCCATTCTGAGGTTATATGCAATGCAACCTTTCACTACCCCTTCGGAAGTTGTGTCTACCCAAGTGACCCTACACTGTCCCTTCTGAGGTTATGTACCCACCTAACCATACACTGTCCCTTCTGAGGTTATGTACCCACCTAACCCTACACTATCTCTTCTGAAGTTATGTCTACCCATGTAACCCTGCCCCTTCTGAAGTTGTGTCTACCCATCTAACCCTACATTGTCCATTCTGAGGTTATATGCAATGCAACCTTTCACTGCCCCTTCTGAAGTTGTGTCTACCCAAGTGACCCTGCACTGCCCCATCTGAGGTTATGTCCTTCTCATTCCATCATTCTAAACATTTTAAGGTTATGGATATTAAGACAGTACAGAAATTTTCCACCTAGTCATCCTGAACACTGTCTAAGTCTACCATAAAGGTTCAATTTCACAAGACTCAAAGACAAGTTAAGTTCTTACTTACTTCTTGGGTCTCATGTTCTCCTCACATCTGGACGTGTTCTTCTCCATAGACGCCATGGAACAAAAGTATTGTGCAAAAAAAGATCCACATTTGCCCCTTGGTCCAGGTATGTATATAAGTTACTGTACTGAGTGGGAGGGTCACGATCTTCTACCATCCTTAACCCCCTCCTCTACCTTCTTCAACTTGTTGACGGTGATGGAGCAAAGTGATGGGATGTCGTTGGCAGGTACCCCTTTGGATCTCCTTCTTATTTGGGTACCCATGGATTTCCTTTCATTTGGAGTTTTTTTTTCTATTATATCCCGGTTCGGTTTCCCCCCCTCTCCCTGGACCACATCTTATTGGGTCTTGTGTGGTACCTTGATCCAGGACCCCCCCTCTCCCCAATCCCACCCAACACTTGCTGCTTCTCATTGGGTATCTAGCAAGTCACGATTCCAGCTCACTCTGGGTGAACTGTGACTGGAGCAGTGACGCAGGCGCCTCTCATTACTCACTTATACAGTCACGACTTGGAAATCCGTGCTGTTACCACCGAAATTACTGCTGCCACCGTTCAATTATTTAATAGGATCCCGGGCAGGCGGGCTCGTGTCTTTCTGTGTGTCTGTCTGAGGCACCTGCTGGCTCTCTGACTGCATTTTAACCCCCTTTTTTGGCTGCAGGAGGGAGCAAGCACAGCTGTAGAGGGTTTGCAGACCTCCCTGCTGCCAAGGAAGAATAAAAACATGGGGGGGTTTGTGGGTGGTGAATGGGTTATAAACCAACTTACTTGGGTTATTATTAATGGAAAAAAAAGGAAACCTCCTCCTGCTTATATGTGTTCTGCAAAGAGAGTACAACCTCCCCCTCCAACACCTCACCACCCACCCTTTTCTATAGGGGTTGCAGTATTTTTTTTTTTTTTTACTACACGTGTTGTTGCTGTTTTTTGAGAGTGTGATCCGTTTGTAAATACGACCACGCAGCCTGGAATCTCAGCAATGTACATAGTGACATCAGTGGGTGTTCAGCTTTGCTAAAAATTCCCATCCACCATACGTTTATCTGGCTGTCTGCTCTGCCGGTGCCCACTTCTGCCTGTGCCAGCGGTGGAGGAACACTGGAAGCACCTTTACCTGCCCCCTCCCCCCAATTCCTAAGCTTCCAGCACCCCCTTCAAGGTGATCTGGACCCCCCTTCCAACCCAAGCAATGATAATTTGCCGCCATTAACCCTTTGGCAGCCCCATGCATTCCTTGAGTCTCTAGCTGCGGCACCCATTGCAATGCCATCTTGGGGATCCCGCAGCTGGCAAACCCTCGGCGTTTAAAGGGGTTAACCTCACCAGCTGCTTATTCATCTGATCTGAAGAGAAGTCCCAGGGATTGCAGTCCAGGTCTGTATACGATTCTATGTGTGTTTTCTACCTATTCTACCGGGGTTCCCTTTTGCAAGATCCAAGGGTAGGGGGCTAGTCAAGCAAGCAACCAAGTCTCATTGTGTTAGTCGGTTGCTCGTTGCCCAACCTGCTTGACCAATTAAATGAGCTTCTATGTTCATCTGCCACCAACTCATCTGGAGAGGAGATGAGTAAGGAAAGCTATGAGGAAAACACACACACACACACCATCTTCAGGGAGAAGAGACTTAAATGGGGAAGAAAAGAGGTGGGAGGAGAAGCAGTCTAAATAAAGAAACCTACAGACTCACCAGCATCAAGCATAAGCCATTCAAATACAGGGCGGGAAGATGGATATTGTGTAAGGGGGACACCACGGTCTGGCAGCGCCTGTATCATTAGGTTGGTTGTTGGCTTGCATGTCTCCAGTTAAGGGTCTAGGCTTGGGCTTGCTTGGCTTCAACTTGGGATCTCTGCTGGGCTTGTTGGGATCCAGCTTGAGATCTAGGCTTGAGCTTGCTTGGTTGCAGCTTGGGTTGGTATCTAGGCTTGGGCTTGCTTGGCTCCAGCTTGGGATCAGGGCTTGGGCTTGCTTGTCTCCAGCTTGGGATCTAGGCTTGTGCTTGTCTGGCTCCAGCTTAGGATTTAGGCTTGGGCTTGCTTGGCTCTATTTTAGGATTTAAGCTTGGGCTTGCTTTGCTTTAGCTTAAGATCTAGGCTTGGGCTTGCTTGGCTCGACCTTGGACTTAGGCTTGGGCTTGCTTGGCTCCAGTTTAGGATCTAGACTTTGGCTTGGTTGGCTTTAGCTTGGGATCTAGACTTGGGCTTGTTTGGCTCCAGATTAGGAACTAGGTTTGTGCTTGCTTGGCTTCATCCTTGGATTTAGGAGTGGGAACATGATCCCCCCAATTAAATAGCTTGAATGATATGTGGGGTTGCATCACCACAGATACTGGAAAGCTTGCAATCTGCAAGCTTCAGGCTCTTATAAAAAGACTGTTTCAACCGAATGAGGTATTAACTCCTATATTTGGGCTTGCATGGTCTAGCTTAGTATCTAGACTTGGGTTTAGGAAGGGATAACAGGAGCCCCCAACGCAGCAACAAGCTCCAAAGGTTCTTACATTACAGAGGGGATTTCTGCACTACAGATCCTGGGCAGCTCCTGAGCCAGCCCCAGGTTTGCTTTCTGCTTGACAAAGTGAGGCTGCTCCAGACTGTCTGTTTTACCTGTATCGGGCACTAGCTCCTAGATTTGGGCTTGACTAAGTGGAGTTTAGCCTGGTAAACAGCTCTTTACAGAAGGGGATGAATGCATAAGGGAGCGGTGCTGGAGGCTGGAGGGGTTTCAGCACCACAACTGCTGGACAGCTCCTGGGAGCTCGGCTGCGCTTGATAGAGTGGGGCTCCTCCAGCAGAACCCGGGCGACGTCCCTTCCTAAGCAACCGGAATATTAGGAGAGTCCACAGCGCCGGTAGGCAAAGGAAGACAGATAAATAAGGGGGGGGGGGGGGGAGAGAGAGAGAGGGGGAATAGAGAGAGGGGGATAGAGAAAGGGGGGGGGGAGAGAAAGGAGAGAGAAGAGATGGGGGGTGGTTAGAGAAAGAGGATAGGAAAGGGAGGGAGAGAGGGAGAGAGAGAGAAGGAGATTGGGAGTGGGAGAATGAAGGAGGGAGAGAGACAGTGAGAATCAGAGAGGAATAAGAAAGAGAGAGAGGGGGAGAGAGAAAGAGAAGAGGGGATGGGGTGAGAAAGAAAGAGAGAGAGATAGGGGAGGGAGAGAGAGAGGAGGGAGAGAGAGAGAGAGAAGGGAGGGAGGGAGGGAGGGAGGGAGGGAGGGAGAGAGAGGAGGGGGGAGAGAAAAATAGAGAGATAGAGGGAGAAAGGAGAGGGAGAGAGAGAGAGAGAGAGGAGAGGAAGAGAGAGAGAGAGGAGGAGGAGAGGAAGAGAGAGAGGAGGGGAGAGGAAGAGAGAGAGAGGAGGGGGAGAGGAAGAGAGAGAGAGAGGGAGAGAGAAAGGGAGAGAGAGAAGAAGAGGGAGAGAGGGAAAGAGAGAGAGAGAGTTGAGGGAGAGAGAGAGAGAGAGAGGAGAGTGATAGAGAGAGAAAGGAGAAGGAGAGAGAGAAAGGAGAGGGGGGTAGAGAGAGAGAGAGAGAGAGAGAGAGAGAGAGAGAGAGAGAGAGAGAGAGAGAGAGAGAAAGGAGAGGGAGACAGAGAGAGAGCGAGAGATAGAGGGAGAAAGAAGAGAGAGAGAGAGGGAGAGCGCAAGGGGGAGAGAGAGAGAGAAAGGGAGAGGGAGAGAGGGGAAGGGAAAGAGACAATTTTGAGGGAGAGGGAGAGAGAGAGAGGAGAGGGAGTGAGAGGAAGAGGAGAGAGAGAGAGAGAGTGATAGAGAGAGAGAGAAAGGAGAGGGATATATATATATATATATATATATATATATATATATAGAGAGAGAGAGAGAGAGAGAGAGAGAGGAGAGGGAGAGAGAGCGCAAGAGAGAAAGAGGAGAGGGAGAGAGAGAAAGAAAGAGAGGAGATGGTGAGAAAGAAGAGAGAGAATGGAGTGAAAGAAGAGAGGAGAGATAGAAGAGAGGGAGAGAGCTGCAGCCTCTATTGATTCAGAGATTTAATGCTGGGAGATCCCCAGGTTCCTGCTAGAATTCCCTCTTACACATGCATCCACCATCTAGCCTTGTTGCCTTCCCAGCATAACATGCATAAGAGTAAGAAAAATACACACACAGCACCACCCAGCTAAAAATATCAAATGCAGCAAAGAAAACAAAAACATCGTTTGCCCAGCAAAAGCAATTCCATTACTTACCGTGTCTGGAAAATCTTGTGTACAGAAAGAGAGACACAGAGACAGAGAATAGAGAAAAAGGACAGGAGAAAAAAAAAGGGGAAAAAATAAATGCAACCATTGATGTAATTATTAAGTATAGGATAAAATAAAGCTTTAGCTGATGGCAAGGGCTCTCTGGTTCCTGTGCTTGTCTTTTTATACCAGTGAAAACCCAGTCTATTTCTGGCGTACAATCAAGACCGTGATGCTATTTTTAGCCTGGAAAAAAAAAAAAAAAAATCACACACACACAAACACACACAAACCACACCACACACACACACTGGGATGCACAAAGGTAATTGAATGGAACGCTGCGTCCTAGGCACACAATTGGGGCTCCCTCTATGCACCATTTTTAAGGCTGTAGTAAGATTGCAGCTGGAATATTATCCTAAGCATGAAATAACATGGAGAGCCAGCAGCCCAGTCCTACCTCTTGTATCTAAGTCTCTCCGCTTCTGCCTGTTGCAAGCCCAGAAGATTGTTGGGTGTAAAGTGTGAGTGTGTGTGTTTTTGTAATGTGTTTATTAATCAGGATTAACCCATCCTCTGGATTCTTGGGGTTTGTAGCAATGGAGGAGATGGGAGCCCCTGTCCTGACATTCCCTCTCTGCAATGTCTCTGTATAGAAGAAAAGGGGGGGGGGGCTCTGCTTCTATTTTTTTAACCTCCTCATTTTTTGTTTTTTTTTATACTTCCTCTATTTTAAGCAAGAGAGGATCTATAATTGGAGACTGGTTTCTGTGGGTGAGTTGAGGTATTTTGGGAGGGATGTCCCAGTAATCCACTACACAATGGATGAAGGGTGTGTGTGTGTGTGTGTATAAGGGGCTGGGGTGGGGGGGTAACCAGATCACACTGCAGCCTGCTTGCATCCAACCTGCTTATCTCTGGCAGCTGCGTCAGTGCTGAGCTGCTGACGTCACACACAGAGTCCCCTCTTCAGAGGATCTGCTGCCAGGGAGAGGACTGAGCACAAAATGGCTTTGGGAAAAAAAAATAAAAAGACATCCAGGCTTTACATGGGAGCAGCAGCCCAGGGGCACATGCAATGTGGTAAATGCTGGTGCCCTGTTGCCCATCCTTGCAGCCTATCTGGGGCTGTGGGATTCAGATGTGCAGGAAAAAAAAAAATCAGGCTGATCTCCAGGGGTGACACAAATAACATAATCTATAGCTTGCCTTCCTCATGTGCCCACGCACTCCACTCTGCCTCCCACGGAATCAGCCCAGATTCCCAGACAGTCAGCACAGCCCCTTCCCCCTGGACACAAATAAACAACCTCTGCTCCAAAATTAGCCCCCTGCAGGGGAGAACTGGCAAGGGGGCAAGGTGGTACATGCACCCCCACCCCTCCCCAGATTTTTTATTTTTTTTGCTAACAGTGCAAACAGGCAATGGGGTAGATTTACTAAAGCTGGTTCACTCAGAATCTGGTGCAGCTGTGCATGGGAGCCAATCAGCTTATAACCTCAGCTCATTCAATTAGGTTTGGCAATAAGACCTGGAAGCTGATTGGTTTCCTTTCAGAATTGAGACTGATTTTTGTACTCTCCAGCAGTGGCGGCACGTCCATTTGGGGCGCAGCCCCCCCTATCCATGCGTCCGGTCCCCTAATCTACACGCAGGGTGCCGGACGCATGGATTGCAATGGTTTTTTTTTTTAAGCACGTGATTAGAGCCAGAGGCTTTAATAGGCTTCAAAAGAGAGCAGGCTCAGGGCGCAGAGCAGGCTCAGGGCGCAGAGCCCTGCGCCCCGAGCCCACCCAATTGTGTGACAATAGCGAATGTATATTCGCTATTGTCACGCGGATTCTCCTCCTGGCCAATCAGGAAGCGGGTCATGAGACCCGTTTCCTGATTGGCTGAAAGGAGAAGCCATGCCATTGTCCAAAGAGGGGGAGGAGACACAGTAGACTGTGGGGGAAGCCGCTGCTGCCTGCCCACATGTCCAAGGTGAGTGAGCCGGTGTGCAGGCTGGTGTGATCGGAGGGGAGGGGTATGGTGTGTGGGCTGGTGTGGTCCTGTGGTCCGGGGGGTATGGTGTGGTCCGTTTGCCACCTCCCCCCCCCCCCTGGCCCATGGAGCCCCAGCCGCCACTGCTCTCCAGCTTTAGTAAATAAACCCTAAGCCCCCATTCACACTACCGCGACTTGTCAGCCTGACAAGTCGCGGTCCCTCCCGGTCCATTGACTGCTACAGGACCCGTTCTAATAGGAGCTACACAGGTCGCTCCGACTTAGAAAAAGGGTCCTTTTCTACTTCGGGGCGACCTGGAGGTGACTTGCATAGACATTCATTATATGAAGTCCATGCAAGTCGCGCCGAAGTCGCGGTGCACGGGACTTCACAGGTCGCCCCCGAAGTCGTGCCGCGCTAGTGTGAATGGAGTCTAATAAGTGCCTGCTTAAAGGGAATCCTCTAGGAATTAAATCTGGTCGCTGCCGCTGGTGACTTATTTTTGAAGGAGCATGCTCACGGCTGTCATCTTTATCCTTCAGTTTCTTACATTTGATATGCATATAATGATATAAAACCAGGGCTTTTTTTCAGATGGAACTTGGTGGAACTCAGTTCCACCACCTCTGGTTCAGGTCCTCTGCTCTATGCACACCACTATTACTCGTATACACAGAAGTCCGGCTTCTGTGTTTACAAGTGACAGCTTGTCTCTCAACCGCTCCCATAGATCTGATCTCCTGAGTGTTTCCCACTGAGTGTATGATAGGGACAAGAGAGATGTAGGTGCCTTGGGTGCAGTGCAGATGCTGACACCCCCACTGGATAATCTCCCCACAAGTGAGAGAGGCGGAGCCAACTACAGTGTGCAGGGAGGTACTAGAGCCGACTGGATGCTTCTGCTTAATACAGCAACAAAAGTAAGACATGTGGAAGATGGTGGAGCTTCAATGGAGGTCGGGAGAAGATGGGGGCATTGGAGGGGGGTTGCATGCAGAGGTCAGAGCCAGAGGCGTAACTAGAACCTTCAGGGCCCCGATGCAAGAAACCATGAAGGGCCCCCCAGACTCCTGGCCGGGGCCCTTCCCTTCAAGCCCGGGGCTCTTCCGACTAATCCTGGGGCTCTTTACTCTCATTGCATGGCCTTTTATTATGGTCCCGCATCAGGATCCTTTCACAAGTTCTGCAGTGGGCCCCCTTCCTGCAATCTTGGGGCCCCCCCACAGTGGTGAAATGCCAGGGCCCGGTCGCAAGTGTGACCTTTGAGATCCTAGAAGTTCACCCACTGGTTTGCTACCGGGCCCCCTGGAGCATGGGGCCCGGTAGCGATTGCAACCCCTGCAACCCCTGTAGTTACGCCCCTGGTCAGAGCTGAAGAGGGATAAAAGTGAGATTTGGATAGGGGATGCAGAGGTAAGCTGCTGTGGAAGAAGGCTGAACTCTGTACTATGTATGCAGCGCACCCTCAAAACTGCACTCTATTTGTAACCGCCCCCCAACTCTGCACTCTATATGTAATGCACTCCTGGTATTTAATGCCTCTTTAAAACCCTCCCACTGTTTGTGAAATTTAGCTATACCCATTTAATGTGGTTTGGAGAGAGTGTGTGTGTGTGTGGGGTCTCCAAGAATGATCTATAAACATCCACTACTTAAAGCATACGTATCTGCTACTCCCCCCCTCCCCCATGCACCAACATTATGGCATACGTGCAGAAACGCCCATGGTTCCTGGCGGAGCCTATCAGCACATCTGCACAAGTGCAGGTGATTTTCTGCCCATGTGAAGGACAGGGAGGAAAGGACGGAAAAGACACGGAAGGTTTTGGACCTCCCTGGTAGCAGTCTTTGGGCATGCAAGGGAAACCCTGTGCATCTACACTGAGGAAAATGGTACGTGCACAGATGTGCTACAGGGCTCTCTTAAAACCTGAGACCTGCAGCACATTTACGCATGCATAGGGGGTGGGAGGGAATTCTAGCCCTCAGCAAGCACATAAAAAAATATATATATTGTTTAAAAAAAAGGGAGGGGCGCGGAGGTAGGGCAGCACAACATGACCTTTGGAGCGAAGGTCTGCATTATGCCCCTTTCACAGGAGTGGACCGATCCCCTTTTCAGTTTTTCAGGCGGAACCGATTGGACCCTCCATTGTCCTCTATAGAGTGGCGGATGTAAACAGACATGTGTCCGTTTACACCTGCCGACATCCGATCAAATTGGGTCCTCTAAAAATAGAAATCTAGCTGATTGGATCAGATGACAGTCAGGTGGAAATGGACAGGTGCTCCATTTACACCCGACCGCCCCATAGGGGAGAATGGGCTGTGTCTGCTCTACATAAGCAGAGTGAACGCAGACCAGTCACCCGCCTGTTAAGGGGACAGATTCCCTGCTGAGCAGATGGCATCCACCCCGTGTGGAAGAGGCCTTAACCCCAAAATGTTGGCAGTATGCAAATATGTGACCTCTCGGCAGGTAGGCTGTGCCACCGAGAGGCCGCACATTTGTGTACAAATTTGCAGACACAGCTGTGCTGAGAGCGCGCGCCCTGCGGTCTCCCGGAACAGTTGCTGGCAGCTAATAGAAAGCTCCCAATCGCTTCTTGTGATCAGGAGCTTTCCAATCATGTGACCACCGTGACAGCAAATCATAAACCCCGCCCCGCCTCCTGGCATCTGAAACCCCTTAAAGGGCCAGAAGGCGCCAGCTCCAAGGGGGTAAATGGCCCTGTAATCTATTTTTCATGAAATTGTTTGTTACTGTGTTTTTCTGCCTCCTTGTAACATCCTCTGGGAGCTCATGAACCTCTCCTTTTCCCCCTATTTTCCTTTTTTGTTGGAATGAGCAGCGCACATTAGTTGCAGTCATGTACACTGCTCTATGTACACTACAAATCCCCATAGTCCATCTCGGGAGCAATCTAGAAAGGGTAGCTATGTTCGTACATACAGTGGGACCATGGAGAACGAATGTAGCCAAGACATTTGGAAGACAAGTTGAAGGAAGCTGAGAGTAATATATTGGACTTTCTTGGGTTCAGAATACATACTTGAATATAATTTTTTTAAAACCAGAGTTTAGTGTCACTCACCACGTGGGGAGGAAAGGATAACCATAACAGGCTTGAAGTTTGCAACCTCTGAAAACAAGATAGCAGTGACATCTCCCATATACAGAACCCACTACAAATACACCCTAATGCAACAATGGGGAAAAAAATAAATTCTTCGATTTTTAGGGCCTGGTCACACTCTGTTTGTGTTAACATATGTGCGTTAATGTACGTATTACCATACATTAAGGTATGCATATATATATATATATATATAGGGTAGTGTATATGCAGTATAGACCCATTCACACCAGCAGTGCACTGCAACATGCAAACTGCTGGTAAGCACTGTCAAGGGAACAATGCCAATGCATTATAATTTATAAATAACAGTTTACTTTTATATGTTTTACTTTGTTAAAAAGTCATTAAGGGGGAGATTTACTAAAACCGGTGCATTTAGAATCTGGTGCAATTGTGTATAGTAACCAATCCGCTTTTAACTTTAGCTTGTTCAATTAAGCTTTGGCAACAAAACATGAAAGCTGATTGGTTGCTATGCACAGCTACACCAGATTCTGTGTGCTCCAGTTTTAGTAAATCTCCCCCCCACAGTAACATCCATCCATCTTTACACACCGCAGCGTGTGGCAATATATTGTAGCGCATCACAGCACGCAGCACTGAAAAAGAATAATGCATGCCCAGTGCAGCCCAATGCATATGATGTGGGTGGACCTTAAAATAAAGGTACCGCACCATTTTCTTTCAATGCAGCACATCAAAATGCACAGATGGCTCACATCTGCACATTGCATGATCAAGTCTGTTATCAACTTGTTGATTATTTACCCTTAAGCCCCATTCACACTTCGCATAGTGGGAACTCGCGTTGCCTCTCACAATTTTGTCGAAGTGATTTTCACATGATTCTGCACGTCGCACATAGGGCAGCCCATTCCCTTCAATAGGCTGCCCTATGCGTGTTTGTCACCCAAAAGAAGCTCCTGATCCTTTTTGGTCGACAAGCTTCATGTGATTTTTGAAGGTGTGTTTTGTGATTGCAGCGCGATTCTGTAGCATGACAATAGCACCACATTTGGGGTTCCATTGAGAATGAATGGCCCCCAAATGAACGTCGCACGTTTTGCAGTGATTGCCAGTCGATTTGGAATTGTGGAGATTCTGCCCTCTATTTCAAATCACAAGGCATGAATGGGCCTTGCATATAGCCAGCATTGGGGATTCTGGTCATGACATTTGAGCTTCCAGGTTATCCCAGATGCAGTGGCCATGGCAAGGAGATCTCACTGACCATTGAGTTTCCACAATGAGAGAAAATTAAATGAGAACAGGAGAATACAAGTGATTCAACCAACAACAGCACAGCAGTCCAAAAATAACATTTTTTGGATGGACTAACCCAGTGATGGCCAACCTTGGCACCCCAGATGTTTTGGAACTATATTTCCCACAATGCTCAACTACACTGCAGAGTGCAGGAGCATCATGGGAAATGTAGTTCCAAAACATCTGGGGTGCCAAGGTTGACCGTCACTGGACTAGCCCTTATATATATATATATATATATATATATACATACATAAGTCATGAATGGGCCTTGCATATAGCTAGCATTGGGGATTCTGGTCATGACGTTGCAGCTTCCAGGTTCTCCCAGATGCTGTGGCCATGGCAAGGAGATCTCACTGACCATTGAGTTTCCACAATGAGAGAAAATTGAATGAGAACAGGAGAATACAAGTGATTCAACCAACAACAGCATAGCAGTCGAAAAATAACATTTTTGGATGGATTAGCCCAGTGATGGCCAACCTTGGCACCCCAGATGTTTTGGAACTACATTTCCCACAATGCTCAAATACACTGCAGAGTGCAGGAGTATCATGGGAAATGTAGTTCAAAAGCATCTGGGGTGCCAAGGTTCCCCATCACTGGACTAGCCCATATATATATATATATATATATATATATATATATATATATATATATATATATATATGTATATATATATATATATATATATATATATATATATATATATATATAACATTTTCTTTACTCATCTATACTTACCTTACCATGTTTGTAGTTGTCCTATGGTGCACAGAATTCTAACCATGTAACTATAGTAAGAGAACTTGGCTTTTCACCAACTGTGTATGCACAGCCCAGCCAGTATTCCCAGTTCAGTTGGCCTCACCTGTATGATTGCGCTCTCCCAAGTTACATAAGCCCCAGCTGATCACAATCTCTATATAATGTGACTTGAGTACATTATAAATTACCTTTATACTGACACCCGGCCTGCCTTCCAACATGGCATTGATATTGATTAGAAGTGGTGAAAGCAGGGTCCTTTAATTACTTTATTAGAAAAAAATATCAACTTTAGGGTGCAAGAAGAAGTAACAAAATAAGCCAAACTGCTGATATCCAGGATAAACATGACAAAGTAAGGACGGCTCCTGAATTTACCTTTAATATGTGTTTTGTAAAACCCGCATTCAAAGGGCTTCTTGTTGGGGGGTTTTAGACAGTTTTCATTCCTGTTATTTCATGAATAAGCTGCGGAAACTTACTTAGTTCATAATACCAAATTTACAATAAAAGAATACAAAAGGTCACTGATACCTCATTTAATAAACGCTGCAAAATATTTAATTCCAAAGATGTGGTATAGACTTGAAAGCCCATTGGTAAAAGATTGGGTAAGGAAGGTAGACAACATATATCATTTGGAAGAGCTGTACTATAGAGGTGAAAATAAATTAGAAAAATTTGTGTCAAATTTGGAAAGCTTGGAAAGAGTTTAAAAATAAAGAAAGATAAGGCAGGGGGTTCTTTACTGTCAGGCAACGCAGGGGGTTCTTCAGGGCCAGATTAACATAGGGGCTATTGGAGCTGCAGCTCCAGGCCCCTACCTTAATATAGGCCCCGGGTTGGCCATATTCACTGTTACCGCTCTTCTGTCACTTGTAAACACAGAAGTCTGGCTTCTATGCTCGCTTCCCCAGGCAGCTCCCTCAGAACCTCCCCACACAGCACGAAGGCCGGACAAGGAGGGACAGTTGCCGATGCATGGATGTGTTTATGGGCTTCAGAGACAGCATCACATGTTGAATTAGGCATGCATGGCTGCACCCTTCCTCCTCTGGGTGCATGCCAAGGCACGGCCCTTAAGGCCATTCAAAATCCTCAGCACCAAGCCCATGATGCTCTTAATCCGGCCCTGGGGTTCTTTACTGTTAGGGCTACAAGGTTGTGGAATTCTCTACCACAAGAGGTGGTTACTGCTGGAAGTATGGCTACTTTCAAAAGACTCTTGGACATACATCTCAAGGATCAGAACATTAAGGGGTATGAGAAATAAATACGTCCACACACACCTACACAGGTTGAACTGGATGGACTATAGTCTTTATTCAACCTCACCTACTATGTAACTATGTATGTGGAAGGTGGAGGAATGTAAATAGGACAGGTAAGGGGAGGGAGAGAAAAAGGTGAGAGGAAGAGAGGAGGAGGGAGCCGAGATTAAGTTTAAATGTTTGGGTAATTGGAATGGGAGGGTTGGGGGGGGGGGGAAGGTGTGTGGATATACTCACTTAAGAAGGAATGGTTTTACTATGGGATGTGTTTTATGATGGTAATGTGAAATTTGGTTTAGAGATCATTAATTGTATTAGTATTACTTGAAAAATTTAAATAAATTGATAAAACAAAAAAAATTTGCATGTTACAAAGTACATGCACGTTGCATGATTCCGTACTGTGCAACTTCCCTCTCAAGCTTTTTAGTTTTGGGTGAAAGTGCAATAAGCTTAGAGAAAGGGCAATGTGGTTACCAGTTAACACAAAAGTCCACATTTCTTGCAGGCTCAGCTCACACGAAGAAGTAATCTAAATAAGAAATCTAATGGTGGCCATACAATGGTGGCCATACATGCTTTGTTTCTTTTTTATTTTTATCCAATCGATATGTGTTTCAATTAAAAAAGCAAATAATTGCATAGCCATAGCTTTCCTACCAATCAGTTTAAACTCTATTTCGATTGTATTTGATCAAACTGAGTTGATCAGCCAGGGTGGAATTATATTGATCCTTTAGCATCGATCAGCAGCACTGAGATGCTTTGTACATGGATACGATCATGTTTCGATTGATCAGAATATGAAATGGCATGGTGGAAAAAATAAATGTGACTGATAACTTATGATTACAAGTTACCATCATATTTTAACTGTCAGTTGAAACCCACTTCCCTGAGGGTGGCATATCGATCGAATGGTTTGTCGACTATCGAATGATTATTCATAGTTACATAGTTAGTGAGGTTGGAAAAAGACATCAGTCCATCCAGTTCAACCTACAATAAGTGTGTGTGTGTGTTTGCTGTTAACCGTACATTGTATACCCCTGCATGTTGTGGTCTTTAAGGTGCCCATCTAATAGTTTTTTGAAACTATCGATGTTCCCTGCTGATACCACTGCTTGTGGAAGAGAATTCCACATGCTTACAGCTCTGACAGTAAAGAACCCTTTATGCAGTTTAAGGTTAAACCGCTTCTCCTTTAGTTTTAGTGAGTGGCCACGTGTCTTATTGAATTCCCTTTCTCTGAATAGTTTGTTCCTTATGCTATGGTCACCAGTACAGTATTTGTACATTGATATCATATCCCCCCTCAATCGTCTTTTCTCCAGAGAGAATAAGTTCAGTGCTTGCAGTCTTTCCTCATAGATGAGATCCTCCATTCCCCTAATTATCTTTGTTGCCCTTCTCTGGACTCTCTCCAGTTCCATCAGAAGAGATCGAAACAATTGATCATTATTTTAAAGCGTGTATGGCCACCCTTAGGCTCCATTTAAAATCGCGTGCGGAATTGCCGTGATTCTGCCCGCGATTCGCAGCAAAACGCGGGACGCAATGCCATTACTTGTTAATGGTATCCCAATAACAAAAGAAGATGTGTTGGGCGCTTGTGCCAACAAGCTGGTGACCGCACTGGGATAAGAACCTCTGAGGGAGGAACTTTGTGTGCATACTCCGAAACGCGTTACGTCATCACTAGTGGACGAGCGGCTTACCGCCATCCTTGGCCTGATCCGGCTCCCCCATTGGACTTCCCCGAGGTTGTGTCATCTCCCGGCTGCTGGCTTGGCCAGAGGGCGGAAGTACCACACCATCGAAGGGATTCAGGAGCCATAAGGAGAAGCCTTTGCCTTAATGTAAGTTCGTCATGTACACTATGCAATAAACCTTTATTGTTTCACTGAGTGGCACCTGTCCTCTCTTCTTTAATGGTATCCCAATGGAGGTGCAATTTTGCTGCGAGTGGCGGGCAATAAATCGCAGTGCAACCCCAGCAAAATCCTAACACACTACACTGTTGCCTAAAAGAAGCTTCTGCTTCTTTTTGAGAATGACAGCGTAGTACATTACAATTTTATTGTAATTTTTGCCATCTTTGTCCCATTGTGGAGATTTCCCTTAATTTCCTGTCCTATAGCCAAAACAGGAAGTGAGATGAAATCAGTGCAAATTCAGGGAATTTCTTGCCAGGATTGCAGAGTGATTTATCGCCCACCAACTGCGGCAAAATCGCACCATGATCAGGGTGCCATTAACAAGTAATGGCATCTCAATCGCATATTGCGTTTTGCTGCGATTCTGGATTTCAAATGCCTAGGTGTGAAAGGAGCCTAAGTGTGCCTAGGCATAAGAATCCAAGAATCCAAATCTGTTTGAGGTGGATAGACTTGGCCAGAAGCACAGGGGGAGATGTACTAAAACTAGATAGTAACCAATCAGCTTCCAGGTATTTTTGTCAAAGCTTTATTGAACAAGCTGAAGTAAGAAGCTGATTGGCTACCATGCACAGCTGCACCAGATTCTGTGTGCACCAGTTTTAGTAAATATCCACAGTTAGCGATACAACTAAAAGGAGGGGCAATAGGGGATCCAAAAAATATTCAGAATACATTTATAACCAAACTCCAGACAGATAAAAATACAATGCCAATTAGTATAGCTCTGTATAAGTTAAAAATCATTACATGTAATTTTTTTACATGTAATTTTTATATACAATGAACATAAGTATACATTTATATCAGCCCCGTGTAATCCTCTGCACTGCAGTACTAAGGCTGGGAAAGGGAGGGGCAAAATTAGCAGCCTGTTCATGTGATAACAAAGCATTTGCTGAAAGGAGGAGAGAGCAGAGTAAAGGGATGTCCAATCACATGCTGGGGAGAGGGAAATGACCATTTTGTATTGTAATAACTGCAGGAGAGAAAATTCAAAGACAAAGCACCGGGCTGGCTTTGATCTTTGTGTAAATCTCAGGTCTGGATAGACAGAGATACCAATAGGAGTATTTACAGATCTCTAAATAAGCCCCGGTTTACATTAATGCGATCACAGAGATCGCATGTAATATCGGAGCGCACTGCTCCTAAATTACATGCGATCTCATGTGCGGTGCAAATTTCAGCCATACACTTTGTATGGCTGAATTCGCACCGCAATTGCACTAAACACACACAGGGCCCCTGATAGGAGGGGACCACCAGTCCTGCTGTAGGGGGCCCAGACACACATGGGGGCCCCAAACAGCATGGGGAATCGGTGCGGAGGGCAATTACAGAAGGAAGCCCTGTGCGGCTCTCTGCAGCAGCTGAAAGCCAGTTTCTCCCCCTCCTGCCAGCTTTCAGCTGCTGCCATGAGAGCCCTGTCCTGTAAAAAAATTATGTATATAAAAAATAAAATAATAATTAAACATTGTAATAAATAATTTTAAAAAAATTACAATAAAATAATTGTAAACATTTTTACCATTTAAAAAAAATTATATATATTTTTTAAATGTAAAAAGCAATTAAAAAAGGGGCAAATTCACGCAGGTTCTCTGTTATGTTTGTGCCCACTAATAATGATTTTATGTATTTTTAGTGAAAATAGTGTCTTGATATATTTGCGGGGGGGGGGGGGTGGCCCTGCCAGGTAGGCTTTACGGGGCCCCGTGATTTCTAGCAGCAACCCTGAACACACACATGACCCTTTTTTTATCCGCAGCAGAATCGGATCGCATGGTGGTTCACACTTGTGCGATCCGATTCTGTGCGAACTTGCAGATCGCACTGCGATATGCGATCTCAACTGGGGGTGTCGTTAACTTCTAATTGACACCCCCTGCGTATCGCATATGGCAGTGTGAACTGCCAGGGGTGCGGATGCGATGCGGGAACACGCTGTATATTCCAGTGTTAATTTCGTCGACTAAAACTGACTAAAACGTTTTCGTCGACTAACACAATTCAGATGACTAAAATACGACTAAAACTAAAATGGCATTTTAGTCAAAAGACTATAACTAAAACTAAATCGAAATTTGCTGCCAAAAATTAACACTGGTGCATGCTCAAAGCATAAATAATAACATATTAGATTTTTCACTCCAGGACCAGCAGTAGTATATAATGAGTTTGGAAATTGTAGAGAAATGCTTAAATAATGCATTACAAATTACAATTGAACTACACCCATTCGATTATAGATGACTAAAATGAGTTTTAGTCGACTAAAATGTAGGGCGTTTTAGTCGACTAAAATATACTGGAGTTTTAGTCGACTAGATACGACTAAAACTAAAACACTTGCAGAAGACTAAAATAGGACTAAAACTAAAATGCCATTTTAGTCCTAAGACTAAGACTAAAACTAAATTGAAATTTGCTGCCAAAATTAACACTGGTATATTCGCAACATCCCGCATCGCACAAATGTGAACCGGAACTAAAGTACAGCAAGTGAATCAAAGTGTAACATTTGCATCACATATTACTTCCAGATAAGTGTTACAATGAAACATTTTCACCAAATATACAACACAGGTCATAATATAAAAAACGGAACTTTAGAAATCATATTAATTTTTTTCTCAGGTGTAATAACTCTCAAATATGAATTATAAATTTTATAATAAGGCAGATCAATGAAAAAAAAAAAAAAACAGGATGATTTACTAAAACTGGAGCATGAAAAATCTGGTTCAGATTTGCCTACAAACCAATCAGCTTTTAGGTTTTATTGTTAAAGCTTAATTTAAAAAACGGAAGTTAAGCTGGATACACACTATACAACTTTTTTGGTTAGATTTCCCTTAGATTTAAGCCCCGTACACACGTACCGAATGTCGGCCGAACGATCGGCCGTCGGGTGCTGTCCTGTCGGCTGAAAAGTGCAAAAGACTGCACACGAATTTTGTCGGCCAACAACAGCCGACTGCAGAAGTGATGTCATGTGATGGTTAACTTTCCCTGTGTTTTTTCTTTTCTGAGCATGCCCAGTCTTGCAAATCTGCTGTCTGTCGGCCGAAATCTGTACTGACTGGCGAACAATCGGCCGTTCTGGTGTTGGCCAACAAAAATTTTAATGACTGCACACCCGATTCTGTTCGGCCGAAAATGCGCTGTCGGTTGTCGGAAGCATCATACTAACAAGCCGACAATCGGCCGATCGTTCGGCAGCCGAATATTTACGGCCGACAATCGGTACGTGTGTACGGGTGCTTTACCTTTAACTATGTAGTGCAAGGGTCGGCCTGACTACATGCAAATTAAAAGTGTTTAGATTTGACCTCATATTATATGGTTTTGGTAAATCTAAAGGAAAAGAAAAGACAATTGTATAGTGTGTATGGCCCATTAGAAGCTAAGACAGAAACCGCTGCTCCAGGTGATTCTCATAGGCTGAAATGAACAGAATCCTGCTGGGGTGCACACCCTGCCACTGCTGCAGATTCCAATTGTAAGAAGAGTAATGCCTCGTACACACGCAACGATTATCGGCCGACCGATCGGCCGTCTTTTGTCCAGTGTTGTTGTGTTGGTTGAAATGTGCTCTAGACTGCACACTAATTTTCTCGGCCAACAACAACCAACTTCAGAAGTGATGTCATGTGCTGGTTTACTTTCCGTGTGTTTTTTCTTCTCTGAGCATGCCCAGTCTTGCTCATCTGATTTTTGTCTGCCGAAATCTGTACTGACTGATGGAAAATCGGCCGTTCTGGTGACGGCCAACAAAAATTTTATAGCCTGCACACCAGATTTTGTTCGGCCGAAAAGTCGCAGTCGGTTGTCGGAATCATCATACTAACAAGCCGACAATCGGCCGATCGGACGTTGGCCGAAAATTCACGGCCAACAATCGTTGCGTGTGTACGAGGCATAACTCTGTGATGTGTCATATTTGTTTAATTCTCAAATACAGAATTCTATAGGCAATGGCTCTATTATCCATTGTTGCAGTTGCCATACATCAGCCCTGTTATCTGTGCCACTCACAAAAATAATTGATTAGCTGCATGCAGATGTGTGTATGTTGTGTAATATCTGCATGGGTAACAAATGAAAGCAACTGTTTTCAGCTCATGTTAAGAAATAATGTGAAACTTTTGCATGGGAATTTAACTTAAAGTAGATGTAAACCCTAAGGCTATAGGTTCACACTAGAACAAGCTGCGGGAAACTCATGATCCGTGTG
>NC_138777.1:19712268-19939768 GCF_965119305.1 Pelophylax lessonae | reverse complement strand
ACTAACCCCAAGTGATACTAACATCTAGAAGTAGTAGTAGTATGTACCGAGGAACGAATGTCCGGAATGCAAGCAGGCGGTGTTCCCGGCATTTCTCCCTAGGAATATACTGCCCTAAACGTTAGTACCTCTTGGTGCACCATCCAGCCTCAGCAGCTGTCAGCCTCTCATAGAGTTTACACCCCGACAGCAGCAAGGCTGGATGGTGCACCTGTGCCGCACCTAAACACCAGAGCCTCATGCACCAAGGCTTAACACCCAGTGTGTATGGTGCCATAGAAGCTCCAGCAGTTGGATCTGCTATGGGTTTTTTTATGTAAAATGTTATTAAGGAAATTGTGCAAGAAGCCCCAGAATACTCTAAAAACATTTTGATATTTTCATTTTTGCAACCACAATCTCCAAAACATAGAAAAAACTTTTTAATTCTTGACCCCAAATCAGTTTATAATGATACTCTGGTTGTAACTTTGTTATATTATTTCATAACATTTTACCTAATACATGTTTCCACCCAATGTTATACAGTATCTCACAAAAGTGAGTACACCTCTCACATTTTTGTAAATATTTTTCTACATCTTTGCATGTGACAATGCTGAAGAAATGACACTTTGCTACAATGTAACGTAGTGAGTGTCCAGTTTGTATAAGGCCTCTTGCACACTGCAGCTTTACCACTTAAGCCCCGGAAGATTTTACCCCCTTCCTGACCAGGGCCTATTTTGCAATTCAGCACTGCGTGACTTTAACGGACAATTGCGCAGTCGTGCGACGCTGTACCTAAACGAATTTGGCGTCCTTTTTTTCCCACAAACAGAGCTTTCTTTTGGTGGTATTTGATCACCTGTGCGATTTTTTGATCATGCGCTATAAACAAAAAAAGAGCGTCAATTTTGCAAAAATAACAATATTTTTCACATTTTTTTATAATGAAATTCCCCAAAAAAAAATGTAAAAATCTAAATTTTTTAACATTTTCGGCCAATTTGTTTTATGCTACATATGTTTGGTATCAAGTGTATTTTGATTGGTTTGCGCAAAAGTTATCGCGTTTACTAACAAAGGGAAAGATTTTGTCATTTTTTTTGGTTTTTTTTAACGCGTAATGGCGGCGATCTGCGATTTTTTTTGCGGTACTGCGACATTGCGGCGGACAGATCGGAGCCTTGACTGACATTTTTGACACTTTTTGGGTTACCAGTGACATTTCTACAGTAATCAGTGCTATACATATGCACTGTTACTGTAAAAATACACTGGCAGTGAAGGGGTTAACTTTTTTGAGAGGGAGGGGCTATGTGTGTCCCTAGGGGCGTGATTCTAACTGTGATTGGCTGTGGCTTGAGATGTATGAACAGTGATCAACGGTTCTACATAGTAGAACTGTATGATCATCATTCATACACCGGGGAGAATGACAGGCGGCTTGTTTACATTAGCCGCCTGCCTTTCTCCCTCTCCACCGACGATCGCGAATGACCGGCGGACGATCGGGTCCGCCGGTCACACGTGCGGGGGGTCCGCGACCACGCAGGAGCGCGCCTCTGGCGGCGCGCTCGCTCCTGAGACCCTCACAGGCTAGCAACGTAGACCTACGTCGCTCTGCCTGTGAGGGGCTGACTGCCGCGGTAAATATACTGTGCGCAGTTGGCAAGCGGTTAAAAAAACTCAGTACAGCATTTTTTTTTTAATTCCGAGCTAAAATACAGCCTATTTATTGTAATGTGCCTATGCACACAGGTACGTAAATGAGCGCCGTGCATTCTTCAGTTAGAACAAAATAGAAAAATCTGCATTTTTGGACAGTAATTTAAGCCTAATGCGCGCAAATACGTGCAATTGTGAACAAATGAACTCATACGAACATACTGTTGATCTGAAAAATGCTAATTTGCATATTTTACAAGAACGCGAGAATACATTTGTACGAAAATACGCCAATTTGCGCGAAAAGACGCCAATTTGCGCGATTGCACATGCGCGAATTTCAATAAGACAAATACACCTATACGGCTGAAAAAGGAGATGCTCAAACAGGAGTATCGTGTGCAAGAGGCCTAACAGTGTAAATTTGCTGTCCCCTCAAAATAACTCAACAAACAGCCATTAATGTCTAAACCGCTGGCAACAAAAGTGAGTACACCCCTAAAAAATGATGAGTTGTCTATGGTGCTTAAAGAATCAGGACCAACTAATAGCTCCAGAGTGCTAAAACAAATTAAGAGCTGTCTATAATTCTGAAAGAGCTAGAACTAACAGTACCACCCTGGGTGCAAAAACAAATTAGGAATTGTGTATGGTGTAAAAAAAAAAAAAAAAAAATAGAATCAATGGCACCAGCCTGGGTACTAAAACTAATTCGGAGCTGTCCATGGTGCCGAAAAGACTAAAACCAATGGAACAACCCTGGGTGCTAAACAACTTAGGAGCTGCCTATGGTGCTGAAAAGGATAGGACCAACAGCACTATACCAGTGCTAAAAGAGATTGGGGGCTCTCTACAGTGCTGAAAAGATTGGACCAATGCAACCATCCTGGGTGCTAAAAAAAAAAACCTGAAGAGGTCTATGGTATGGTTCTGAAAAGACTAGAACCAATGGAACCATCCTGGGTGCTAAAACAAATTAGGAGCTGTCCGTGGTGTTAAAAAGGCTAAGACCAATGGGACAATCCTGGACACGAAAACAAATTAGGAGCTGTCTATGGTGCTGAAAAGGATAGGACCAACAGCCCTATACAGGTGCTAAAAGAGATTGGGGGCTTTCTACTGTGCCATAAAGATTGAACCAATGCAACCATCCTGGGTGCTAAAAAAAAAAATCTGAAGAGGTCTATGGTAAGGTTCTGAAAAGACTAGGACCAATGGGACCATCCTGGGTGCTAAAACAAATTAGGAACTGTCTATGGTGCTGAAAAGGCTAAGACCAATGGGACAATCCTGGACACGAAAACAAATTAGGAGCTGTCTATGATGCTGAAAAGGCTTAGACCAATGGGACCATCCTGGACACCAAAACAAATTAGGATCTGTCTATGGTGCTGAAAAGGATAGGACCAACAGCACTATACAGGTGCTAAAAGAAATTGGGGGCTTTCTACTATGCCGTAAAGATTGAACCAATGCAACCATCCTGGGTGCTGTAAAAAAAAAATCTGAAGAGGTCGATGGTATGGTTCTGAAAAGACTAGGACCAATGGGACCGTCCTGGGCGCTAAAACAAATTAGGAACTGTCTATGGTGCTGAAAAGGCTAAGACCAATGGGACCATCCTGGACACTAAAATAAATTAGGAGCTGTCTTAAGTGCTGAAAATGCTGCATTTCTGCATGATGTCACAATGCACATTTACAAAAATGCAAAACTGCTGTCAAAGCAAATAACATAATACTAACATACAACAAAGTCATGCCTGCTGGGTATGCCTTTGTTTTAAAGAGGGACTACAGAATTTATTGTATTAAGATTGAAAACTCCTCTTGAATTCCTTAAAACTGAAATCTCCAGCATTCCCAATCTCTAGCTGTCTAATAATTGGGGTTGAATTTGGGTTGGTCTACTGTTATGCCTCAGATGAAACTGATTAAAAACATAATCATGAACACACCCTGGACACCTTGTGTCATAAACTAACATTTTGGTGTCATACTTGTTATGGGTCATCTGTTTTTCAGCCAAGCAAATCATACATATATAAAATGCATACCAAGGTATGTCATTATTATTGCTTATCTTTTTTTCAGAATGAAGTGTTTTTTTCTGCAATTGTCCTCCCACAATCAACGGTCCCTTTCTAGAGAACTGGATTTATTGGATTATAATACAATGTTCACCATCATTGAGGCAAATACTTAAATGTTCATGGAAGAAGTGATGTTGAGGCACTTTTGTTTTCAGATTAATAAACTAATGACAAAGATTAAATTACATTTCTATATTAATTACATGATGTCAATATTATGCAAAAAGCCCCTGAATATGTTAAAAGCATTCTAAAAGGATCCTTTTATTTAGGCTGCCCCAGTCCCCAAGGCTTAGAAAAAGAAAAAAATGTAATTCTTTAACTTGTAACAGCTTATACTTGAACTCTGTTTTGTAACATATTATACTGCTATGTATATTATATTATTTCATACAAGTTAAAGCAGAGTTCCACCCGTTTTTAAAACTTACTAGCATCCACATGCTTATCCGCAATGCATTTACAAAAGGCTAATCATGAACTTTTTTTTCCTAAATACCTTATTTTTGATGTCTTAATGCGGCACTTCCGGTCCGGCCGCATAGGCGATGTCATCACAAGGCGATTCCCATGGACTCCTGGGATGTTGGCGTCATCTATCCCAGGAGTCCATAGGAATCCCTAATGCTGAAACCTCGCGGGATTTTGGGGGGAGTTAGGAAGGAAGAAACAGAGGTGCGCAGTGGCATTACTGCGCAGGTGCGAGATTGGGATGTGCATGCTGGGTAGCCAGCTGCATTAAATCCCGGAAATAAAGACAAGCAGGCTTCAGATGCCCACAACAGCAATGGACCCTGCCAGCTTCCGAGATCAGGTTAGTTTTTAATGATTTAAAAAAAAAAAAAAAAAACAAGAAGGAACAATTTAGTGACAGTATCCAAATGTTACAATAGAAGTGGTAACAATAACGGGGGGAGCATTTATAAAAAATTGAATTGGGGGACTGGAACTCTGCTTTAACTCTGATAGTGTTCCATCTATTACCAACCAATAGAGAAAATAAGTCGTTTTGACCAAATAATAGCTTATTACTATGTTATTGCATATAACATAAACCTTTCTTAGCTTTGTGACTATTTTTTTATTTTTATTGCTGTCCTTTTAAATTACAGCATGATTTTAAATTCAAATTTATTTTAATCTATTTCGAATTATGTTTAGGTTTTTTTGTTTACATAAGTTTTTTAGTTTACAAATAACAAAATAGAGGTTGCCTATAACAGAACAGAAGCTGTCTGTTTTCAGACTGTCTTTCTCTAATAAAAATTCTAGAGCAGTGGTATCCAAACTGCGGCCCTGGGGGCCGAATGCCATCCTTTGCTTGCCTTAATCTACTCAGGCATTATTTTCTTCCACTGGGCACAGTCCGGCCCCCCTAAAGTCTGAAGGGCAGTAAACCGAAGGAGACCCCTGCTCTAAAGGGAGTTGTACAGATTTAGTAGGTAGGGGTATGATTCAGGAGAAAATAGGGGCTTTAACTACTGAACTCTATCAACAGGATTTTTGTTTTCAGAAAAACAGTTAGCATTAGCCCAATAAACATTAAAGAAGGAGCTAATATTTTTATCAGATGGCTGCAAATGCATATACCGTATATACTACAGTTGAACCACTAACGGACCGCCAGCCGCAGTTTTACGTCGGTACTTTGACGTTAAATACCGGTGTTATGGCAGCAGATAGCTGCCATAACCCTGGTATTTTCTTACAGGGCGGGCGGTTCTCTTTCACATAAAAGTGGTCCCAGCAGCAGATTTGCCGTGGGATCATTTTTATGGGCAGCGGGGGAAGTGTCCCCCCCCCCCTCCCGCCGTGTCCCAGTTGTTTTCCCCACTTACCGGAGCCACCAGTAGCAGGGAAAATTATCCGGTCCTCTCAGGTGTTGTGCAGGAATTCGAGTGAGGGCAAGATGGCCCCCCACTCCATAGGCGACAACAGACATTTGCATTCCCTTTAGGAAAAGTTAAATTAATAACAGTATTACAAACATACAAAGAGAAAGTTTACAACAGTCATTTGATACCTGTCTACTTTACAAGTATGAGCTAGAAATGTGTAGTTGTTTATAAACAAAATGTTCATTTTAGATAATTTTTGCATTTATACCAATGAATGCAATAGTAATGTGTTATTTTTAAATAATATATCATGAGTGGCAAGGGTAGGGAAGTAAAATGTCACATTTTTAAGCTTATCCTATAAAATAAATATATTTAATTATATATTTGTAATTATATTATTATATTTAATTTATTTTAAATAATGTTTATTTTTCTTATTTATATTATTTTTTTTTCAGTTTACAAATAAGAACCAAAAAAGGGATGCCTATAACAGAACAGAGCAGAAGCTGTCTGCTTTCAGACTGTCCTTCTCTAATAAAAAAAACTCTAGAGCAGTGGTCTCCAAACTGCAGCCCTGGGGCCGGATGCTGTCCTTTGCTTGCCTGCCTTTATCTGGTCAGGCATTGTTTTCTCCCACTGGGCACAGTCCGGCCCCCCTAAAATCTGAAGGACAGTAAGTGCCAGTTCACACTATGGCGATCCGAATCGGGGGCGACCTGTGAGGTCGCGTGCACCGCGACTTCGGCGCGACTTGCATGGACTTCACATAATGGAAGTCATTGCAAGTCGCTCCGATGTCGCCCCGAAGTAGTAGAGGAACTATTTTCTTAGTCGGAGCGACTTGTGTCATTCCTATTAGAACGGTTCCTGTAGCACAGAATGGACCGCGACTTGTCAGGCTGACAAGTCGCCTGACAAGTCGCGGTAGTGTGAACCAGGACTAAACCGGCCCTTTCTTCAAAACGTTTGAAGCCCCCTGCTCTAGAGGAAGATGTACAGGTTTTGTAGGGAGGGACACGAGTTAGGAGAAAATAGGGGCTTTAACTACTGAACTCTATCAACAGGATTTTTGTTTTCAGAAAAACAGTTAGCATTAGCCTAATAAACATTAACGAAGGAGTTAATATTTTTATCGGCTGGGTGAAAATGTATATACTGTATATAATACTGTATAAAAACAGTTCATGGTTACCTGATTCAAATTATTTTTTTACTGTTAGTGGCGATTTTTTGCACTTATAAAATAAATAATAAAATATAAAAACATGCATTCCCTTTAGGATCATTTAATTGAATACCAAAAATTAAAAAATACAAAGGGAAAGTTTAGAGCAGTCATTTGATACCTCTTAACTTTACAAGTATGAGCTAGACAATTGTTGTTGTTTATATACAAAATGTTCATTTTTAGATCATTTTTGCATTCATAAAAATGAATGCAATAGTAATGTGTTAGTTTTAAATAACATATGATGAATGGCAAGGGTAGGTAAGTAAAGTGTAAATTTTTTAAGCTTATTGTATAAAATAAATATCTATTTAAAACCCCATTTTTCTTTTTTCTTTCTTTCTTTCTTTCTTTCTTTCTTTCTTTCTTTCTTTCTTTCTTTCTTTCTTTCTTTCTTTCTTTCTTTCTTTCTCTTTCTTTCTTTCTTTCTTTCTTTCTTTCTTTCTTTCTTTCTTTCTTTCTTTCTTTCTTTCTTTCTTTCTTTCTTTTCTTTCTCTTTCTTTGAATTTACTAAGGCGTTTACTTTGCACATGATTGAAGTGAACAGGTCTCCACTTTCTTCACATTGCTAAGTAAACATTCTGTACACCTTCAGTAAACCATTCCCAATGGGTCATGACTGACTGACTGAGAATGGGGTGGCTGGGATTTTATCTCAACAGCTGCTGACAGGGAAAGCTGAGTAATAATGAAGACGTGTAGACAGCCACTAGGGGGAGCATTTAAGTAATGGCGTATAGGCAGTAGAATAATAGGAAATATGGCACAGCAAGTGTATTCAAATTTAAATCAACTTACAAATAATTTTATAGCAAATGATACAATAATAATCCAAAGGATCCACTCAGTACTAATACAATATGTGTGAATCTCAATGTGGGGCAGCATTAAAATGGTCATTTATAATTAGTTTACATGTTTATTTAGTATCTACAGTATATATACAGTAAGTTCAATATTATAAATATATATATATATATACTGTATATACACAAACAGTTCGCCCTGACTATCAAATTCATAGAACACACTAAGGCAGCGGTCTCAAACTCCCTTCGGCTGTTGCAGAACTACAAGTCCCATCATGTCTCTGCCTATGGGAGTCATGCTTGTAACTGTCAGCCTTGCAATGCCTTATGGGAATTGTAGTTCTGCAACAGCTGGAGGGCCACTAGTTTGAGACCCCTGCACTAAGGCCTCATTCACATCTGCTAACTTGTGATCCTCAGTTGCCAGCGGTTAGCGGTTGATCAGGATGGATATGCCGCCTCCAGCTTGCCTGTTTGATGAGGGATTCCACTTGAATCCCCTCTTCACCATGGTACAGCCACATCCACTGGACGCAGTTGCATCAGGGTTGTGGTCAACCCTATTCACCTGTATGGGGTGTAATGGCAGGCATTATCACCTGCTGAACATGACACGCCCAATTATTTTTGATGTGCTGCAAAAGTTTCAGTTAAATTCATTGCAGGCACATTAAAACAAAATATGTGCAGGTATTAAACCCCTTACACACAGGGCAGACTGCAGCTGAAATCCGCTTGCTTAGCAGGGGATCTGTCCGTTAATCCCCACTGAGCAGGCGGATGACAGGTCTGTGTCTGCTTCACTGATACACAACGGACACAGACACAGCCCGCTCTCCTCTATGGACGTCCGGATGTACACAGACCGCCTGTCTGATTACACCTGATTGCCATCCGATCTGCTGGATGGAAGGGGAACGGATTCCCATCTGTCTCTTTTTTGGCGAATCAGATTATATGTAGGCAGGTGTAAACAGACACATGTCTCCATAGAGAAGAATGAAGGATCCGATCGGATCTGCCTGAAAAACTGACAGGCGGACCGGATCGGAACATCTGTGTGAAAGGAAAAAGGCATGTGGTCCATGGCACCATAAATGATAAGCCTCCATCCCAATTATATGAACAGAAAAAGAAAAACATTGGTCAAGGGCACTTTAGATGAGGCTAATCACTTGGAAAATCAATAGTATACATAATATGATGGTAAATTTATTACATGATAACAAGTAAAAAAATAACAATTTTACAGACATAATGGAATATAGGTAAAAAAACATTTCATTGAGCTGAACCATACCAGATGATCTTAGTGATTATCATAGAACTATATATGTGTTCATATGCGTTAATAACATTACTGTCGGGGTGCCAGAAAACCAGACCACACGGAGATGCAGATAAAATAAAGCAGTTTATTGGAGCAAACAACAATAAACGCACAGCAAGAGTGAGGAGCGAGATCAGGAACAAGCCGTGGTCAAGTCCAGAAGCGGGAAGTCATCCAAGTCGGGATCGAGTGCAGAAGTGGGTAGTCTGCCGATGCCGGGTCATCTGCCGATGCAAAGTCGAGAGCCAGGAGAGTCGTCAGCCAATCCAGGTCATACAAGGAGAAACACAGAGAACAAAAGACTGCTAGCAGTGATGCCGATTGGAGCCCATACGCAAGGGCAAGGAGTGCAAACCCATCAGGTGATTGATATAGTCAGGTGTGCAACATCACTGTGCGACACCCAGGCAGCAAGCAAGTGATGATGCAATCTGAGTTTATAAGAGGCAACAGTCTGCACATGTCCAAGATGGCTGCCAACAGGAGGGCAAGGTAAGACCTTAACAGTACCCTCCCATCAACGGCCCCTCCTCCGCGGAGCAAAAATACGGTTTCTGAGGAAAGTGAGCATGGAAAGTGTGAAGAAGGGCAGGAGCATGAAAATCAGCGGAGGGAACCCAGGAGAACTCCTCAGGACCATAACTCTTCCAGTGCACCAGGTATTGAACTTGACCTCAGAAAAGATGAGAATCCAAGATGCTGCTAACCTCAAACTCCTCATGATTGCCCACAGGAATGGGACAAGGGCGAGGAAGTGAGGAAGTATAGCAATTGCAAATCAGTGGCTTCAAAAGTGACACGTGAAAGACATTGGAGATATGCATGCCAGGGGGAAGACAAAGGGCATAGGCCACCCCCACTCCCTGACCTGGAACGAAGGAGCAGATAAACGTCTCCAGTCTGCCTGGAGCTTCTAATGCTGTGCAGAAACCCGTAAAGACTCTTGAATCCGCACCCAAGAGGAACAGAGGGCACGAAGATGATCCTCCACAGCCGGGATGTCCTGTGGCAAGAATGACTCGGGCAACCCAGTGGGTTGGAACACATAATTGGCCATGAATAGAGAGATTCCGGAAGACAAGTTGATGGCAGAGTTCCTGGCAAGCTCCACCCAGGGTAGCAGATCAACCCAACTGTCCTGATGGTCAGAGATATAGCAGTGCAGAAATTGCTCCAGAGCTTGGTTGGAATGCTTAGCGACATAATTGAACTGCGGATGGTAGGCCGCGGAGAAGGAGAATCGAATACCCAACTGGGAGCAAAAAGCGTGCCAGAACCTAGAGACAAATTTGCTCCCATGGTACGAGACAATCTCCTTAGACAACCCCTGTAAATATAAAAACCTCCCTGGCAAACCCTGAGGCAAGCTCCTGAATGGTAGGCAGCCTCTTAAACAGAACACAGTGGCACATCTTGGAGAACCAGTCAACAACCATGAAGATAACTGTGTAACCTCAAGACGCAGGAAGTTTCACAATAAAATCCATGGCCAGGTGAGACCAGCCCCACTCCCCATTGGGAATGGGATGCAGTAGGCACAAGGAAAGGTGCTGAGGAGATTTTTTCTGAGCACAGACCGAACAAGCAGCCACATACGCAACAACATCAGTGCAGAGAGGCGGCCACCAGAACTGACAGGAAATAGCCAGGACATCTGTTTCTTACCAGGGTGACCGGCAGTCTTGGAATTGTGGTACATGTCCAGGTACAAAACATTTGCCAGCAGGTCTCTCTGTAAGAGCATCAGGTTGAGCAGCAAAGATCTGTTCCCCAAGAGCAGAGGTTAAGTTGGTGTGTATGGCAGCCAGGATATGATCTGAAGGTATGACCGGTGTCGGCACAAGAGTCCTCCCTGGACAACTCAGAATACTGGCAAGACAAGGCATCAGCCTTAACATTCTTGGAGCCTTGCAAATAGGAGACCACATAGTTAAAACGAGAAAAGAATAAGGCCCATCTGGCCTGAAAGGGTGTGAGCTTCTTGGCCTCCGAGATATATGTCAAATTCTTATGCTCGGTGAGAATGAAAACTGGAAACACAGAACCTTCCAGCAAGTGTCTCCACTCTTTGAGAGCCAGGATAATGGCCAAGAGCTCTCTGTCTCCAATCCCATAATTGCATTCATATGGAGACAGCTTCTTGGAGTAGAACCCACAAGAAAGTAAGGGTCCATCAGGTGTCCGACGCTGAGACAGAAAGACGCCTACTCCCGTCTCAGACGCATCCACCTTTGGGACAAAGGGCAAACCAGGATTGGGATGAGACAGAATAGGAGCCGAAGGGAAAGAAGACTTGAGGGCCTAAAAAGCTTGGATGGCAGCAGGTGTCCAATTGTGGGAATCACTGCCCCTCTTGGTCAGATCAGAGATAGTTTTAGCCAAAGAGGAAAAGTTCCTAATACATTTCCGATAGTAGCTGGCAAATCGAAGGAAATGCAGAATAGAACGGAGACCACTGGGGCGAGGCCATTGTAGAACAGCCGAAAACCTTCTGAGGATCCATGGAGAACCCTTCAGCAGAAATTATGTAGACCAAGAAGGCAACCTGAGACAGGTGGAATTCACATTCCTCAAGCTTACAGAAAAGCCCATTCTCATGTAAACGTTGCAGCACCCGTCTGACATCCAGGTAATGTGATTCAATGGAGTCCGAGTAAATCAAGATGTCGTCCAAATAGACTACCAGGCATTGCTGCAACATATCATGAAAGACATCATTGATGAACTCCTGAAAGACAGCAGGCACATTGCACAAGCCAAAGGGCATAACCAGAGATTCGTAATGACCGGTTCAGGTATTAAACAGGGTCTTACACTGGTCGCCCTCCTTGATCCTTACAAGGTTATACGTGGCCCTTAGGTCAAGCTTGGTAAAGACCATTATTCCCTTGAAGCAGTCAAACAACTCAGTAATCAACAGAATCGGTTATGCATTCTTGACCGTGATGCGATTTAGGCCCCTTTACTCAATGCAAGGTCTCAACTCACCCCCCTTTTTCTTTATGAAGAAAAAACCGACACCTGCTGGAGAAGTGGACTTGCAAATGTGCCCCCGGGCAAGCGCACCCGTAACATACTCCTCCATGGCCTTATTCTCCGCAACCGAAAGAGGATAAACAATGCCACGAGGGGGAATATCACCAGGTTGCAAGTCTATAGCACAATGGTATGGACGATGAGGAGGAAGAGTACCAGCACGCACCTTGTCAAACAAATCTTGATACTCACGATATTCAGTAGGCAACACTGAATCCGAAGAGGTACAAACAGCGCCACACCGTGGAGACCAAGCGAGGATCTCGACCGACTGCCAATCAAAAGTCGGATTGTGTTTCTGAAGCCAAGGGTACCCCAGAACAACGGAGTAGTTCAATTAACCTGGAAACAGGTCGACTTCCATTGAACAGCCACTATCTTCATATCAACTGGAACAGTCTCGCGGGTAACCTGTGCAGGGGGCTGCCATCAATCGCCTCAATAACCACTGGAGAAACACAACGCTGGAAGGGTATGGAATTCGAAGCAGCAAACGTCCTGTCAATAAAATAACTGCCAGCACTGGAGTCTACTAACGCCTGAGTAACCACCGAACACGCTGCCCAGGAGAGGACAACTGTGATTAGCGATTTATCTTTACAGGAAACCGGGGGAAAGGAAATTCCGCCTAAGATCTGCCCCCGACAGGACTTTAGGTGCGCATGTTTCCCGGATGGGTCGGACAGGATTTTAGGAAATGCACACCAAGACCGCAATACGGGCACCGGCCCTCCCTCCTCCTAAGGGCCCGCTCAGCCTCGGAAAGGCAAGTGAATGGGTTCACAGCCAGATGCACTATCGCCAGGAAGCGTGGGAGGTGAGGGAGGAATGGGTGGGAAAGAAAACGTAGGAGCCAATCTGGTAGGAGGACTCCGCAGGCGCTCCTTAAACGATGGTCTCTCCCTGAGAATGGTATCGATCAAAATCAGGAAGGAAATGAGAGCCTTGAGCTCATCAGGGAGATCCTTGGCCGCAATCTCGTCCTTAAAAGCATCAGAGAGACCATGAGAGTAGACAGCCACCAGAGCCTCATTATTCTAGCCCACCTCTGCTGCTAGGGCACGAAATTCAATGGCATACCCGGCAACGGTTCGTATACGCTGTTGAATAGACAGCGTCAGCTTTGCAGCAGAGGCACATCGAATACCCTACAAAAGGAGGCAACAAAACTCGGGTAATCGAGTATCACAGGATTATCGTTCTCCCATAAGAGATTCACCCAGGCCAAGGCCTTGTCTGTGAGCAACGAGATTAGGAAGCCCACCTTGGACCTATCAGAAAAAAACGCCTGAGGAACCATCTCATAATAAATGCCCACTTGGTTTAGGAAGCCATGACACTGACTTAGTTCACCCCCAAAGCGCTGTGGAAGGGGGGCTGAACCCTCTGGTAACAGTGACTTCAGCTGCAACTGCAGGAGCGGCAACGGGAGCAACAGTAGATGCAACAACAGGAGGAACTACCGGCCTAGCAGCACCGAAAGCAAGGTGTGCTGTGCGTGCAAGCAACGCCTGCAACGCCTGAGCAAACTTGACCCAAAAGGTGATCTTGTTGATCGAGTCTGGTAACCAGCATGGGGAGCGTGGGAGTACCTGCATCATCCGGATTCATGGCCATTGCGTACTGTCAGGGTGCCAGGAAACCAGACCACATGAAGATGCAAGTAAAATAAAGCAGTTTATCAGAGCAAACAACAATAAACGCACAGCAAGAGTGATGTGTGAGATCAGGAACAAGCTGGGGTCAAGTCAAGAAGAGGGTAGTCATCCAAGCCAGGATCGAGTCCAGTAGCAGGTAGTCAACCAATGCCGGGTCATCTGCCGATGTGGGGTCGAGAGCCAGGAGAGTCGTCAGCCAAGCCAGGTCATATATGGAGGAACACAGAGAACAGAACACTGCTAGCAGTGATGAACCTTGGAGCACAAACACAAGGGCAAGGACTGCAGCCCATCAGGTGATAGATATAGTCAAGTGTAAAGCATCATCACTGTGCGACACCCAGGCAGCAGGTGATGATGCAATCAGAGTCTAGAAGGGGCAGCAGTCTGCACATGTCCAAGATGGCTGCCAACAGGAGGGCAAGGTAAGACCTTGACAATTACACGGTAGAACAAAACAATTGAAAATGCATGATAGCAGATGATATAGCGAACCAAACATTTCTATGTATCCTATATCTCTACGCGTTTTGGGGATTGATCTCTACTTCCTCAGGAGTAGATGCAGAAAATAAAGTCTAAAAAGGTGATAAAAAAAACAAAATAATATTGTATATATGTAGTGGGTATATCCCAAAAAGGGAAGTAATATAAGGGCAAAGCCCTAATACTTACATGTCAGCTCAATTGGAGGGGAGACGTAAGGGAGAGATAAACTAGCAGCCCTAGGGTGGGGGGCACCCGCAGGTAGACGTTCCCCGGTGCCCTCCAACTGCAGGGTTGCTAGTTTCTTATATTATTTCCTTTTTGAGATATACCCACTACATACTGTATATGATATTACTTTGGTCTTTTTTTATCACTTTTCTAGACTTTATTTTCTGTATCTACTGCTGAGGAAGTGGCGATCAATCCATGAAACGCGTAGAGTTGTAGGATGCATAGCAGTGTTTGGATCTACCATGTGATGTTATTAACATCATATGGACACATTTATAGTTCTATGATAATCACGGTGATCATCTAGCTCAATAAAATGTTTTTTTCCTATATTCCATTATGTCTGTGAAATTGTTATTTTTTTTACTGATTATCATATAATAAATTTACCATCATGTATACTATTGATTCTTCGAGTGATTTCCCTCTTCTAAAGTCCCCTTGACCAATGTTTTTCTTTTTCTGTGTGAAAGGGACCTTACAGTTTTTTTTTTTCTTTAGAAAGAAGCCACAGCCTGTCCCCTGCCAGCATCCTGCATAGAAGAACCCTTGCTCTCTGTGTGGAAGCAGTGGTCTCTCTGCAGAGATCCAACACAGAACCTGAGTTAGAACTGTCCAATCAGCAGGCAGCATGAGTGTTCTTGAATAGGTCCTCTTTGGTGGATCTCTACAGAGTGAATACTGCTTCCACACAGAAAGCAAAGGTCCTTCTCTGCTCCATGTTGGATGGTGAAAGGCTTTTCTACTTCGACTGTGGCTGCTTTCCGAAGAAAATTAATGGTAAGACTTTGCACACCTTTTCTTTTGGTGCACATTTTTAAAAGAGCAAAAACAGGGCTTTTCTGGTGTTGACTCCCCTTTCTGAATGGAATTCGAATACACAAATCTTAAAAAAATGGTTTACTTTATTAATTACCAATAAAAATGATTTGTCTAAAGATTACAGATAAAATCAATACAGCTATATTTCACCAATTGTTAAATAATCCAAGGTTATCACCACCCTCAAACTAGGAAGTTCAACCCTTCCCACAGATCTGCTGTGTAAACAGTATGACCGGTGTGAATAACAGGGAGTGACAATCTTCTCCCAACATGTTCCGCCTTTCTGGCTTCCTCAGGGGTATTTAGTAAAGAGGGTTCAGGTAGGTGAATATAAGGAAAAAGAAAAAACATACTAATTCAAAAATAGACTATACAATACGGTTATGCTATACTCTGTATTCAACTCTGCATTGGGTATAGTAATCACTTACAAATTGTAGTCTCAGAGGGAATTTGGATAATCAACCGATCAGACTAAACAATACAGTTATGCTATACACTGCATTCAACTGCTCAACATTGGAATCTCCTTTGGATGTGTACGTATACTGCTTTGTCTTTTCCTCTCCCTTAATCTTTCCTTTTTGGAATATTGGCAGACCATCTGATCGGTTGAGGCGAATATCCAAATTCCCTCTGAGACCACAATTTGATTTTGTAAGTGATTACTTTACCCAATGTTGAGATGTTGAATGAAGTGTATAACATAACTGTATTGTTTAGTCTATTTTTGTATTAGTATGTTTTTTCTTTTTCTTTATAGTCACTCACCTGAACCCTCTTTACTAAATACCCCTGAGAAAGCCAGAAAGGATGAAACACGTTGGGAGGAGTTCGTCACTCCCCGTTATTCACACCGGTCATACTGCTTACACAGCAGATCTGTGGGAGGGGTTGAACTTCCTAGTTAGACGGTGGTGATATCCATGGATTGTTAAACAATTGGTGCAATATAGCTGTATTGATTTTGTCTGTGATCTTTAGACAAATCATTTTTATTGGTAATTAATAAAGTAAAGAATTTTTTAAAGATTTGTGTATTGGAATTTCTTCTGAAAGGGGAGTCAACACCAGAAAAGCCCAGTTTTTGCTCTTTTGACATTACCTTCAGTGGCGGCACGTCTATTGGGGGTGCAGGCCGCCCCCCCCAATCCATACGTCCGGCCCCCTAATCTACATGCAGGGCGCCGGACACATGGATTCCAAGGGGTTTTTTTTTTTCTTTTGAAGCACGTGATTAGAGCCAGAGGCTCTAATAGGCATCAAAAAAGGGTGGGCTCAGGGCGCAGTCCATCCAGATGTGGGATAATAGCAAATCAATTCGCTATTGTCACACAGATTCTCCTCCTGTCCAATCAGGAAGCGGGTCCTGAAACCCATTTCCCGATTGGCCGAAAGGAGAAGCCATGCCATTGGCCAAGGAGGAGGAGGGAGGAGATGCAGGAGACTGAGGGGGAAGCCCGCCGCTGCTGCCTACCCTCCACATGTCCGGGATGAGTGACCCGGCCCATGGAGCACCAACCGCCACTGACTACCTTTATATCCTGGGGTGTGGTGTTGACGTGATTGGCTAGGTCTTTACAAAAAATCAGACATTTTTTAAAAAATAAAACCTGTTTTCATGACATACTTTAATTCAGAGCCAGTAAAGTCATCAATGGATCTCGGTCTTTCACTATGCAATGCTGCCAGATCATGGCTGATGGGAGGGGCTAGCAGGGTGCTGCTCATAGTTTCCTGATCACAGCAACCTGCCTCAGTACTCCTCCCCAGAGTCCTCAGCCTTGATGTAAGTGGTGGGCTGGCTCTTGGGAGGAGTTATGCAAGTGGAAGTCAGTCTGGAAGAGTGGATGTTCCCTGGCAGACCTGCCCTAGGTAACACCCACATGGAGGCTCAAGTATCACAGGGAGGTGTTACCTAGGACATGTAAATGCAGTCTGCCTAGGAATTGAAAGAACTGAAATCCAATGTGTACAAGGCAGTGGCGGCTGGTGCATGATAATTTGGGGGGGGGGGGGCACCCCAGGGTGGACAGATGGATGGACAACAGCTGGCCTTGCCTCCTCCTTCCCCGAGTGGCTGTGAGTCTCCTCCGCTGGTGCATCTGCTCACTCTTCCTGGCCAATGGCCAGTAAAATCGCCTCTCTTTTCAGCCAATCAGGAAACCCACGACCCACTTCCTGATTGGCTGGGAGGAGAATCAGTGTGATAATAGCAAATATTCATTCCCTATTGCCATACAACTGGGTGGGCTCGGGGCGCAGTGCTCTGCGCCCCGAGCCCACCCTTTTTTGAAGCCTGTTAGAACCTTATTGGAATCCATTAAAACCCTATTGGAATCCATGCGTCCGGCACCCTGCATGTAGATTAGGGGGCCGGATGCATGGATGGGGGGTATGGACGGGCTGCCACTGGTAAAAGGGGTGGGCCAGGGGCAGTAAGGTTGGGGAGGAAAGGGCTAGATGATGCTGGCCGTCCTTCAGGCAGGAAATGAGGTGGGCAGCTTCTAATGCACATTGTGAGAAGCTCACAGTGTGCAGTGAAATCAGAGTAAGTAATTTCAGTCCAGGAGAGGAGCCGCTACAACTAAGCAAGACTGAAAGGAAGGCCGGAGGTCAGCCTTGCATACTGATAATGTGAGTAGTTATAGGTAAAGAGGACATGTCATTATGGTATAAGATCCCTATCCATAGTAATTACAATGAAGTATCAGCAATAAATAAACATCTGGCTCAGCTGATGTCAGTACCTCTGCATCTCACAATGGATTACTTGCCGTAATGTGTAAAACAGCGCCACCTACTGACCCTTTTGCAGAACAGCACCGAGGGAAATCCTGGCAGACTAATTGAAACAAATACGATTCAACCCCAAAGGCCTCCAGAGTGACTCCATCTTACCTGAATGGGACTCTCAACAGACTAAGCTAGACACCTACAGAGAAAGAGAAGAGAAAGCAGAACGGTGATTGACAGCTCCGCTCGCCAAGTGCTTCCTGGATATATATATAATATTAATGTCACATACAATACAATAGATCAGCAATGGTGGTACTCCCACACTAGGCCTGTCTGTGTTGCCCACAGCGGCCAATTAGAGTCTTTTTTTTTTTTTAATTCAGTGCAGGTTAGAAAATAAGATTCTGATTGGTTGTAATGGGCAATGTTCCCTTTCAGGTATTAGAAACCCAGAATTCTCACATTAAACCACACACACTATGAATGTTCTATTCCTCTTCCATTTCTCTTCTGTTCCAGAAAACCAGTGGATTCCAAATTGTACTTTAGGCTCTGTGCACATATATGCCAATTGGACGCGTTTTGAACCGCATCCAATTCGCATGACATGTGAATTGGCAGCCTTTTCTATGGAGCCGGTTCATATACACAAAATCACCAAAAGTATTGGGACGCCTGCCTTTACGCACACAGGAAGCATGGAAGCATAGGAGGCGGAAAGAAGGAAGGTTCAGAACTACGATGAAAAGAAAGATCCATATTATACTGCAGTGGTGAAAGAAAGAAAGAAAGGAAAGAAAGAAAGAAAGAAAGAAAGAAAGAAAGAAAGAAAGAAAGAAAGAAAGAAAGAAAGAAAGAAAGAAAGAAAGAAAGAAAGAAAGAAAAAGATAAATAGATAGATAGATAGATAGATAGATAGATAGATAGATAGATAGATAGATAGATAGATAGATAGATAGATAGATAGATAGATAGATAGATAGATAGATAGATAGATAGATAGATAGATAGATAGATAGATAGATAGATAGACAGACTATATTACAAAGTATTGGGACTCCTGCCTTTACACACACATGGACTTTAATGGCATCCCAGTCTTAGTCCGTAGGGTTCAGTATTGAGTTGGCCCAACCTTTGCAGCTATAACAGCTTCAACTCTTCTGGGAAGGCTGTCCACAAGGTTTAGGAGTGTGTCTATGGGAATGTTTGACCATTCTTCCAGAAGCGCATTTGTGAGGTCGGCCACCGATGTTGGACAAGATCGCCTGGCTCGCAGTCTCCGCTCTAATTCATCCTATTTGGGTTGAGGTCAGGACTCTGTGCAGGCCAGTCAAGTTCCTCGATCCCAAACTCGCTCACTCATGTCTTTTAGACCTTGCTAAATACAATTCCCCTGATTCCATCAGAAAATATGTAGTGGCCCAATATGGTCCCCCATTGAATATATAGAAGGGTGGAGGTTTCCTAATTAGAGACAGTGACAGCATTGAGGTCACAATACAGGAATAAATAGGATGGAGTATAGTGGGATGTGATGCGGCACATTGGGGGGCGTTGCCGGCGTGTGTCAGGCTAATACACAGGTGGAGAGAGTTGCCCTGGAGACGGACCGCCCCGCTGTACGCAGCTTCCCTGGATACAGGAAGTGACTTCGGCGGAAGTGACGACGAGTGGAACGCATGACGCAATAACCCGGAAGTAGGGTAGCGGCGTGCGTTCCACGGAGCCGGTGATCGGTGCAATATGACCGATCGGCTCCACGCTCCATTACTGCCTGTGCCCCACCTGTCTAATGAAGCAGGCTAGGGGCACAGAGTGTATGATTGACATCCTACCCCCTCTCTGACCGCTCTCATCCAAAACACAAACACAATCCCCCCCCCCCCCCCCCCAGTATGATGGAACCAACATGGGGAAAGAATGGAGAGCAGGAGGTCTATCACTATCATCATGAAGAGACAAGCGTTTAGGCCGGACCAGATATAGCAGACAATAAAGGTAACAGTAAGAAAAAAAGTGTGGGGGGACTACCAAATAATGCCTGCATCAGCTGCTCTCTATAGTCAGTCCAGGGAGCGTCTATAATGCCTGTGAGTGCACTGAGAAAGTATTTTTTACGTATTTTTTACTTTAATATCTGTTTATGGTGGTTTTTATCTGGATTTTTTTTTTTTTGTTGCACTGTTTTTATGCTCATGTTTTTATTTCACGTATATACATTATTACTATTATTTTAGCATTTGTATTTGTATTTGTTTTTTATATGATTGATGTATGCCACTGTGTATCACCAAGAGAGTGGGTGGTGCTCCAGCCACTCCCCCAGGGGAGGAGACACTCCCACCTGGGGGTAGTGACTGGGCCGCTACCTCACTACACCACTATTTAAACCAAAGAGACAGTCATGGCACAGTGACTCTGAGGAAGAGGCTAGGCCTCGAAACGCGTCAGTCATCTCATCATGGACAATTATATGGACTAAACACGGACTCTCGAGCAATTTAGCTTGATACGCCTTACTTATATCTACGTCTGTGAGTAGCCATTTTTATGTTATTTATTAAAGCCTTATATTGAGGATAATGCGCTAGGTCGGTGCGCCCTTTTTTGTTCTTTTTTGCTTTTAGTACCGGTGGACTACCCCAGTCCGTTAAGGGCAGCAAGACTTGAGCCATCTGAGAAGCCAGTTGTCAATCCCGCGAAGTGTGTGGTCGAGGGGTCTGGATACCAAGCGCAGGAGAAGGGTGGTTACACCTTATTGTTTTTTAGACCTTGCTTTGTGCATGTTGAAACAGGAATGGGCCATCCCAAAACTGTTCCCACAAAGTTGGGAGCATGAAATTGTCCAAAATGTCTTTGGTATGCTGACGCCTTAAGAGTTCCCTTCACTGGAACTAAGGGGCCAATCCCAACCCCTGAAAAACAACCCCAATGCCATAATCCCCCCTCCCCCAAATGATTTGGACCAGTGCACAAAGCAAGGTCCATGAAGACATGGATGAGCGAGTTTGGGGTGGAGGAACTTGACTGGCCTGCACAGAGTCCTGACCTCAACCCGATAGAACACCTTTAGGATGAATTAGAGTGGAGACTGTGAGCCAGGCCTTCTCATCCAACGTCAGTGTCTGACCTCACAAATGCGCTCCTGGAAGAATGGTCAAACATTCCCATAGACACACTCCTAAACCTTGTGGACAGCCTTCCCAGAAGAGTTGAAGCTGTTATAGCTGCAGAGGGTGGACCAACTCAATATTGAACCCTACCGACTAAGACTGGGATGCCATTAATATTCATGTGTGTGTAAAGGCAGGCGTACCAATACTTTTGACAATATACTATATATGAGAATTGGATGCGTTTTGAACAGCAACCGATTCGTATGACATGCGAACCAACGGCCTTTTCTTTGGAGCCGGTTCACATATGTGTGGTGCAGTGGCAGTGCAAAATAGCTGCGAATATAAAAGAGTCCTGTGCGTTTTCTGAGCGCTGCGATTCAGATGCCAATTCCAGGCTCATTGCCTTCTATGGGAACGTATCTGAATTGCGCATATTATCTATTTTGAACACAAATTTAATCAGAAAAAAAAAAACAGCATGGCCCCTTCCTCCCCCCCTCCTCAATTCACACCAGGCTCTTTCAGGTCTAGTACAAATTTTCAGGGAAAACCCACGCCAAAGTTAAAAAAAAAAAAAAAACCATACCAGATCCCTAGGTCTGGTATGGATTTCGAGGGGAACCACCACGCCAAAATGTAAAAAACAAAAATGGCGTGGCAGCCCCTCCTTCCCCAAATCCATGCCAGCTCTTTTGGTCTGGTATGGATTTCGAGGGGAACCCCCACACCAAAATGTAAAAAAAAAAAAAATGCATCGCCCCCCTTTTTAATCCATACCAGATCCTTAAGTCTAGTCTGTATTTTGAGGGGAACCCCCATGCCAAAATTTAAAAAAAAAATGGCATGGGTACCCCCAATCCATACCAGATCCTTGGGTCTGGTATAGATTTTAAGGTGAACCTCCACACCAAAATAAAAAAAACAAATGGCATGAGGCCAAAATCCATACCAGACCTTTATCCGGTAGCCCAGGAAAGGGGATGGGGGGGGGTGAGCGAGCCCCCCCTGAACCATACCAGACCTGTGCCTTCAACATGGGGGGAGTGCTTTGGGGGGCCCCCTAACCCCAAAGCACCTTGTCCGAATGTTGATGGGGATAAGGGCCTCTTCCCCGCAACCCTGGCCGGTGGTTGTGGGGGTCTGCAGACAGGGGAAGACCCTATAGAGAATCAGGATAACAATATGGCAGCTGCCATTACCTATTTTATAATGAGCAGGGGGCTGCCATCTCCATCCGTGCTCCTCAGCCCAGTCAGAAACAAGCATGCGGATTAGCAGTCCCCCTTCACTGGCTGCACACTTGTTTGGGGAAGAAGATACCAGCCCTGTGAAGTGCGTAGCCAAAAACAAGGTGCCAACTTTCACTTCTGTGTTTCAATTCTGACAGTTTTTTCTTTAAGGATTACTCCGTCTGACACTGAACACTGTGTGCTGGGTGAAGATTTTTATGCCCTTTTTTTCCAGCCTGAAGATCCATCCCACGTCTCTCCACGTCCTCGTTCTGTGACCCATAGTGTTAGAGATTCATCACTCTGCGATCCCGAGAGTCAGTTTGTCCTTCTGGTGTCAGTGTGGCTTTGTTCTAAGATCCATTTCATCCATTTAATATTGTGACACCAACCTGTGCGCTCCGAATCACATGCGATGTCTGTCATCGTATATATATATATATATATATATATGAAGCAGCACTAAGCCCCTGTTCACACCGATGCGACTTGGCATACGATTTGACAGGTCCAAATCGCATTACAAGATCGTCTTTGTGGTGCCGCGCTGATTTGAAAAGGAAGTTCCTGGACTATTTTTGACGATTTCAGGAGCGACTTGCATAGACATCTGTTCATGAAATCACTGAAATGTCAGCCAAGTTGCACCTGAAGTCGCACTGACATGCGGCTTTGAAATTGTGCGATTTTAAGTGAAGTCACATGATATCAAAGTCGGATTTGGTGTGAACAGGGGCTTAGTGTCTATTGTTCCAGGACCCCAAATGTCATGATGACATTATTCTGTGGCTCCCAGGTCAGTGTATCATTATTCATGCACCCGAAGTTTCATTGGGTCATTGTTCTGGGACCCCAAGTGTTAGGCCCCTTTCACACAGGGGAGTCCATCGGTGGGCTCAGTTTTTCTCAGCGGGGGATCGATCCGCCGATCCCCTGCTGAGCAGGCGGATGGCAGCTGTGTCTCCGCGCTGTGTGCGGAGACAGAGCTTTCAGGTCCCGATGTTCTCTATGGGGGAATCGGATGAGAACGGACTGATTGTCCGTTCTCATCCGATTCGATCCACTGGACAGATGGAAAATAGGGTTTCCATTCGTCCGGATTTGACGAATCGGATCGAATATCAGAGGACATGTCTCCACTGACATCAAATGCCCCATAGAGATGCATGGGGCATCCGTTCAGATCCACCTGAAAAACTGACATGTGTGAAAGGGGCCTTACTGTGATGTTGTTCTGGGGCCCCTATTATTATGACTACATCACCCTGGAACCCCAAGTATCATTGCTTTGGAACCCCGTGTCATTGTGACGATGTCCTGGGGGTCCCAAGTGCCATTCTTCTGGGACACACGTGCAGATGTGACATTGTTCTGGAACTTGAGGTGTCTTTATGTCATTGCTCTGGAACCCCGTATCATTGTGGCAACATCCAGGGGTCCCCAAGTGTCAATGTGTAACTTTTCTGGGGCCTCAGTTTTACTGTGACACTATTCTGGGACCCCCAACTGTCCTTATGACATTGTTCTGGGTATCCCAGGTGTCACTGCAACAATCTTCTAGGAGCCCAAGGGTCACTGTGACATTGTCCTGGGACCCAAAGATTTTATAAAACTGGAGAGTGCAAAATCTGGGGCAGCTCTGCATAGAAACCAATCAGCTTCCAGGTTTTAATTGGTAAAGCTCAATTGAACGAGCTGAAGGTAGAACTGATTGGTTACCATGTAGAGACATTGTTCTTGAACCCTTGGTTATTGTGACATTGTCTTGGGGCCCCAAGTGTCATTGTTTCATTCTTCTAGGACCACCAGTAATAATTGTACCTTGTTCTCGGGCACCTTATGTCACTGTGACACTGCTCTAGGGCCCCAAGTGTCATTGTTTCATTCTTCTAGGGCCCCAAGTGTCATTATTTCACTCTTCTAGGGCCCCAAGTGTCATTGTTTCATTCTTCTAGGGCCCTAAGTGTCATTGTTTCATTCTTCTAGGGCCCTAAGTGTCATTGTTTCATTCTTCTAGGGCCCCAAGTGCAATTGTAACATTGTTCTCAGGCACCTAGTGTCGCTGTGACACTGATCTAGGGCCCCAAGTGTCATTGTTTCATTCTTCTAGGGCCCCAAGTGTCATTGTTTCATTCTTCTAGGGCCCCAAGTGCAATTGTAACATTGTTCTCAGGCACCTAGTGTCGCTGCGACTCTGCTCTAGGGCCCCAAGTGTCATTGTTTCATTATTCTAGGGCCCCAAGTGCAATTGTAACATTGTTCTCAGGCACCTAGTGTCGCTGTAAAAATGCTCTGGGGCCCTGGGCATCATTGAAACTTTGTTCTGGGGCCCCAGGTGTCATTGCTATATTCTTCTAGCACCACAAGTAATAATTGTAACATTGTTCTCGGTTCACCTAGTGTTATTGTGACACTGCTTTGGGGCCCTGGGCATCTTTGTAACATTATTCCATTCTTCTAGGACCTCAAATGCAATTGTAGCATTGTTGCGGGGCCCCTAGGGTCTCTGTGAAACTGCTCAGGGGTTTGGGCATCATTGTAACATTGTTATCGGGTCCCAGGTGTCATTGTTACAATCTTCTAGGACCACAAGTAATAATTGTAACATTGTTCTTGGGAACCTAGTGTTACTGTGACACTTCTTTGGGGCCCCGGGGCATCATTGTAACATTTTTTTCATTCTTCTAGGACCCCCAAGTGCAATTGTAACATTGTTCTGGGGCCTATAGTGTTTCTATGACACTGCTCTGGGGCCCCGGGCATCATTGAAAAATTGTTCTGGGGCCCCAGGTGTCATTGTTTCATTCTTCTAGGACCACCAGTAATAATTGTAACATTGTTCTTGGGCACCTAGTATCACTGTGACATTGCTTTTGGGCCCCGGGCATCATTGTAACATTGTTTCATTCTTCTAGGACCCCCAAGTGCAATTGTAACATTGTTCTCAGGCACCTAGTGTCACTGTGACATGGGGCCCTGGGCATCATTGTACCATTGTTCTGGGGCCCCAGGTGTCATTGTTACAATCTTATAGGACCCCAAGTGCAATTGTAACATTGTTCTCGGGCACCTAGCATCACTGTGACACTGCTTTGGGCCCCTGGGCATCATTATAACATTGTTTCATTCTTCTAGAACCCCAAGTGCAATTGTAACATTGTTCTCGGGCACCTAGCGTCACTATGACACTGCTCTGGGGCACCGGGCATCATTGTACCATTGTTCTGGGGCCCCAGGTGTCATTGTTACAATCCTATAGGACCACAAGTAATAATTGTAACATTGTTCTGGGGCACCTAGTGACATTGTTTAATTTCTCTAAGGCCCCAGGTGACTTTTTTTTATTCTTTTAGGACCCCAAGTGCAATGGTAACATTGTTCTCGGGCACCTAGTGTCACTGTGACACTGCTTTGAGGCCCCGGGCATCATTGTAACGGGATTGTTTCATTCTTCGAGGATTCCAAGTGCAATTGTAACATTATTTTCGGGTACCTAGCATCACTGTGACACTGCTGACACTGCTCTGGGGCCCGGGCATCATTGTTCTGGGGCCCCAGGTGTCATTGTTACAATCTTATAGGACCCCAAGTGCAATTGCAACATTTTTCTCAGGCACCTAGTGTCACTGCTTTGGGGCCCCGGGCATCATTGTAACATTGTTTCATTCTTCTAGAAACCCAAGTGCAATTGTAACATTGTTCTCAGGCACCTAGCATCACTGTGACACTGCTTTGGGGCCCTGGGCATCATTGTACCATTGTTCTGGGGCCCTGGGTGTCATTGTTACAATCCTATAGGATCACAAGTAATAATTGTAACATTGTTCTCGGGCATCTAGTATCATTGTGACATTGTTTCATTCTTCTAGGGCCCCAGGTGACTTTATTTTATTCCTCTAGAACCCCAAGTGCAATTGTAACATTGTTCTTGGGCACCTAGTGTCACTGTGACACTGCTTTGGGGCCCCAGGCATCATTGTAAAATTGTTTCATTCTTCTAGGACCCCAAGTGCAATTGTAACATTGTTCTCGGGTACCTAGTGTCACTGCTCTGGGGCCCGGGCATAATTGTACCATTGTTCTGGGGCCCCGGGCATCATTGTAATATTGTTCTGGGGCCCCAGGTGTCATTGTTACAATCTTATAGGACCCCAAGTGCAATTGTAACATTGTTCTTGGGCACCTAGTGTCACTGTGACACTGCTCTGGGGCCCTGGGCATCATTGTACCATTGTTCTGGGGCCCTAGGTGCCATTGTTACAATCCTATAGGACCACAAGTAATAATTGTAACATAGTTCTTGGGCACGTAGTATCATTGTGACATTGTTTCATTCTTCTAGGGCCCCAGGTGACTTTTTGTATTCTTCTAGGACCCCAAGTGCAATTGTAACATTGTTCTTGGGCACCTAGTGTCACCTTGACATTGCTCTGGGGCCCTGGTCATCATTGTGTCATTGTTCTGGGGCCATGGGTGTCATTGTTATAATCCTAAAGGACCACAAGTAATAATTGTAACATTGTTCTCGGGCACCTAGTATCATTGTGACATTGTTTCATTCTTCTAGGGCCCCAGTTTACCTTTTTTTACTCCTCTAGGACCCCAAGTGCAATTGTAACATTGTTCTTGGGCACCTAGCATCGCTGTGACACTGCTCTGGGGCCCCGGGCATCATTGTAACATTTTTGGGGCCCCAGGTGTCATTGTTACAATATTCTAGGACAACAAGTATACCTGTGACATTGTTTCGGGTCTTTAAGTGTCATTGTGTAACCACGAGGGACATTGTGGCATTCTTCTGGGACCCCAATCGGCATTGTCCTGGGACCCGAGGGTCATTCGGCAATGTATTAGGACCTCCAGTGACCATGTAACATTGTTCTTTTAGCCCAAGTATCATTCATTGTCAGAGTGTGTGATAATGATTCTGACATCCCATAGTACCCCTCTCCATTATCCTGGGTTCCCCGGTATAGGGAATTCCAGGTGTCATTATGCAAACATCAAATAGATCGTGTTAATTTAACATTGTCCCGACGCCCCCAAATTTTGTCACCCCTTTGTCCTGGTGAGTGATGGAACCCCCACCTGCCAGCTTTTTACATCCAAACCTTGATGACCATTTCCTCCTGCGTGACACTTCTGGTACCTCCACCGCCCAACGTACAGCATTTCCAGGACCAATCATTTGTGAGCCCCCCCATTACCCGACACCCCTTTCCCTGATTCCTCAGACTGATCAATCATTAAACACACAAACTTTAACAAAATATGTCTGCAGGGTAACAAAGTGATGCCACAAGTCTCCCCTAGCAGTCCTATTTAGAGTCAGGGCGCCCTCTGCTGCACACAGGCTGCCATTACACCTTACCAGATTTTGCAGCTTTTTTTTTTTTCCTCCCTGTCTAGCTCGTGCCCCTTAAAGGGGAAGCACACAGAACACCTGTTGATAAATCACACCGTGACTTGGTTTAGAGACAGAGAATAATTATTTTTTTTTTTTTCTAAAAAACTAAACATGTCTCCCTGGGCTCCTTCTTCCCAGTGGAGGAAAGGTACAGTGAAGACATGTATGGATTATTTGCAGCTGTGGGGGTTCCCTGCAAATCTTAACCCCTTGTTGCTTAGGGGAGCCCCCTGTTTTTTGGTGCAAGTTTCAAGATGTGCAATGAATGGGATGGCTTATTAGATAAGGCATGCAATGCAAGAGGGGGTGGTAGGTAAGCAGTGGGGGGGTCCCTGTAATGGGGGGGGGTAAGTAAGGGAGAGGTGGTGGTGCCCTGTAATGGGGGTAAGTAAGGGAGAGGTGGTGGTGCCCTGTAATGGGGGTAAGTAAGAGAGAGGTGGTGGTGCCCTGTAATGGGGGTAAGTAAGGGAGAGGTGGTGGTGCCCTGTAAGGGGGTAAGTAAGAGAGAGGTGGTGGTGCCCTGTAATGGGGGTAAGTAAGGGAGAGGTGGTGGTGCCCTGTATTGGGGGGTAAGTAAGGGAGAGGTGGTGGTGCCCTGTAATGGGGGAAAGTAAGGGAGAGGTGGTGGTGCCCTGTAATGGGGGTAAGTAAGGGAGAGGTGGTGGTGCCCTGTAATGGGGGTAAGTAAGGGAGAGGTGGTGGTGCCCTGTAATGGGGGTAAGTAAGGGAGAGTTGGTGGTGCCCTCTAATGGAGGTAAGTAAGGGAGAGGTGGTGGTGCCCTGTAATGGAGGTAAGTAAGGGAGAGGTGGTGGTGCCCTGTAATGGGGGTAAGTAAGGGAGAGGTGGTGGTACCCTGTAGTGGGGGGTAAGGGAGAGGTGGTGGTGCCCTGTAATGGGGGGTAAGGGAGAGGTGGTGGTGCCCTGTAATGGGGGTAAGTAAGGGAGAGGTGGTGGTGCCCTGTGATGGGGGTAAGTAAGGGAGAGGTGGTGGTGCCCTGTAATGGGGGTAAGTAAGGGAGAGGTGGTGGTGCCCTGTAAGGGGGTAAGTAAGGGAGAGGTGGTGGTGCCCTGTAATGGGGGTAAGTAAGGGAGAGGTGGTGGTGCCCTGTAGTGGGGGTAAGGGAGAGGTGGTGGTGCACTGTAGTGGGGGTAAGGGAGAGGTGGTGGTACCCTGTAGTGGGGGTAAGGGAGAGGTGGTGGTGCCCTGTAATGGGGGGTAAGGTAGGGTAAGGTTAGTAATGCAGCAGCCAGCTGGTATCTCTGGTATGGGGGTATGGAAGGGGCAGCCTGGCACTGCACCCCTATGCATGGTATAGGAAGGATGGGGGGGGTGCATGCATGGAGAGCAGACACTTGATGCAATGAGCAGCAAGTTTGCAGCAGGACAGCAGAGGGAAGACAGAGGAGTGAGGATCCCTACCTTGCTGCACTTTGTCAGTCCGTCCTTGTCGCTTCTCGTAGCGCTGAGATTGGTGCTGCTGGCAGGGTGGGCTGCTGGAGAGGGGCTTTAAGAGAGAGAGGGGGGCGGGGCCAGGGTGACATCTGATAGGGGGGCTGAGGGCCACTCAGGAGTGCCGCCAGTGCAGGTTGGGGGAGAGAAAGGTAAAGGTTGCAATGAACCTTTCCTTGTAATAAGAGGGGCTGGCAGTGCCTGTTGTCTGCTAGGCTGGGAGAGGAGGGGGGGGTGGCGAGGAGGGGGGGGGGGCTGTGTGCACTGGGATGGGGGTACACACAGAGCTCAGGGGGAGGGGGTGTCAGGAGGAATAATGAACTACAGATCAGAGAACAGAGGACACATACTCCGGGCACCTCGTGAGCTCCCAAGTCACAAAAGTCACTGACAGCGCCCCCTATCGAGTCTATTCCTGCTGAGCTATAAATAGACCTGGAGCACTTCATGTCACCCACGTAATGTGAGTTGTACCCAATGCTACAGACTGAGAGAGGAATAGATAGAAACAAGATATCTATCTATAGATACATCATTCTATATTCATAGATGGATAACTAATATATAGAGATGGATACAGAAATATATATATATATATACATTCATACATAAAACTTTCTATATATACATATAAAATTATCTCTCTTTATATATAACTATACATTACGCCATCTCTCTCCCCCCTCCCCTCTTTCTCTCTTTATATATATATATGAAAAATATCCCTATATATAACTATATACGTAACACACCATCTCTCTGCCTCTCCCCCTCTTTCCCCCCTCTCTGGCACCCCCTTTCTCTCCCTCTCCTCCTCCCCCTCTCTCTATATATAAACTATTTATCTATATATCTAACCATATACACAACACTATCTCTCTCTCCTCCAGTCTCCCTCTCTCCCCCCCATCTCTCGCCCCCCGTCCCCCCCCTCCTCTCTCGCCCCCTTACTTTCTCTCCCTCTCTCTCTCTCTCTCTCTCTCTCTCTCTCTCTCTATATATATATATATATATATATATATATATATATATATAAACTATCTATATATCTAGCTATATACACAACACTATCTCTCTCCCCCCCAGTCTCCCTCTCTCCCCCCCATCTATCGCCCCCCGTCCCCCCTCCTCTCTCGCCCCCTTACTTTCTCTCCCTCTCTCTCTCTCTCTCTCTCTCTCTATATATATATATATATATATATATATATATATATATATATATCTATCTATATATCTAGCTATATACACAACACTATCTCTCTCTCCCCCAGTCACCCTCTCTCCCCCCCCATCTCTCGCCCCCCTACTTTCTCTCCCTCTCTCTCTCTATATATATACAGTATAAACTATCTATATACTGTATCTAGCTATATACACAACACTATCTCTCTCTCCCCCAGTCTCCCTTTCTCCCCCTCCCCGTTCGCCCCCAGTTCCCCCCTCCTCTCTCGCCCCCCTACTTTCTCTCCCTCTCTCTCTCTATATATATATAAACTATCTATATATCTAGCTATATACATAACACTATCTCTCTCTCCTCCAGTCTCCCTCTCCCCTTTCTCTCTCTCTCACCCCCTCCTCTCTAGCCCACCGTCTCTCTCCTCTCCCCTCCTCTCTCCCCCTCTTCTCTCACCCCCCCCCCTTTTCTCTCCCTCTCCCCCTCCTCTCTCGACCCCCCCCCACTTTCTCTCCCTCTCTCTCTATATTTAAGCTATCTATGTATCTAACTAAATACATAACGCTATCTCTCTCTCCCCTCCCTCTCTATACCCCCTCCTTCTCCCCCCCTTTCTCTCTTCCCGAGTCTCCCTCTCCCCCTCTCTCTCTCCCCCCCTTCTCTCTCACCTCAAAACTTTCTTTCCTGCTCCCCCTCTCTCTCTATATATAAACTATTTATTTATATATCTAAATACATACATAACACTATTTCTCTCATACCAGTCTCCCTCTCTCCCTCTCCTCCTCTCCACCCCCCTCTCTCTCCCCAAGTCTCCCTCTCCCCCCAAACTTTCTCTCCCCCCTCTCTCTCTATATATAAACTATTTATCAATATATCATAATCTAACTATTTACATAATACTATGTTTCTGCCCCCACTCTCTCCCTCTCCTCTACCCCCCTCTCTCGCCCCCATTTTCTTTGCCTCTCCCCCCCTCTCTCTCTCTCTCTATATATATATATATATATAAACTCTCTATATATCTAACTATATGCATAAAACTGTCTCTCTCTCCCCTCTCTATCTCTCCCCTTCTCCCCCCCCTCTCCCCCCTCTCTCCCCCCCATCTCTCTCCCCCCATCTCTCTCCCTCTCTATATATATAAACTATTTATCTCTCTCTATCTCCTTCTATATATAACTATTTTAGGAGAAATTTAGGCTATAAAAGAGGTACCTCACCCATTTGGAAATACTACTAACAAAAGAACTTGGGAATATTAAACTTTACTGGTATCAAGAGAGGGACGGCCACACCTTTAGTAATAAAAAAATAACAACGTAAATAATCTATCTATCTGTCTGTCTGTCTGTCTGCCTGTCTATCTATCTATCTATCTTATAGATAGGTGTCCAAGATCCTGCAATGGGCTGATCTTTTATTATATGATATTATATTACATTATATTTCTTATATTTTTGATTTTCCTCTAAGAAGTTCCAGCTGCTGGGGAACTACAACTCTCAGCCTCTTCTTTCTCTCAGGATGGTCTCCCCTGCAGGCAGATGTGGTACTGCAGCCCCCTACTTGTTTAATGCTTCTTCTATGAAAATAGATGTCAACTGGTTTATAAGAACTCACCCAAAATCTCTCTATACAGGTGACAGGGGGCCTTTTAAAGCAGTCGCTTGGTGATGTTAGCCTGGCACTGGTCAGTCTAATGTCTATTGGGGTCTCTAGGGGTCTGTACTTTGGCAGTCTCTCTCGCTCGCTGTCTATTTGAGATGTCTGTGTGCTGTCTCAGCAGATCTCATTCTTGGACAATTCCCATCTTTGTGTGTTGGCCATGCTGTCTCCTGCTGGTCATCAAGGTTCTAGACTGTCCTGAATCTCTATGATGTCTCTATATATGTGTCTGTTCTTTTACACTGTATGGAAATCCCTTCATTTGCTCTCAGTTTGTCTCTTTGGCTGTCCTCAGGATCCTCTATGTCTATAATGTGTGCCTGTCTCTTGCTGTCTCTCAGTGTACTTTCAATGTACAGAAGTCCCCTTCCCTCCTTGTGTTCTATACTGTCTGATCCCTGACTGTCTCTTTGCACAATTGTCTCTCTTTGTGTACTATGTTTAGGATCCCCTTTATATTGTCAAGTCCCCCTAGGCTTCTCTGTGCCCTGTCTCTTGCCTCCTCTATGCCAATCCTCAGGTTTCCCTATTGTAGGCTGTCTGCGCCCTGTCTCTTGCCTCCTCTATGCCAATCCTCAGGTTTCCCTATTGTAGGCTGTCTGTGCCCTGTCTCCTGCCTCCTCTATGGCTATCCTCAGGTTTCCCTATTGCAGGCTGTCTGTGCCCTTTCTCTTGTATCCTCTATGTCTATCCTCAGGTTTCCCTATTATAGGCTGTCTGTGCCTTGTCCCTTGTATCCTCTATGTCCATCCTCAGGTTTCCCTATTGTAGGTTGACTGTGCCCTGTCCCTTGCATCCTCTATGTCTATCCTCAGGTTTCCCTATTGTAGGCTGTCTGTGCCCGGCCTCCTGACTCCTCTATGTCTATCCTCAGGTTTCCCTATTGTAGGTTACCTGTGTCCTGTCTCTTGCATCCTCTATCTCTATCCTCAGGTTTCCCTATTGTAGGCTGTCTGTGCCCTGTCCCTTACCTCCTCTATGTCTATCCTCAGGTTTCCCTATTGTAGGTTATCTGTGCCCTGTCTCTTACATCCTCTATCTCTATCCTCAGGTTTCCCTATTGTAGGCTGTCTGTGCCCTGTCTCTTGCCTCTTCTATGTCTATCCTCAGGTTTCCCTATTGTAGGCTGTCTGTGCCCTGTCTCTTGCCTCCTCTATGCCAATCCTCAGGTTTCCCTATTGTAGGCTGTCTGTGCCCTGTCTCTTGCCTCCTCTATGCCAATCCTCAGGTTTCCCTATTGTAGGCTGTCTGTGCCCTGTCTCCTGCCTCTTCTATGTCTATCCTCAGGTTTCCCTATTGTAGGCTGTCTGCGCCCTGTCTCTTGCCTCCTCTATGGCTATCCTCAGGTTTCCCTATTGCAGGCTGTCTGTGCCCTTTCTCTTGTATCCTCTATGTCCATCCTCAGGTTTCCCTATTGTAGGTTGACTGTGCCCTGTCCCTTGCATCCTCTATGTCTATCCTCAGGTTTCCCTATTGTAGGCTGTCTGTGCCCGGCCTCCTGACTCCTCTATGTCTATCCTCAGGTTTCCCTATTGTAGGTTACCTGTGCCCTGTCTCTTGCATCCTCTATCTCTATCCTCAGGTTTCCCTATTGTAGGCTGTCTGTGCCCTGTCCCTTACCTCCTCTATGTCTATCCTCAGGTTTCCCTATAGTAGGTTATTTGTGCCCTGTCTCTTACATCCTCTATCTCTATCCTCAGGTTTCCCTATTGTAGGCTGTCTGTGCCCTTTCTCTTGTATCCTCTATGTCTATCCTCAGGATTCCCTATTGCAGGCTGTCTGTGCCATGTCCCTTGTATCCTCTATGTCTATCCTCAGGTTTCCCTATTGTAGGCTGTCAATGCCCTGTCTCTTGCATCCTCTATGCCAATCCTCAGGTTTCCCTATTGTAGGCTGTCTGTGCCCTGTCCCTTGTATCCTCCATGTCTATCCTCAGGTTTCCCTATTGTAGGCTGTCTATGCCCTGTCCCTTGCATCCTCTATGCTCTATGTCTATTCTCAGGTTTCTTTATTGTAGGCTGTCTGTGCCCTGTCCCTTGCCTCCTCTATGTCTATCCTCAGATTTCCCTATTGCAGGCTGTCTGTGCCCTGTCTCTTGCAGTCTCTCCCCTGGCTCAGGCTGTCTCTCTCTCCACCAGTGTGCTATTGACCCGCATTGACGTCATTGCGTCATTAGGTCTCCCTTAGAAACACTGACTTACAAAAATAGTATCAAATTAATTCAGCAGTCAGAGGGAGACTGTGGGCTGGATCAGGTGCAGGACTGGATTCAGCTTCTCTCTGCCAGCTGATCAGACTGGCACTGCATACTACACAACTGACACAATGGCACAAGCAGCCCAGCAAGATGCCAGCCCATAGTGCCCCCCATCCTCCCCATAAGGTCCCTGCTGCCCCCCTGTACCCCCTCTTTCCTATCTCCATCGCTCTCCTCCTCTCTGCCTTCCCTCTCTCCCTCTCCGCACCCTCCATGCTGCTCTATAAATAGCTTCTACTTTAGTTGAGCGCAGATCTTTTGTGTTGCATTTTGTATTTTTTTTCTTTTTTTTGGGTTGGGGGGGAATTTATGATATATTGTAGCAAGCTCAGGAAGATAGTGATCAATGGCTAGCTGTGGGGTAGCTTGGCACTTTCTGCAGTGGCAAAGAGCACCCATGTATTGCACCAAGCTGCCTGAGTTCATCTAAGGTAAAGCCAAGCAAGCAGCCACCCTCATTCTTCTTTTTTTTCTTTTCCCCCTGCAGAGCTTTGCAGCGACAGAGCATCGCTGACGCCCCTTGACGCGAGCACCCCGCTATCGCTCATTGTGGAAGTTGGCAGCCGCGCGTCACTATGAGTTTATCAACTTCTTGATTCATGTGTAAACCCCCCACCCCCTCCCCAAACAGCCCATACACCCCGCCCCCCGAGCCTCCCACCCCACTCCATTGACAGAAACACAAAGCAAAAGCCATTAATAATTTGCGCAAGGCTGCATTCATAAACACAGATGTGCGCAGCGCCCCGGCCGAGGGCAGATGACTGCAATGTGAATGTGGTCCAGGGCTGTGGGGGCTGCGGGCTCACTGGTGGGGAATCAATCATTGTCATTTAAAACACATGCACCTCCAAGGTTCACCTGCTGTGAATGTTGGGTTAATGTCCTCTAGGTGTACTAGGGAGGGAGGCTAACATTTTTGAAAAGGACCCCCACCCTTCCTCCCAAATAATGCATCCACTTTCATAGACATACCGGATAAATTGAGCCAATGAATTGAGTGCTTTATTACCCCCTCCTCCCCACTTATCCCTACAAGAAGGGAGGATTTTGGGGGTGTTATGGGTTAGCCCAATTACCTTTAGCCCTGTCCAGCACTGAAAATGTTAATCGATAATGACATATACAGGATAAATTGAGCCAATGAATTGAGTGCTTTATTACCCCCTCCTCCCCACCTATCCCTACAAGAAGTGGGGATTTTGGGGGTGTTATGGGTTAGCCCAATTACCTTTAGCCCTGTCCAGCACTGAAAATGTTAATCGATAATGGCATATACAGGTGCATCTCATAAAATTAGAATATCATCAAAAAGTAAATTTATTTCAGTAATTCAATTGAAAAAGTGAAACTCATATATTTTATACAGATGCGTTACACACAGAGTGATATATTTCAGGAATTTCTTTCTTTTGAGTTTAATGATTATGGCTTACAGGGAGTGAAAACCCAAAATTCAGGATCTCATAAAATTAGAATATTATGTAAGACCAATAAAAAAAAAGGATTTTTAATACAGAAATGTTGACTTGCTGAAAAGTATGTCCAAGTACAGTATAGTATGTACAATCTCAGTATTTGTTGGTGATAGTAACTTAAGCAGGCCAATATCTTCTATGCAGGATGTGGAAACCTTACAAGCAGACCTGAACAAAATAATGGGGTGGGCAACTACATGGCAGATGAGGTTTAATGTTGAAAAATGTAAAGTAATGCACTTGGGGACCAGAAACCAGAAAGCAAGCTACTCACTAGGGGGGGAACCTCTGGGTGAGTCTAGGATGGAAAAGGACCTGGGGGTTCTGGTAGACAACAGGCTTGGCAGTGGCATGCAATGCCAAGCCGCTGCAAGCAAAGCCAACAGAATACTGGGATGTATAAAAAAGGGGATTCACTCCAGAAATAAAGAGATTATTCTCCCGCTCTACAAGACTCTGGTCCGGCCACATCTGGAGTATGCTGTCCAGTTCTGGGCACCGGTCCTCAGGAAGGATGTGCTGGAACTGGAGAAAGTCCAGAGAAGGGCAACAAAAATAATTAGGGGAATGGAGGACATCAGCTATGAGGAAAGACTACAAGCACTGAACTTATTCTCTCTGGAGAAGAGACGATTGAGGGGGGATATGATATCAATGTACAAATACTGTACTGGCGACCCTAAGATAAGGAACAAACTATTCGGAGAAAGGGAATACAATAAGACACGTGGCCACTCACTAAAACTAGAGGAGTTTAACCTTAAAGTACGTAGGGGGTTCTTTACTGTCAGAGCAGTAAGGATGTGGAATTCTCTTCCGCAAACAGTGGTATCAGCAGGGAGCATCAATAGTTTAAAAAAACTATTAGATGGGCACCTTAAAGACCACAACATACAGGAGTATACAATGTATGGTTAACAGCAAACACACACACACATCATAGGTTGAACTGGATGGACTGATGACTTTTTTCAACCTCACAAACTATGTAACTATGTATGCACTCAATGCTTGGTTGGGACTCCTTTTGCATGAATTACTGCAGGGGTGTCAAACTCAATTTCATTGGGGGCCGCATCAGCATTTGGGTTGTCCTCCAAGGGCCGGTTGTATCTGTAAGACTATGCATCTACTTAGATACTTAGAAGTATGCAGTGTACAGAGTGTAGAGTTCGTGAGTGCGCTACATACAGATTGTAGAATTCAGGGGTGCGCTATGTACAGACTACATGGTTGAGCAGTGTATGACATACAGAGTACAGAGTGCAGAGATTAAAAAGTATGCGGTGGACAGAGTACAAAAGCTTCCTTACATCTCATCTACCTGGCTCTAGTACCTCCCCGGCAGTGTAGGTGGCTCTGCGTCTCTCTCACTTGAAGGGAGATCATTGGTCTGCACTGCTGTGCCCTGCTGTGAATGCATGCAGGGTACGTAGGGATCTGCAAGAGCCGGAGATGGCAGAATGGAGCTCCACCACATTCCAGCTGAAAAAAAGCCCTGGGAGCGAGGGCCACATGAAATGGCCTGGGGAGCCGGATTCAGCCTGCGGGCTGTGAGTTTGACACCTGTGAATTACTGCATCAATGCGGAGTAGCATAGAGACAATCAGCCTGTGGCAGTGCTGAGGTATTATGGAAGCCCAGGTTGCTTTGATAGCGGGTCTCAGCTCGTCTGCATTGTTGGGTCTGGTGTCTCTCCTCTTCCTCTTGACAATATCCCACAGATTCTATATAGGGTTTAGGTCAGGCGAGTTTGCTGGCCAATCAAGCACAATGATACCATGATCATTAAACCAGGTATTGGTACTTTTGGCAGTGTGAGCAGGTGCCAAGTCCTGCTGGAAAATGAAATCAGCATCTCCATAAAGCTGGTCAGCAGAAGGAAGCATGAAGTGCCCTAGAATTTCCAGGTAGAGGTCAGCGCTGACTTTTATAGAGGTGTTCAGACTCGGGAACTCAATTCAGGGATGGTGGGAACCAATTATAATGGTTACAGCAGGTGTGCAGACCTGGGAACCTCATGCAGAAATGGTGGAAGCCCCTTACAATAGGTAAGAAAGGTTTGCAGACTCGAAAGCTCAGTAAAGGGATATTGGGAGCCCCTCATAATGGGCACAGCAGTTGTACAGACTCAGGAACTCCACGCAAGGTTGGTCGGAGCTCCTCATAATGGGCACAGCAAGTGTACAGACTCAGGGAACTCCACACAGGGATTGTGGGAACCACTCATAATGGGCACAGCAGGCCTACAGACTCAGGAACTCCACACAGGGATAATGGGAACCCCTCATAATGGGCACAGCAGGTGTACAGACTTGGGAACTCCACTCATGGATGGTGGGAGCTCCTCATAATGGGCACAGCAGGTGTGCAGATCCCGAAACTTCGTGCAGGGATGGTGGGAACTCCTCATAATGGGCACAGCAGGTGTACAGACTCAGGAACTTCATGCAGGGATGGTGAGAACCTTTCATAATGGGCACAGCGAGTGTATAGGCTCAGGAACTCCACACAGGGATGGTGGGAGCTCCTCATAATGGGCACAGCAGGTGTACAGGTTCGGCAACTTCACTCAGGGATGGTGGGAGCTCCTCATAATGGACACAGCAGGTGTGCAGATCCCAAAACTCCATGCAGGGATGGTGGGAGCTCCTCATAATGGGCACAGCAGGTATACAGACTCAGGAACTCCACACAGGGATGATGGGAACCCCTCATAATGGGCACAGCAGGTGTACAGACTTGGGAACTCCACTCATGGATGGTGGGAGCTCCTCATAATGGGCACAGCAGGTGTGCAGATCCCGAAACTTCGTGCAGGGATGGTGGGAACTCCTCATAATGGGCACAGCAGGTGTACAGACTCAGGAACTTCATGCAGGGATGGTGAGAACCTTTCATAATGGGCACAGCGAGTGTATAGGCTCAGAAACTCCACACAGGGATGGTGGGAGCTCCTCATAATGGGCACAGCAGGAGTACAGGTTCGGCAACTTCACTCAGGGATGGTGGGAGCTCCTCATAATGGACACAGCAGGTGTGCAGATCCCAAAACTCCATGCAGGGATGGTGGGAGCTCCTCATAATGGGCACAGCAGGTATACAGACTTGGGAACTCCACGCAGAGATGGTGAGAACGTCTCATAATGGGCACAGCAAGTGTACTGGCTCAGGAACTCCACACATGGATGGTGGAAACCTTTCATAATGGACACAACAGGTGTACAGACTCAGGAACTCCACACAGGGGTGGTGGGAGCTCCTCATAATGGGCACAGCAAGTGTGCAGACCCTGGAACTCAATCAATTGGTGGTGGTAGCCTCTTTTAATGGGCACAGCAGGTGTGCAGACCCGGGAACTCCACGCAGGGATGGTGGGAGCTCCTCATAATGGACACAGCAGGTGTGCAGATCCGGGAACCCCATACTTGGATGATGGAACCCCTTATAATGGGCAAGGTACACAGCACAGCAGGTAAGCAGATCTCATACTGACATGGTGTTGCCTTATGCAGCACTTAAGATACCCTACTTGTAGAAGCAGACAAAGAGGACCAATAACAGGAACAATAAAATGAAAATAAAATGAAATCACTAAGCAGGAAGCAGAGCCTTCCTATGTAATGAACAAATACGACTGCCCTCACGCATGTGCATATTTAGATGTGGTTACTGGAAACAAGGATTTTAAAGCCACAATGCAGTCAGGCTGTATACACAGTAATACATACCCTGCCCTTTCAGCTTTATTCTGTGTTCTTTGTGCTGTGGTAGTAGTTAAAAATGACCAGTGCCAGCAGCAGGTATAAGAATTAGATTGCTTCCCAGCAGCTCAGGTCTCCCACAGTCCAAATGCCTCCCTCCACACTGCTCTAATCAACAACACACACTTCCTGAGCAGTGGTTTTGGACTTTTGGAAGAGGCTGGGCTTCAAAGGCACTCAAGGGGCAGCCTGATGGAAAGTCTCTCTGTGATGGAACTGATCCTTCACCACCCTCCCCAAAGTGATAGGCAGCTTTCACTTCATCTCGCAGGGAATGGCCCAAGATACACATCAGGATCCACCACACCATGCAAGGACAATCAGATGTCTCTTTGCCCCTCTGTGGTCAGCCTTAGGTCTTCTCTATCAATAATCACCCGGTACCTGGGCTGCTTCTGACCCCCAAGACTGATAGACCTCCAGTCCATTATCGAAAAATCACAATAGATTAATGAAGACCAAGAGTTTAAAGCTGGTCTGAAGCCACTATAAATTTATATTTTTGAAGCTCAAGTATGTTGGGAAATTTATTTATAACCTGTACATCCCAGGTCCTTTTATTTAAAAATCGCTTTTGGTGTTCCCTATGAACTAGCCAGCCTCAACCAGGGTGCTGTGGAACCCTGATGTTCCTCCAGAGGTTGCTAGGGGTTACTTAAAATGAAAAAGCAGTGGCAAATAGATCTCCTGCCTACACCGACCACCGATGTAAGAGGCAACTTCTACACAGGCCACCAAAGAAATAGGCAACTTCTACACTGACCACCAGTGTAAAGAGTCACTTCAATACTGACTACCAACGTAAGGATTTGCTTCCTAATTGATGACCAATGTAAAGGGTGACTTCTACACTGACCACCAACGTAAGGGGGGACTTTTACACTGGCCACCAACTTAAAGATTCACTTCTACACTGACCACCAATGTAAGGAGTCACTTCCCCATTGATGACCAATGTAAGGGGTAAATTCTACACTGATCACTAATGCAGACCTTCACCACCCCATTGATGACCAATATAAGGGGTGACTTCTACACTGGTCACCAAAGTAAGGAATCACTTCCCCTATTGACCACCTATGTAGGGAGTCGCTTCTCAATTGATGACCAATGTAAGGGATGATTTTTACACTGTCCAAAAATGTAGGGAGTCACTTCCTCATTGATGACCAATGTAAAGTGTGACTTCCACTCTAACCATCAAATAAAGAGGTCCCTCCTACACTCACAACCAATATAGGGGTCACTTCTACTGTGACCACCAATGTAAAGGATGTCATCTACACTGACCTTGTGGGGAGTCACTTCCCCATTGATGACCAATGTAAAGCAGTCCCTTCTACACTGACCATCAATTTAAGGGGTAACTTCTACACTGAACACGAATGTAAGGGGTCACTTCTACCTTAACCATCATTGTAAAGGGTGACTTCTACACAGACCCATTAAAGTAAGTGGTCCTTTCTATGCTGACTACTAATACAAGGAGTAACTTTGACACTGACCACCAATATAAGGAGTAACTTCTACACTGACCACCAATAGAAGGGGCAACTTCTACGCTGTCCACCAATCTAAAGAACCACTACAGTTTTCACTGTCTGCTTCTTTTCTGGCCATATTTAATAATTAGTAAGTAAACCCCGTTGATTGCTTTAATAATTAGTAAGTAAACCCCATATTTATTCGTGTTTTAAAAGGTCTATAAAGCCTACTGATCATGCTACTGTACAATGAGCCTTTTCTAGAAGATAGTTCACTTTTAAAGGGACTCTGTGACCAGAAAAAAACTTTAACCTCCTCTCTGTTGGCAGCTCAAGGAAATCCTAATACCTGAGGTGTTTTGTGGGCTTTTCAATCATGTTGTCACATGATCAGGGGCCCATCATACTGGCTTCTCATTGTCAATCTGTGACCAGGAACTGTAGGTGATAGCACAATCACAGTGCTGGGGGTGCACAGTTGAGCGTGATGCACAAAACACTGATGCATGTCTATGGCAGCACAGAATAAGGACCATGTCCATGTTTCTTCATATATGCATACAAGAGGTGAAAATGCGTAAAAAAAAGTCACACATTATAAAAGACAATCGATGATACTAATCTGATGGGTGGTTCTTCGCTCACTTGAAGAGCTACACTGGCTGGTCTTCAGCATCCTGCATACTTTCGGATGTGTCAGGTGCTTGCAATTCTCACTGTGTGCTGTATAATCCTAATGATCTCCAAACTGCGGTCCTTTGCTTACCTTTAAACGGCCTTTGGGACACTTTGCCTCCCACTGATAAGAACCACTATTCCTCCCACTGCACCAACAATTGGGTAAAATTCCTGTTACTGACATCAACAATAAAGCACTATTTCTCCCACTGACACCAGTGATGAGGCATTATTCCTCCCACTGAAACCAATGATAGGGCACAATTCCTCCCACTAATGCAAGTGATGGGGTACTATTCTTCCACTGACACCAAGGATGAGGCATTATTCCTCCTACTGACACAGATGATAGGGCACTATTCCTCCCACTGACACCAATGATGGGGCACTATTCCTCCCACTGACACCAATGATGGGGCACTATTCCTCCCACTGACACTGAAGATGGGGCACTATTCCTCCCACTGACACCAATGATGGGGCACTATTCCTCCCACTGACACCGACGATGAGGCACTATTCCTCCCACTGACACCGACGATGGGTTGCTATTCCTCCCACTGACACCGATGATGGGGTGCTATTCCTCCCACTGACACCCATTGTTGGAATTAGTAAGGGGATACTACCCCTTTGTTGGCGTCATTGTGATAAATAGTGCCTTGTTGCTAGAATTCCACCTCATAATGCCAAGGATACACTGTTTACTCCCATTGTAGCAAAGGCAATTTCAATTCCCAATGTCCATGGTCTTTGTATTAAGAGTTTGGAGACCCCTGTCCTATTCCATAAGAATATCTGATTCGGGATTGGGGGCTCACTAACTTTCTGTGCTAAAATTTTTCTCCACAGGATGGAATAATACACAACCAAGCTGTCCTTAGGTGACTTTTTTGAAAATTCTCATGAGGCCCAATAAAAGCTGGTCATGGCAATCTTTAGGGATGAGTCATGTCAAAGATGGGGCTCTTGCCAATTTCTGTTTTAAAGATGAGACTTGATTGAATATTGTGGGCAGCATCCCCACTTTATCTCATTTATTCTGGCCTATTTTTTGTCTGGTATTCCTACTGGGACTGATGTGTAAACCTTGAGAGATAAAAATGTTGTCTGTAGGAAGAAAAATTTGGTCACATTTGCACCTAATGGGGCACAATTTTTCTGCCTTTACTCAACACCAATCTCATTATTGAAGTAGAACTCCAGCCAAAATGTTTGTTCTTGGTTTGGATTGGGAAGGGTTAGGACCTGGGGAACTCTTTGATTGCTGTCCTTATCCCACATTATGGAGAGTCACCCTTGCTATTTGTCCTGTAGTCTATTTTAATTGGGACAGAGTGAGATTTTGTGGTTATCATCATAAATGCTTTGGAAGAGATATCTCTCAAAGGGATCACATGATCTGGCGATATCAGTCAGAAGTGAAATCTCTCCTGACCTTGGGGAAATTTCTCATTGCATCTTGTAGTGTTTTGGCACAGAAAGTGAAAGGGATGCTTTCTCTATGGGGGACACAATAAAAACACAACAAAGTTCTAACTCAACCTGTGGCCCTCCAACTGTTGCTAAACTACAAGTCCCATCATGCCTTTGGAAGTCATGTTTGTACCTGTCGGCCTTGCATCGCTTCATGGGACTTGTAGCTCAGCAACAGCTGCAGAGCCACAGGTTGAGCACCCATATTACCCTTAGCCAAACTCTATCAAAACTTTTAGCTAAAATTTTCTATAACACTTAGACCTCCAAAATATGAGCTAATTAATGTATAGCGGGTAGAACATTAGCTTACTGGTTAGTAGTTATGCCTTGCAGCAATGGAGTCCTTGGTTGAATCCCATCTAGGACACTGTCTGCATTGAGTTTGCATGTTCTCCCTGTGCTTGCGTAGGTTTCCTCTGAGCTCCAACATTTCAAAGAAATGCTTGTGGGTTAAATGGCTCCTGTCTTAATTTTCCCTCTAGTATGTATGTATTGGTCCACTTTGTTGAGTGGCTACTACAGTTCTTGTCAGGGCTTTTTTTCCGCAGGAACGCGGGGGAACGCAGTTCTGTCACCTCCAGCACTGAATGTATGAAATGGCAAGGGGTGTGCTGTAGGGTCTACTGATGCTGGATGCTGGGGGATCTATTGTTTCTGTAGTGGATCTATTTTTTCAGGTGGTCTATTGTTGCTGGAAGGGATCTACTATTGTGGGAGGGATCTATTGTACCTAACTGCTGGAGAGTCTATTGACGCTGGCTTTTGAAAGATCTGTTGTTGCTGCCAGGGGTCTATTGTTGCTGTTGCAGAGTGTGATCACTGGGTGCAGCGGAGTCCATTCAGATCAGACATTGTGGAGTAAACAGGAACTGGCTTCTTTATTGGAACATAACACAGAAATCAAAGATGTCACCTCATTGTAATAAGAACAACAGAACAGGAAAAGATAACCAACAAGTTCAGTACAGTGTACAGGAGATTACAACACATCATAGAAATGCATAGCATATCACTGAGCATCAGCGACATCTACTGTCCTATTCGTGAACTGCAGTCAATCTGTAATAGGCTAAGCTTTAATGTTGTTGTATCTCCAGCAGTTGCTTGGGTAATATTTTGTTGCAGGGGGTCGACAGTTGCTGGGGGAATCTATTGTTGCTGGGGGGGGGTATATTTCTGCTGACTGAAGGGGGGGGGTCTACTTTACAGCTTTTCTTGTTGTCATTAACAAATTCCATACAAAATTACTTAACACAGCAAAATTATACTTGGCTCTGTATTCCTTAAATGTGGTGGTGCTTAGAGGTGGGTAGGGGGTGGAAACAAGGGATGGTGCTCGGAGGTGGGTAGAGGGCAAAGATACGAAAAGACTCAGAAGGGGGAGTTCCAGCACCTTTTCACTGAGAAAAAAACCCTGGTTCTAGTACACATTGCAAGGCATGGAACCACAGAAAAAAGTAAGCTTCTGCGTTAGAAGTTCACCAACAATCACAACACGGTCATGGTAGTAGGGAGCGGGAAGGATTGATGGATGAACACAAGCTGGGCCAGGCATCAAACTCTCCCAAAAGTGTGTCCAATGCTGAAGATTCTGCAGCCATTGTCTCTCTTTCGGAGAGTGAAGATCTGTGCAGAAAAGCAGGTAAGTATTAAAGTGGACCTTCACCCAAATCCTTTTTTTTTTTAAATCGAGAACATCACTTTAAAACTTGAAGTGACTCTAATCCTCTTCCTTACCCCAGCCCCAAACTAATTTTCAAACGTTTTTTTTCCAAGGACAGGGAAACTTTTTTTTTTTACTCCCATGACCTCAATTCCTGCCTAGATGAAGATGATGAAAATCCGGCTCTAAACCCCCCCCCCCCCTCCCCGTCTCCTTGGACAAGTCACATGTCCCAGGAGGCAGTAGGTCCAACCTCGAAGAGCCACCCAATCTCACGCATGTGCAGTGGAGAGCCAACTGTAAGTCACAGCTGGCTCCCACATTCAAAGATGGCAATACCAGGGAGCCAAAGCCCATTGAACAATCAGCTCCAGGAAAGGCAGCGGTAGATGCTTTAAGCTGGCCATACACATGCAAACTGATTGTAAAATCTATGTTCAATGATGAGATTCCATTATATTCTCTAACACCAACGATGGGGCAATATTCCTCCCATGGACCCCAACCATGGGGCACTATACCTCCCACTTACACCAACGAGACTCCATTCCTTCTGCTAACACCAATGATGGGGCAATATTTCTTCCATGGACCCCAACTATTGAGCACTATATCTCCCACTTACACCAACAATGAGACACTATTCCTTCTGATAACACCAATAATGGGGCAATATTCCCCCCCCCCCCTGGACCCCAACCATGGGGCACCATTTCTCCCACTTACACAAACAATTAGACACCATTCCTTCCGCTAACACCAATGATGGGGCAATATTCCTCCCATGGACCCCAACCATGGGGCACTATTCCCCCACTTACACAAACAATTAGACACCATTCCTTCCGCTAACACCAATGATGGGGCAATATTCCTCCCATGGACCCCAACCATGGGGCACCATTCCTCCCACTTACACAAACAATTAGACACCATTCCTTCCGCTAACACCAATGATGGGGCACTATTCCTACCATGGACCCCAACCATGGGGCACCATTCCTCCCACTTACACCAACAATTAGACACCATTCCTTCTGCTAACACCAATGATGGGGCAATAATCCTACCATGGGCCCCAACCATGGGGCACTATTCCTCCCACTTACACCAACAATGAAACACTATTCCTTCTGCTAACACCAATGATGGGGCAATATTCATACAATGGACCCCAACCATAGGGCACTATTCCTCCCACTTACATCAACACCAGGGAAGGCAGCGCTAGATGCTTTAAGCTGGCCATACACATGCAAACTGATTGTACAATCTCTGTTCAATGATGAGATTCCATTATATTCTCTAACATCAATAATGGGGCAATATTCTTCCCATGGACCCCAACCATGGGGCACTATTCCTCCCACTTACACCAACAATGAGACACTATTCCTTCTGCTAACACCAATGATGGGGCAATAATCCTACCATGGACTCTGATTTTTTACAATTTTTGAATTACTTTTTTACAATTTTTCTAAATCATTTTTTTTTATATATTTTTTTAACCATGATGTTGGGCGGTCTTTGGGGGAGATATCAGGGGTCTACACAGACCCCTGAAGTCTCACTTTTAAGACAGAAAGGGACTGAGTTATGCACATTCTCCATTTCCTATTTGCAGCCTCACTGCAGATGAATGAACAGGAGACAGAGGCTCCCTTTTATTTATAAATGGAAGCATAGTAAGCAGCGTTTTTTTTTTCACACCCACCCTGTCCATGCAATTCGCCCTGCTGGGCGGAAACTGCAGGGGCCCTCCATGCACCTGGGGACCCTGGGCATTACCCATGCGATAAGACAGCCCTGGGTGCTAGTGAGAATGTGAGGCTACTGTACATGATCAGAGCTCTGGAATAATGAAGAGGCCTTCCGCCTGTAGCCAGCAGGGGGAGTCTGAGCACTGTCCAGCCTCCTGATAGATTTCAGCACCTTGGAGAGGGACATGGGCTCTGCAATGTTATGTTCTGCTCAGTTCTGGGGAGATATTGAAGATATGCAGTTGATAATTATTAATTTTATATAAGATTTATATAGCGCCAACAGTTTATGCAGCGCTTTACAACTTAATAATGAGATATATACATTATATTACCAAAAGTATTGGGACGCCTGCCTTTACACTCACATGAACTTTAATGGCATCCCAGTCTAATGCCCAGTACACATGATCCGAAAATCGGACGACGTTTCATCCGTTTTTGTTTGGTTGCTAGGAACTCTCAATTATATTCGTAAATGGAAGAGGTTACTTACGATACGAATTTTCTCGGACGATTATTCAAAAGCTTCCGGTATGCGTAACCACGTTGTAGCGTGTGAGGGGAAATGATGTCTACTGCTCATGCGCTGTCTACTGCTGACCATTTTTTTCGAACGAACAACATACTGATACTACGATTATCGTACGATGTGTTATAATACGATAAAAATTTTTATGCTTGCACGACCGGATAATATCGGGCGAACTGTCGTGATCGCCTCTCGCAAGCTGTGTACTAACGATCAGATTATCGTCCGATCCTTTCACAAGCGTTATTTTTCGTCCGATTTTCGGATCGTGTGTACGGGCCATTAGTCCGTAAGGTTCAATATGGAGTTGGCACACCCTTTGCAGCTATAACAGCTTCAACTCTTCTGGGAAGGCTGTCCACAAGGTTTAGGAGTGTGTCTATGGTAATGTTTGACCATTCTTCCAGAAGCGCATTTTCTGAGGTCAGGCACTGATGTTGGACAAGAAGGCCTGGCTCGCAGTCTCCACTCTAATTCATCCCAAGGGTGTTCTATCGGGTTGAGGTGCAGGTCAGTCAACTTCCTCCACCCCCAAACTCGCTCATCCATGTCTTTATGGACCTTGCTGCGTACAGCGCTGCAGGGCTTTGCATTACAAAAAAGGATCTGATTTTTTTATTTTTGTTTTCAAAACTCTTTTTTTTTTTGTTTGTTTGTTTGTTTGTAGCGCAAAAAAAAAAAAACACAGAGGTGATCAAATACTACCAAAAGAAGGCTTTTAATTTTTTTTATTGTATATTTTTTTGTATATGTTTTTGTATATGTTTTACAGCAGAAAGAAATAAAATTGCAAAATATTGCTTTTTTTTTTTTTTTTTTTTTTTTGCAAAATTGTCACTAGCTTTTTGTTTATAGCGCAAAAAATAAAATACGCAGAGGTGATCAAATACTACCAAAAGAAGGCTTTTTTTTAAAAAAAAAAAAAAAATTTTATTGGATATGGTTTTGGACATGTACAGCAGAAAGAAATAAAATATTTTATTTTTGCAAAATTGTGGCTTTTTTTTTTTGTTTATAGCACAAAAATTAAAAAATGCAGAGATGATCAAATACTACCAAAAGAAGGCTTTTTTAATCTTTTATTGGATATGTTTTTGGATATGTTTTACAGCAGAAAGAAATAAAATATTGTTAGTTTTTTTTTTTACAAAATTGTCGCTTGTTTTTTGTTTATAGCGCAAAAAATAAAAAAATGTAGATGTGATTAAATACTACCAAAAGAAGGCTTTTAATTTTTTTATTGGATATGTTTTTGGATATGTTTTATAGCAGAAAGAAATAAAATATTGTTTTTGTCTTTTTTTTGCAAAATTGTCGGTCTTTTTTGTTTAATCCGCAAAAAAAAAAAATGTAGAGGTGATCTAATACCACCAAAAGAAAGATCTATTTGTGGGGAAAAAAAATGACAAATTTTATTTGGGTACAGCGTTACATGTCAGATTAACCGTATGTGCCGTATCGCAAAAAACAGCCTGGTCATGAGGGGGGGGGGGGGGTTAAATATTTCAAAGGTCAAGTGGTTAACATGCATTACTGCATTGCATTACCATTCATTTTATATGGCACCTCAATGCACTAAGACAGCACACAGTAAAAAGCGCCGTGGGGCTTTGTGTTACAAAAAAGTGTCACGTCTGATTTTTATTTTTGTTTTCAAAACTGTTGGTCTTTATTTTGTTTATAGTGCAAAAAAAAAAAAAAATTATCACCACCAAAAGAAAGCTCTACTTGTGGGGAAAATTTTGACAACTTTTATTTGTGTACAAAAAATAAAAAAGGCAGTGGTGATCAAATACCACCAAAAGAAGTTTTTTTTAATTTTTTTTTTTAATATGTTTTATAGCAGAAAGAAAAACTTTTTTTTTTTTTTTCAAAATTGTCAGTCTTTATTGGTTTATGCCAAAAAAACAAAACAAAAAAGGTTTTGTGTGTGTGTGTGTGTGTGGGGGGGGGGGGGGGGGGGACATAAATTTTATTTGAGTACAGCACTGTGTAAAACGCTGTGGTACTTTGTGGTTACAAAAAAGGGTCATGTCTGACTTATTTATTTTTTTTTCTGTTATCAAAACTGTCGGTCTTTTTTTTTGTTTAAAGTGCAAAAAAATAAAAACGCAGTGGTGATCACAAACCACCAAAAGAAAGCTCATTTTGAAAAAAAGGGTCACGTCTGATTTTTTTTTTTGTTCTGTTTTCAAAACTGTCGGTCTTTTTTTTTTTTTTTTTAAATGCAAAAAATAAAAACACAGTGGTGATCAAATACCCCCAAAAGAAAGATCTTTTTGAAAAAAAGGGTCACGTCTGATTTTTTATTTTATTTTTTCTGTTTTCAAAACTGTCGGTCTTTTTTTTTTTTTTTTAAATGCAAAAAATAAAAACACAGTGGTGATCAAATACCCCCAAAAGAAAGATCTTTTTGAAAAAAAGGGTCACGTCTGATTTTTTATTTTATTTTTTCTGTTTTCAAAACTGTCGGTCTTTTTTTTTTTTTTTGTTTAAAATGCAAAAAATAAAAACGCAGTGGTGATCACATACCAGCAAAAGAAAGCTTTTTTTGAAAAAAAGGATCACGTCTGATTTTTTATTTTTTTTTCTGTTTTCATAGCCTAAAAAAAAAAAAAAAAAATGCAGAGGTGATCAAATACTACCAAAAGAAGACATTTTCGTTTTTTTTATTGGATATGTTTTATAGCAGAAAGATTTTTTTTTTTTTTGCAAAATTCTCAGTCATTTTTTTTGTTGTGCAGGGGTGATCAAATATTACCAAGACATTTCATTTTTTTATTGAATATGTTTTATAGAAAAAAAAATATTGTGATTTTTTTTTTTTTTGCAAAATTCTCAGTCATTTTTTTTTGTTAATGCCGCAAAAAAAGCATTGTAGGGTTTAGCGTTACAAAAAAGGGTCACGTCTGATTTTTTATTTTTTTTTCAAAACTGTCGGTCTTTTTGGTTCATAGCCCAAAAAAATAAAAAATGCAGGGGTGATCAAATACTACCAAGACATTTCATTTTTTTATTGGATATGTTTTATAGAAAAATAAAATATTGTGATTTTTCTTTTGCAAAATTCTCAGTCATTTTTTTTGTTTATGCCGCAAAAAAAGTGTTGTGGGGTTTAGCGTTACAAAAAAGGGTCACGTCTGATTTTTTTTTTTTTTTTTTAGCATGGGCGGGCCCATTTCCTTCAATAGGCTGCCTTAACAAGCACTGCAAATGGGCCCTAAACCACATCTATGACCCCAAGAACCCTCGCCGCGAGGTGTTGGCCTGTATGGTAGACTTCAGGTTTATTTTTAAGAATGATACAGAAGGTTTTGGTCACATGAGGCTAAATATAGCTCGGTAACTTGGTTCCCATTGTCACCATTAGGACGAGCCTGTGGAAAAATAAACATAGGAAAACTCCATCGGAAACACCCACTCCAACCATCTCATTACTTCTGCTAAACAAGAGCGCAATTTCCGAAGAGATGAAAGCAGAAATAGGTGTGTTACCTGTTGACGATACGGCGGTGTCTGGGTCAATATCCCCCGGGATCCAAACAAACCGTGAGCACCAACTTGTGTGTCAATATTATGGTTTTCCTGCCTTCCCTGAACACACACATTGAATGATGCGAGGAGATAGAGGGGTGTGTTTCCCGCACTTGGAGGCTCGAACTATTAATAACAGCGTTCTATTACAAATCATCCAATGTTGATGTTTTTGTTAATAAGTGCCGTCCTCACCTGAACGATAAGAGATGGGATTTTTAAAACAAATATTTTCAAAACAAAAAAAAAAAAAAAACGTGATTAACCTCGGATTGCCACCGCTATCTTTACGCAGCGTGTTTTGATTATTCTTTTTTTTTGCGTTTTATCTTTCGATTTCCAAGGTGAAGTTTTCTTAACTGGGCGGCAAAATATTTGGAGTGCCAAGGAAACGTTTGATGACGAATGTATCCGTTGTTGTTTGGAAGTTTGTTTGCTTAAGTCAGTGACTTAAGGACAGGCGGGTGAACGGGTGAACGTATTGTAATGGCGGGTAAAAACAGGTGGTTGAGCCATTTTGCTGGGCAGTTGCGGAGGGGGCCCCATTCACTTGAATTGGGTAGCGTTCAGCCGGTGGCACTACCGCCAAACATGACGGGTAGATTGAACATATTCTTTGCGCTTAACCGCTTGCCTACCGGGCACTTTCACCCCCTTCCTGCCCAGGCCAATTTTCAGCTTTCAGCGCGGATGCACTTTAACCACTTCACCCCCGGAAGGTTTTACCCCCCTTAATGTCCAGGACATTTTTTGCGATTCGCAACTTGCGTTGCTTTAACCAGTTACCGACCGCCTACCGCAGATTTATTGCTCCTGGGCAAAGTGACGTAGGTCTACGTCGCTCGCCTTTAGGAGGCCAGGGGGTGAGCGCGCCCGCTCCCGCTCGTCAGCGAGGAAGCTGATGTGAGTTTCAGGCGGCTCCGATTGCCGCCTGACACCCACGATCGCTCCCCGCTGAGAGAGAAGGACGGTCAGCTGTTGTAATCACAGCTGACCGTTCTTCTCCGTGGGATGATCACAGAACTCTTGTGATCCTTCTATATAGGATCACAGGTCTCGATGGTCATCTCAGAAGCCACGCCCCCCCCCAGTTAGAATCACTCCCTTAGGCTCACATTTAACCCCTTGATCACCCACAATGTTAACCTTCCCTGCCATCATAATTTAGCCACACCCACTGTTTACGGAGTGCTGCAGGTCACCATCTGCCCAGTAGGGGGCCCCAGTGCATAACTTTGCCCAGGAGCCCATAATGCTATTAACCAGTTCCCGACCACCCGCCGCTTGTTTACTGCAGCAGGGTGGCTCGTACAGGCAAAACGACGTAGACCTACATCGCTTGCCTGAGAGGAACTGGGGGGCGTGCGCGATCTGCCGGCGGAGCGCTCCCACCCCCGATCTTCAGCGGGGAAGCCGATATGTGTGTCAGGTGGCTCCGATTGCCGCCTGACACTCTCGATCGTTCCCCGCAGAGAGAGAAGGACGGTCGGCTGTTGTAAACACATCCGACCGTTCTTCTCCCTGGAATGATCACAGAGCGCCTGTGATCCTTCTATATAGGATCACATGTCTTTGTTGTCATCTCAGAAGCCACGCCCCCCAACAGTTAGAATCACTCCCCTAGGGTCACATTTAACCCCTTGATCACCTATACTGTTAACCCCTTCCCTGCCAGTGTCATTTTTTACAGTAACAGTGCATATTTTTAGCACTGATTACTGTAGTAATGTCACTGGTCCCCCCAAAAGTGTCAAAAATGTCAGTTAGAGGTCCGATCTGTCCGCCGCCAATGTCACAGTCCTGCTAAAAATCGCAGATCGCCGCCATTACTAGTAAAAACAAAAAAAAACCAATATAAATGACATAAATCTTTCCCGCAGTTAGTAGATGCGATAACTTTTGCGCAAAGCAATCAAAATACGCTTATTGCAATTTTATTTTTTACCATAAAATATGTAGCAGAAAACAAATTGGCCTAAAATGTTAAAAAATTTCGATTTTTAAAATTTTTTTTCCGGAATGTTAAAAATGTGAATGTGAAAAATATTGTTTTTTTTTTTTTTTTTCAAAATTGTCGCTCTTTTTTTGTTTATAGCACAAAAAATAAAAATGGCACAGGTTATAAAATACCACCAAAAGAACGCTCTATTTATGGGAAAAAGAGGACATAAATTTAGTTTGGGTACAGCGTCGCACAACCGCGCAATTGTACGTTAAAGTAAGGCAGTGCCGAATCGCAAAAAAGGGCCTGGTCAGGAATGGGGCAAATCCTTCCGGTCTTAAAAGTGGTTAACGGACAATTGTGCGGTCCTGCGACGCTGTACCCAAATAAAATTGATGTCCTTTTTTTCCCATAAATAGAACTTTCTTTTGGTGGTATTTTATAACCTGTGCAATTTTTATTTTTTGCGCTATAAACAAAAAAATAGCGACAATTTTGAAAAAAAAAAAAAACAATATTTTTTACTTAACGCTATAAAGCATTCCCAATAAAAAAGATTTAAAAAATCTAATTTTTTTATCAGTTTAGGCCAATTTGTATTCTGCTACATATTTTTGGTAAAAAACAAAAATCCCAAAAAGCGTATAATAATGGGTTTGCGCAAAAGTTATCAAGTTTACAAACTACGGGATAGATTTATGGACTTTTTTTGTGCTCGTTTTTATTAGTAATGGTGGCGATCAGCGATTTTTAGCGGGACTGCGACAGATCGGATCCCTAAATTACATTTTTGGGGGGACCAGTGACATTACTACAGTAATCAGTGCTAAAAATATGCACTGTTACTGTAATAATGACACTGGTAGGGAAGAGGTTAACACTGGGGGGCGATTGAAGGGTTAAATATAAGCCTAATTGTGCTTACTAACTGTGGGGGGGCTCTGTGACAAGCACACAGAGATCGGGGTTTTAGCTTAGCTGAGGACACACAATCTCACTGTGCCTGTGTGACAGGAGAGTCGCCTGCTTTGTTTACATAGGCAGACGGCTCTCCTGTCAGTTTCTATGAAGATCGCGGGAGGCCACGGCGATCGTGCCCACTCCTCCCACTGTCTGGCTCCCGCTGTGTCTAATGACATGCATCATGTGCACATAATCACATAGATCTATGTGATTATGCGCAGCCGAGCCGCCCTGCCGCAGTAAATCTGCAAGGGGCGGTCGGCAAGTGGTTAAATGACAATTGCGCAGTCATGCAACACTGTACCCAAATGACATTTTTATAATTTTTTTCACACAAATAGTTTTCTTTGGTGGTATTGAACAGCTTTCGGACCGCCCCCTGGCATATTTACTGTGGCAGGGCGGCCCTTCGGTGCCAAAATACTGTACGTGATTTTGTTTGCTGGGTCTGGGGCACGCACACACGTGCCACCGGAAACCCGCTCCTGCAGTGATTGGACACAGCGGGAGCCAGCCAGACAGAACGGCGGTCTGCCTCTGTAAACAAGGTACATCACCGTTCTGTGACAGGGGGAAGACAGAGATCTTGTGTTTCTGCTGAGCAGGAACACAAGATCTCTGTCTTCTTACAGGACTCCCACACAGTAAGAAAGCACTCCCAGGGAACACATTTAACCCTTTGAGTGCCCCTGATGTTATCCCCTTCCCTGCCAGTGTCATTAGTACAGTGACAGTGCATATTATTTCGCACTGATCACTGTATTGGTGTCACTGGTCCCCAAAAAAGTGTCAAAAGTGTCCGATTTGTCCACCGCAACGTCGCAATCCCGCTATAAGTCGCTATTCGCTGCCATTACTAAGAGAAAAAAATGACATAAAAGTATCCCATAGTTTGAAGAGGCTATAACTTTTGCGAAAACCAATCAATATACGCTTATTGAGTGTTTTTTTTTTTTTTTTTTTACCAAAAATATGTAGCGGAATACATATTGGCCTAAATTGAAGAAGAAATTAGATTTTTTACATTCTTTTATTGGATATGTTTTTTCAAAATTGTCGGTATCCTTTTGTTTATAGCGCAAAAAATAAAAATCGCAGAGGTGATCAAATACCACCAAAAGAAAGCTCCATTTGTGGGGGAAAAAAGGACATCAATTTTATTTGTGTACTGCATTGCTCAACTGCGCAATTGTCAGTTAAAGTACTGCAGTATCACAAAAAATAGCCTGGTCATGGGGGGGGGGGATTAATCTTCCAGAGCTGAAAAGGTTAATCACCACTGGGGTTTTTATTTTTTTGCTAAACAAACAAAAAAAAGACTGAAAATTTTGAAATAAAACAACTTTTTTTTAGTTTCAAAATTTTGCAAATAATAAATTCTTCTCCTTCAATGATGTGTGCTGATGAGGCTACACTGATGGGCACTGATGAATTGGCACTGATGAGGCTTCACTGATAGGGCTGCACTGATAGGCACAAATAGGCACTGGTGGGGCTGCACTGATAGGCACAAATAGGCACGGATGGGGCTGCACTGATAGGCACAAATAGGCACTGATGGGGCTGTACTGATAGGCACAAATAGGCACTGATGGCGCTGCACTGATAGGCACAAATAGGCACTGATGGGGCTGTACTGATAGGCACAAATAGGCACTGATGGGGCTGTACTGATAGGCACAAATAGGCACTGATGGCGCTGCACTGATAGGCACAAATAGGCACTGATGGGGCTGTACTGATAGGCACAAATAAGCACTGATGGGACTGTACTGATGGGCACAAATAAGCATGATGGGGCTGCACTAATGGGCACAGATAGGCATTGATGGGGGCTGCAGTGATGATCAGTGCCCTGATTATCTATGCATGTCACCTTTGTCACTGGCTGGCTCTGCTTTCCTCACGCTGTCCCTACACAGGACGTAACGCGTACGGGGCAAACCACGTGACCCGCGGCCATCTTGGTACACCAGTGTTGCAGCTGTACACCCTGTTTGCTTTTTTGCTGATTATATATCTTCTCAATGTAAGTGCAACTACTTTTGACCTTTTAAATAAAAACGTATACTATACGGAGAGCACTAGATGTTTGCTTCCTTCCCCTACATGTATATTTTGTGGAAGAGGTCTGGATTAGCCATCTAGATTGGATGAAGACTGGAGCTATCTGATTTCATACATGCTGTCTGACCCTGCAGGGTCTGGGTCTGGAGGTGAGAGGCAGAAAAAGCTTTGGTGATGGGAACATAGGAGCACTATAGAAGTCATCATATGCATGGATATCAGAATCTGTCCCTTGATATATCTATGCACTGGGGAATCCTTCATTCATCTGACTGCAATTTATATTGACTGAAATCCGCTGTCTTTATCAAGCTCTGTTTTTTATATATACAGTAAAACCTTGGATTGCGAGCATAATTCGTTCCGGAAGCATGCTTGTAATCCAAAGCACTCTTATATCAAAGCGAATTTCCCCATAAGAAATAATGGAATAATAAATGGTTGTGGATGATTTGTTCCACAACCATTTATTCATAAATCCTTCAGTTTATAGTCCATATAAAAAGATTATAGCATTGCGATAGGTTGTGCAACCATAAAATGTCCATCCACAAATAGCCGTTTCCACAAGGGGATTAGAAGCAAAATTCAGCAGGAGCTACAGGGTATCAAAGAGAAGAGAGCCGCCTCCAAGTGGAGCAATATGGTTCCATTTAATGAAGGTACAACATTTAGCAACTCACATGGTTGATGAATAAAGCAGGCACATCTAAGTATGCAGGCATCCGGAGTAAAGCTGTCCACATAGACCATCTTCTGAACCACCGGCTGCCAGTCTGTAATCCTGACCGGGAAGACCACCCTGCAGTAAAGCGATCTGAAAGCGAGGGGCAGCATGGAAAGGATGACGTGGAGGATGGTCCTATGTGGACAGCTTTACCCCTGATGCCTGCATCCTTAGATGTGCCTGTTCCAATCATCAACCATGTGAGTTGCTAAATGTTGTACCTTCATTAAATTTAACCATATTGCTACACTTAGAGGCGCCTCTTCTCTTTTATACTCAGCTGTGACTTGAGGCTACTTGTATATCAAGACATCGCTTGTATATCAAGTCAAAATTTATTTGAAAATTCTGCTTGTCTTGCAAAGCGCTCTTAAACCAAGTTACTCTCAAACCAAGGTTTTACTATATATATATATATATATATATATATATATATATATGGACTGGTGCCTATATATTTTATAGTGTTGCTCTGATTTGTTCCATTCATTTTGTGGAACGTCTTGCGGTATTTGATATGATTGCGCTTCACTTGTGTTGTTGATATTGTTAGAGGCTTTTTGTGATTGTCCTTTAGTGTTCAGCCAGCAATCTCATTTCATTTGCTTTAGTTGTGAGTTCAGCGCTGAATATCCTTCTTTATATCTGTTTTCCTCACGCTGTGATTTCTCATGAGGAAAGGAATGCCGATAACCGGCAAGTCTGTTTACATTGGGATCAGCTGTAATTGGACACAGCTGATCATATGGTAAAGATCTGCTGTGATTGGCCCTTTACCATGATCTGTGGTCGGCTGTGTCCGAAGGACACAGTGATCACAGAGCATGCCGGATGCACACCCCCAGTGGCTATAGCATGGTAATGAAGTGGTTAGACACCAATGGTGGAAAGGCCAGTCTCCCGACCATCCCATGCAACATGAGGCCTGGTTTACACCAATAATCCATTCCTCAGTTTCGCAGAAACACACAACAGTCCATTTACCATGGTCTTCTATGGGTCACGTTCACATCTTTTTGTTTTCCACTGGTGCATTTTTTTTGGAAAGGGCCAGGGACTTATTTTCCCGCAGCAGGTTGCATTTTTGGTTCCATAGACTTCAATGGTTTTAGATGCGCTTCTGCTGATTTATTCTGGTTTCTCCCACATGACAACAGACACCTCCCAAAAACGCAAAACACATAAAAAAAAAAAAAAAAAAAAGCATGAAAAATGTCTGTGAAAAAACACAAAGTGCACCGGGAAAACGCATCAACCGCACCCTGCAAAGGTATGAAAAAGGCCTGAAAATAAAGAGCAGCTTAAGCTGCCAAAACCATGCCCAATGCGTTTCGCCCCACCCACCGGAGTTTAGTCAAAGGAAAAAAATACACCCTATGACTAAGCCCCAGTGGGCGGGGCAAAATGCATCACTGGGCAGTTTGACAGAGACATGCAGGCCTGCTCTTCACATTCATGCTGCATGGGCTGGTCATGAGAGCGGCGTTTCCATTATTGGTGGTGGAGCATTTTCTGGATGAAACTGACAGGCTGGCACCCCACTTCTGTGGTTCCAGGGAAGACATTTCTTTTTAGCTTTGAGCAGAGCTCTAAGTCTATATTCTTAGGGCTTGTTCACTCAGGAGGTCAGGGGGGGCAGTAAAAATATTCTGAGTGCTCATATACACAGGCAGGGAGGGTTTAACCAGGTGGTTGAGCTGCAGTTTTACCACCTCCAAACCACCCACCTAAACAGGGGCATGCAGCCACTCAGAGTTGTACCCATGCTGCAGCCATCATGCTGCTATTATCACATTCAGCAGGCTCCAAACACAACCTATTCAAGTGAATAGGGCTGTAAGGTAAACCAGATTTCTACCACCAAAAGGCCAGTGCGGACTTGTGCTCATGCTCGTGCACATTGCACATATGCTAATATTTATAAGAGAAAGACCAATGTCACTTCTGCATTACCAGTTTATTGTGAACATAATTGTACGCATGCGCAAATTCATGTGTGATAGTGAACGCGTGCGCGCACACATGCACATACCAATTAGCACTTGGCGCCCAGTGGCCTATTTAAACTGCTTTATTACTGTGAGTAGTTGCTGAATGGTCTTCAGCTCGTTCCTGCGTTCCTGAGACCTGATCTGTTGTTTCTGCTTACGCCTGTATGACCCGGCTTGCCTTTGGACTTTGCCTCTGCTTGTGCTCCAGCTCTGTTACCTACTACTCCGACCTTGGCTTGCTTACTGCATCTGATCTGCCTGCTGACCTTGTACCGCATTGCCTGGCTGTTAACGACCTTGGCCTATCTCCTGGACGTGCTTTCCTGCTGATTCGGGAACCTCACTGCCCGGTTGCTGCTGACTGCTGCTCGTCTCCCGATTCTACTCCCGTCCCATGCTCTGGTGCCAAGCTGCTACTTCATCCATTTCCGAGGACTGTGACTACCAGCTCTACCCACCTGCAGGGTGGACATCATCAACTAGCTGCTATTGCACTCGTGCCGCTCCTTGCATTTACACTCTTTGTTCCCACCTTCAGGAGTGTTAGGCGGGAGGTGCAAGAGAGGCCTCCACAACATTTTCAGTCTTCACCAGGTACGTGATAAGGGCCATGCCACAACCTCATTGCACTGGTTGGTATTTTGAGGGTTAAAACAGGCAGTAAGGAGACAATATATCACTTTCTCGCCCCTCATCAAACATCTCTGAAAAACAAACCACCGTAGATTCAGGAAATGAGAAAATTTCCCTCTGAAGAAGGTGGAATTCCCATCTTAGACACTTGTCATGTATTCTTGGATAAGTATGGAGGTGTGCCTGGTACAAAAGTTCATCTAACCTAAGGGACATTTTGAAACAATTAATGTTTGAGAACAAAAATGCATTTCAAGGGCATGAGCAATCAATGTTAATAACATTAAAAGACCATCTACCAAGGGACCTGTCTTAAAGTGGAAGTAAACCCTCCCATCATTTTCAGCCAAGGAAGCGGACATCTTGGCCTCTGTTTAATCTACAATTGCCATGATGCTGCACGTGATCAGGTATGACACCAGCCATTGGATGGTTTGACAGTTTGGTTGAGAGCACGAACAATGGGTGTGTTACATTCCCAGCACGTGCCAGAAATATAACTGTTTTTTTTAAACGGTTAAATGGATGGGTTTACTTCCGCTTTAAAGCTTGATTAAGACTAGGGTCTCCTGAAAGTGTCCGTCTTTAGTGCTGTCTGGAGATGCTGGTTTCCACAGTCAGAGCCAGGCTAGACCCTAATAGCACAAAGCATCTCTAGAAAACCTAGCTGTTGTGGGGAATCCTTCTCCAATTGCTACCAGAGTACTGCAATTCCAGTCCCATGTTCCTGAGAACTTGGGCCTGGGATCCTTCTTGCTGTTTGCCTGGGTTACCAGACCTACCCCAAATTTCACTGGGAGGGAGCATATAGAGACTATACTATGCAGCCTTGTTACCCTGTTTAAGCCACAGAGACATGGTATTGAAGAGTCCATGTTGATGCAGCTGTCATGATCTGCTTTGCATTATTGTGAAGTATATGCTTGTCATTTTGTACGTGTTTTGCATTATTGATCCTACATTGCACCTTATTTAGTAAACTGCAAATTGTCTCTGAGTATTCAGCTGATTACCTATTTGGTAAAAATGCCTAAACTTCAATAAAGATTTCATACAAATATTGAGATTAAGACTTCTAAATTTGTTTTTACAAATGTTAGCTAACAAACTAGCAATTTCATAGGGAAGCTAGCAAGGGCAGTAGGAGTGCATAGGCAGGTCTGAAGTCATTCTCCCTACCCCACATGTGACCACACTAGGTGCATCATTGGCCAATCACCAAAGCTGTCATTTGGAAGGGGAGTGAGTCACATACTCTCATCTTCCTGGAAGTAGCAGGTATGTACTCAAAGAACTACAGTAAACCCCCCTCCATTGCGAGCGTTACGTTCCAGACCCAGCCGCGAAAAGTGAAAATCAGCGAAATAGAAAAACCCTATTAAAATACACTGTAGGCATGTTTTTTTTTTACTGTCTCTGTACTTTTAAAAGCATTTTAAGGTCTTCAAACACACTTTTAAAACAATAGAAACTCATTTAAACACATAAAAGATACTAAGAGACATAGCAAGAGCTATGGAAAACACAAAAATATTTCATTTTTAATAATTTATATAGTAAAATAACATTACAGAACAAACCACAATATACCGGGACCGCAAAAATTGAACCGCGATGGAGCGGGAGTTTACTGTATTACACATGTTTTTACATTGTTTCCACCCCCCCCCTCCCATATGGGACAAAGTACAAGTAGTACTTTGTCCAATGTTGATGGGTGCTTCCTAAATTTAGTTATGAGTTCCAATGTCCCCTCGCTGGCTAATTCAACAACAGCTAGGATGGAGACAGACTCAGAAGGGCAGCTGCCTTATCTCAGAAAACTTTCCCAAGACAATAGGAATGCAGAAAGACAGGAGGCTAAAGCCCCATACACACGTGCAGATTGTCTGCAGACTTACCTTTTCTATGTAGTGCAAGGGCCTGCCGGATTGCATACAAATTGAAAATGTTTAGGTTTGACCTCATATTATATGGTTTTGGTAAGTCTGCAGACAAAAGTCTGCAGATAATCTGCATGTGTGTATGGGGCATTACATGTCCCCCTCCCTCAGCATTCTGCTTGCCTTGGGAAAGTGCTCTGAACAGAGACGAGCTTCCCTTAAGATGAGTCCGTCTCCTTCCTAGATGTTGTTAGATTTGCAACAGGGGGTGTTAGAGATTTAGAGTTTAATATTATTTTATATGATAAAAGTCTCTGAAATACATATGAATGTTATAATGTAATATGTTAGTTTTGAAGGTTAATTCAATATGTCTTTGTCAAGGTCAGAGAAGCCATTTTGCTTTGTATGTATTTCTATTCTATGTTAGTATGTTGGGTTATGTGCAGTGAGTGGGTGTTACTTTTATATTTAGAATTACTACCTTCTTGGGACACACTTTTTGCTGACACTGTCTTTCCATATAGTTTAAAAGACAACTATATCTACAGATCAAGCAGAGATGAGAAAAGAACATCCTACACTCTGAAGACACTTAACACCTCTCTCTCTCTCTCTCCTTTTGATGCGTGAAACCTTTCTGTTTTGTCCTGTTTCGTATGTTTTGCTTTACTTTAAGAAAAGAAACAACTTTCCTGAAGTATAGTGACAACTGAGAAGTCTATTTTGGACAGGGGGGAGCTAGCAGGTCAGACCTCATAACTAGACTTAATCTGGATACTATACAGTTTTCTTCAGATTTTTTTCTTTAGACTTACCAAAACCATGTAATATGAGGTCAGACTTAAACACTTTCAATTTGTATGCAATCAGGCAGGCCCTTGCACTACAAAGTTGAAGGTAAATCTAAAGGAAATCCACCAACAAAAGTTGTATAGTGTGTATCCAGCTTTAGAAAGCCCTAGCAATGTGGGACAAAGTAACACATGTACTTTGTCCCATGGGAGGCAGATTAGTATAAAAAAAATTGTAATGATGGTTCTTCTTTAACATCCTTAAAGCCTCGTACACACGCGTCGAAATTCGGCCGGGAATTTTCATCCGACGACCGATCTGCCGATTTTCGGCTTGTTAGTATGATGCTTCCGACAACCGACTCCGACTTTTCGGCCGAAAAAATTCTGGTGTGCAGGCTATAAAATTTTTGTCCTTCATCAAAACACATCCGATTTTCGTGCAGTCAGTACAGATTTCGACAGGGAAAAATCTTATGAGCAAGACTGGGCATGCTCAGAGAAGAAAGAACACAAAGAAAGCAAACCAACACATGACATAACTTCTGAAGTAGAATTTTGTCGTGCGGGAAAATTTGTGTGCAGTCTAGGCACATTTCAACCAACAGACACTACTCTGGACAAAAGACGGACGACCGGTCGGCGGAATTTCGTTGCGTGTGTACTAGGCTTAAGTGAACAGATTATTGGAGTAGTGAAATTAAGGCAAAATATAGTAGTTGGTGGGGGCAAACATTGAAGTGAATCTGTTTAGTCCTACATGGAAAAGGGGCAGGTTCACTCTGAGCATGGGCATTGGCCTGTATTGCCGCCTTTGTATGCTGCGATCGGCGGATACATACAGCAGGATCGCTGTGGACCGAGTGGATGGGTTTGAGTGGATTAAACAACTGAGAACCCTGCATACTGTCCCTATCCTTAATATAAGGGATTTTATCATGGAATGGGTATAGGAAGATCTACTCGTCCTCACATATACAATAATAGAGACCCGAGGTTAGAAAAACGAATGTCATCTAAAATCACTGCAGCAACTGAAAGTTATTCAACACGGAGTGTATTACTGTTGACTTTCTGTGAAACTGCCCTATACACTACACACTTGATTCTTCATCTTTTTCATTCATCCGAATCTGAAGATACTACTGTATATGCAGCATCTACAAGCGATCCTTTATATACATCCAATGTTGAGCAAGTATTCTATTCAATTTTGAGATCGCTACAGGCGTGCTACAGTATTTTACAAAAGTGAGTACACCCCTCACATTTTTGTAAATATTTTATTCTATCTTTTCATGTGACAACACTGAAGAAATGACACTTTGCTACAATGTAAAGTAGTGAGTGTACAGCTTGTATAACAGTGTAATTTTGCTGTCCACTCAAAATAACTCAACACACAGCCATTAATGTCTAAACCGCAGGCAACAAAAGTGAGTACACCCCTAAGTTAAAATAACCGAATTGGGCCCAAAGTGTCAATATTTATTGTGGCCACCATTATTTTCTGGCACTCCCTTAACCCTCTTGGGCATGGAGTTCACCAGAGCTTCACAGGTTGCCACTGGAGTCCTCTTCCACACCTTCATGACGACATCACAGAGCTGAAGGATGTTAGAGACCTTGCGCTCCTCCACCTTTTGTTTGCGGATGCCCCGCAGATGCTCAATAGGGTTTAGGTCTGGAGACATGCTTGGCCAGTCCACAGGGGCAGACTGGCAATTTTCGGCCCAGGGGGCGAGTACAAACCAGAGGCCCATGGTGCAGTGACTCGGCCACGCTACCACTTTCCCTCACCCATCCTCCCAATCCTCCCGACTCCCATTATAAGTTGAAGCCCTGCTCGAGATACTCTCTACTTACCAGCTGAATCTGAGTTCCCGACCTGGCCAGCAGGGGGAGGTTGGGGGCTGGCCAGGGCAGAAGAGTCTCCAGAGGGGCATGGAACTGGCCTCTGCTCCGACACAGTTTACACCATCTATCTTGGGGGGGGGGGGGGGGGAGGCTTGCGCTTTGACCTTGTCTTCAACCCGCACTCAGTAGTTCAACGGCAGGGACTTTTTACTTCTCTACCCCAGGAATCCTTTATGCATGTCTGTGGCAGAAGCGGTGCAGACTCTTTACAGGACATTGGAGTGGCCCAGGGGGCAGTTGCCCCCCTGCCCAGTCCATCACCATTATCCCCAGCTCCTTTAGCAAGGCAGTGGTCATCTTGTAGGTGTGTTTGGGGTCATTATGTTGGAATACTGCCCTGCGGCCCAGTCTCTGAAGGGAGGGGATCATGCTCTGCTTCAGTATGTCACAGTACATGTTGACATTCATGGTTCCCTCAATGAACTGTAGCTCCCCAGAGCCGGCAGCACTCATGCAGCCCCAGACCATGACACTCCCACCATCATGCTTGACTGTAGGCAAGACACACCTGTCTTTGTACTCCTCACCTGGTTGCCACCACACGTTTGACACCATCTGAACCAAATAAGTTTATCTTGGTCTCATCAGACTACAGAACATGGTTCCAGTAATCCATGTCCTTAGTCTGCTTGTCTTCAGCAAACTGCAGGCTTTCTTGTGCATGATCTTTAGAGGAAGCTTCCTTCTGGGACAACAGCCACGCAGACCGATTTGATTCAGAGTGCAATGTATGGTCTGAGCACTGACAGGCTGACCCCCCGCCCCTTCAACCTCTGCAGCAATGCTCGCAGCACTCGTATGTCTTTTTCCCAAAGACAACCTCTGGATATGACGCTGAGCATGTGCACTCAACTTCTTTGGTCGACAATGGCGAGGCCTGTTCTGAGTGGAACCTGTCCTGTTAAACTGGTATGGCTGTATGGTCCTGGCCACCATGCTGCAGCTCAGTTTTAGGATCTTGGCAATCTTCTTATAGCCTAGGCCATGTTTATGTAGAGAAACAATTCTTTTTTTCAGATCCTCAGAGAGTTCTTTGCCATGAGGTGCCATGTTGAACTTCCAGTGACCAGTATGAGAGAGTGAGAGCGATAACACCAAATTTAACACACCTGCTTCCTATTCACACCTGAGACCTTGTAACACTAATGAGTCACAAAACATCGGGGAGGGGAAATAGCTTATTGGGCCCAATTTGGACATTTTCGCCTAGGGGTGTACTCACTTTTGTTGCCAGCGGTTTAGACATTATTGGCTGTGTGTTAAGTTATTTTTAGGGGACAGCAAATTTGCACAAGCTATGCACTCACTACTTTACATTGTAGCAAAGTGTAATTTCGTCAGTGTTGTCACATGAAAAGATACAATAAAATATTTACAAAAATGTGAGGGGTGTTCTCACTTTTGTGAGATACTATATATATTGCAACAATCAGTGATTATTAGCAACCAATTTTTTATTGCTCAACATGGCTTACCTGCTGGAAAAGGCTTAACTGCAAATTAAGCTGCAATATTTGTGTCCCCACAGAGTCACCTCAACCCCAACCAAACTGACATCCCAGCCTAACCATTAATTCCTCCATTAAAGCCTCATCAGAATTCCGAATCACAATCCTTAAAGTGACCCTTTGCTTCCCCATGCACGGCCAATTAAAAGGAACACATAACTTCTCCCCTTTCTTCAGTCATGCACCATTCTGCTTTACTGTTAGGAAGGAAAGTCTTGGGTAAGCGTGAAACTGACAATGTTGGAGCTTACACAGGGCTATGGAATTTTTCTGCACTCCCATGTGACATTTCTGAGTGTATCACAAAGCATGGGTGCCATCACATTGGAGAGCAGGAGTGAATCACATGTTCACCCATATCTTGAAGTTCACTTGACTCCTGGCAGCTTAAAAGAGCAGGCCTGAAGCTAAAGAAAGATGGCAGCCTGTGAGCCCCTTGGGATGAGCCATTATGCCAGCATGGGCTCACAGGGTTCACACATCATCATGTATGACCTCGCCAATCGGGGGCAGCTCCCTTTCTCTCTGATTATACTGATCACTAGGGATGAGTGAGATTGATTGTTTTTGTTTTTTCAACTTTTCAGCAAAAATCAGGGGATTTTAGCGAAACTGTGCCGATTTGGCAAAATGCATTGGAATTAACAGGGAAGGGGAAATAACGGAATTTTTGTAAAATCTTACCGTAAAATTCCTTTCTCTGAGTCCTCCGACAGTCGCCGCCACTTCATAATCTTCACTAATGGGGTAATTGACCTTTGCTCCGCAGGAGTAGCTAGGCAACAAGATTTGTTAATATCAAAGCTTTTAGCATATCACACCCCCAGGGGGTGGTCCCCTCAGTCAATACCTCCCTGCTTCCAGCATTCTCAACTCAGTTTCAGTTGCATAGCAGCAGAGTACATAAACAAACCCCAAAAGAGGGGCGGGGGCGGCGACTGTCGGAAGACTCAGAGAAAGGAATTTTACAGTAAGATTTTACAAAAATTCCGTTTTCTCTTACGTCCTCCGACAGTCGCCGCCACTTCATAATCTTCACTAATGGGGACGTCCCAAAGCAGTGTAGACATGAGGGGTGGGAAAAAAAACGCAGCAACGCAGTACCCACATCAGAGAAAGGAACCTTACCAAAGTAAGAGAACCAACCTGGCAACAGGAAAACGTGCTCAACAGGAGCAACAACCCAGGAAGAACAAGTAACCCAGGGGTAAAAACACCCCAACAGCCAAGGGCCCAAACAAGGGACCCTAAGGCACTGCCGCACTAAGAACTTTACGGCCAAAGGAAGCATCTGCCGATGCCTGAACATCCACTTTGTAAAATTTTGAGAAGGTGTGAACGGACGACCAAGTCGCCGCCTTACACACCTGGGCCACAGAAGCCTGATGACGATAGGCCCAAGACATACTCAGAGATCTGGTAGAGTGCGCCTTCACAGGGAAAGGAGGAATCTTCCCCCTCAAAGCATAGGCTTGCACAATCGTCTGTCTGATCCATTTGGCGATGGTAGCAGCCGACGCCGCCATGCCCTTCCGAGGTCCCTCTGGAAGGATGAATAGGGAATCCGACTTGCGAAAGGACTTAGTCGATGACAGGTAAACCCTGATCACCCGAACAACATCCAAGGCATGCAAAGCCACCTCCTGCGGATGCATAGGCTTCGCGCAAAGCGAAGGCAAGACAATGTCCTCATTCAGGTGAAACTCCGAGATCCGTTTTGGAAGAAAAGACGGGTTAGGTCGCAAGACCACCTTATCCAAGTGAATCACCAAGTAGGGAGAGCTGCAGGACAAAGCCGCCAGCTCCGACACCCTGCGAGCCGAAGTGATCGCCACCAAAAAGGCAACCTTTTTGGACAACAGAGACAACGAGATCTCCCTGATCTTCTCAAAGGGAGCCCGTTGTAACACGGACAGAACCAAGTTCAAGTCCCATGGAGGCAAAGGTTCCCTCCTAGGAGGGGCCAAATGTCGCACCCCCTGAACAAAGGTGCTAATCAATGAATTAGACGCCACTGGGCTCTGAAAAAGAACGGCCAGCGCAGAAATCTGACCCTTAATTGTGGTCTGCGCCAAACGCTGGTCCACTCCAGTTTGGAGGAAAGCCAATACTCTCGACACCGAGTATGAGCGAGGGGAATACCCCCTGGACTCACACCAGGCAAAGTACGCTTTCCAAGTACGGTAGTAAATTTTTCCTGAAGAGGCTTTTCTAGCCTTGATCAAAGTGGGAATGACCTCAGGGGAGAGACCCCTATCCTTCAGGACCTGGCTTTCAACAGCCAGGCCGTTAAAGCCAGCGACTGTAAAGCAGGATGGAATATCGGCCCTTGAGACAGAAGGTCGTCCCGAAGCAGCAGACGCCACGGAGCGTCGACTGCCAGATTTACGAGGTCTGCGTACCAAGACCGGCGAGGCCAGTCCGGTGCCACCAGAATCACCGCGTGCAGTTCCGAAGCCAATCTGCGAAGCAGCCTGGACAGCAGCTGAATCGGTGGAAAGGCATACATCAGACGATACTGATGCCAGGGCGCCACTAACGCGTCTGAGGCGTCTGCCCGAGGATCTCGCGTCCTTGCCACGAACCTTTCCACCTTGTTGTTCAGACGAGACGCGAACAGGTCCACTTCCGGAAGACCCCACCTCTCGCACAACATCTGGAAGACATCCGGGTGAAGGGACCATTCCCCCTGGTCCAGGGTCTGGCGACTCAGATAGTCCGCCTGCCAGTTCTCCACCCCCGGAATGTGTACAGCCGTTATCGCCGGGACGTGCGTCTCGGCCCACGACAGAATGTTGTTTACTTCCCGAGCAGCACGGGCACTCCTGGTGCCCCCTTGATGGTTGATGTATGCCACCGCTGTGGCATTGTCCGTCTGAACCCGAACCAGACGGCCCTGAAGCCGTTCCGACCAATGCAGAAGGCAAAGTTTTATCGCTCGCAATTCCAGAATGTTGATCGGAAGGGAGGATTCCTCCTCCGACCAAGTTCCCTGGACGGGGAGAACGCCCAGAACACCACCCCAGCCCGACAGGCTGGCATCCGTGGTGATCACCGTCCACGACAAGGGACGAAAGGACTTGCCCCCCGACACCGCCGGGGACTGAAGCCACCACAAAAACCCCTTCGGGTGTGGCGGCTCAACGAAAGCTGCCGTTCCAGAGATTGTGGACGCCCACAACCATTAGACCTAGACATCTCATACATGTCCGGAGGGATGAGCACTGAGTGTCCCTGAGGGACCTGACCTCGTCCTGAAGTGTCCGGAGCTTGTCTTCCCGGCAGGAAGACCTTCGCTTGAGCAGGATGAGTCCAGGATCATCCCCAGGTAGGGAAGACGAACCGACGGACACAACGTCGATTTTGGAAAATTTATCGTCCAACCAAACTCCTGCAGAGCCTGCATCATGGTGGACAGGTCATACACCAGGCCCTGACTGGTCGCAGACCGAAGCAAGATATCGTCAAGACAGAGACGCTCTGGGCTCTCAATAAAGCCAGGACCGGCGCAAGCACCTTGGTGAAAACCCGCGGAGCCGAAGCGAGACCGAAGGGTAACGCCACGAATTGGTAATGATCCTCCGCAATGGCGAATCGAAGGTACCTCTGGTGACCCTCGAAAATGGGGATGTGAAGGTACGCATCCTTCAGATCGATGGAGGCCATGAATTCCCCCGGACTCAGGGCAGCCACCACTGAGCGCAGGGATTCCATGCGGTACTTGCGAACCCACACAAAGCGGTTCAGAGCTTTCAAGTCCAGAATCGGACGCACTTTGCCCTCCTTTCTGGGCACAGTGAACAGATTGGAGTAGAACCCCCAAAACCTGTCCCGATGAGGCACCGGAACCACCACTCCCTGGGCCCGCAGATCCCGCACCGCCAGGTGCAGATCCTGCAAACGCTCCGGAGACAGCTGAAGATTTGAGGGAAAAAATCTGCTCGCCAGCCGAGAGAGAAACTCGATCTTGTATCCAGATCGAACGATTTCCTGAACCCACCTGTCCCGAATGCGGGCCAGCCAGGGTTGAAGAAAACCGAGCAAACGTCCCCCCACCCCAGAACCGGGTGAGGGCGCCCCTTCAGGCCGAATTGGTATGGGCAGCGGACCCGGACTGGCCGGACTTCTGCTTACCTGCCCACGGCTTCTTCTGGGAGCCTTGGCCCTTGAAGGGCTTGCCCTTGTATTGCGACCGAAAGGCACGAAAGGACCCCTGAGAGGGCCTAAACGAGGTAGTCTTCTTACCGCGAACAAACTTATTCTTGTGAGTTTGGGGTAAGAGAGTGCTCTTACCCCCGGAAATACCCTTTATCAGAGAATCCAAAGACTCGCCAAAAAGGCGAGATCCCGCGTAGGGAAGATTAGCTAGAGTCTTGCGAGAAGATTGGTCAACCGACCAACATTTCAGCCATATCAGGCGACGGTTCAACACCGCTACACTGGAGAGGCGCGCAGCCAAAGGGACTAAATCCAAATCCGCATCGCACAAATACATGACACCCTGATGAATTTGATCTACCATAGCCAATGTTGTCAGCGGAGCAGAGTCAGCCACCAGGGTGCGCCTGAGCACCTGCGTCCAATCTGCAATAGCTTGGGCTGCCATAATGGAAGCAAAAATAGGCTTCAGCATAGAACCAGCAACCGTATAAGTATGACGGGCCAGAGACTCCAATCTCCTGTCCGTAGGGTCCTGGAACACCGGGGTATCCTCAGCAGGAATCGCAGTAGATTTATTCAAAACTGCCACCGCGTGATCCACCTGAGGCGGCACACACCAACGCTCATCAGTGGTGGGTGTAAATGGATAATGCAGCTTGAACTTACTTGGCACAGTAAAAGGCTTCTTTAAATTGCGCCATTGCTCATCAACAGCGCGCTGAAATTCCGCAGGGCAGGGAAAAACCTGCGCTGATTTGCGTTTCTTTTTTGTCCCATAAGAGGACATCAAAGCAGGAGGACACGGTTCATCCTGCAGATGCAGTGTTTCCTTGATAGAATTAATCAACTCATCCATGAGTGCAAGCTCTTCAGGCGAGCCGGGGGGAGAAGTATCAACTCCTTCTACCTCAGCCTCCCCCTCAGACCCCACAAGGTCCAGAGATGAACGAGACCCTGAGAAGGGCACTCCAGCCATAGCAGCCCCATCGCCCTCTGAATCAGAGGAAATAGATAACCTGGGCCGTTTTGCGGATCGATCAGCCATTAGCATCTACATCTGAGAAGCCAAGTTCGCTACAACAGCAGCCAGATCAGCCCCCTCGGGGGGTGCAGCAGCCCCTTGGCCCCCCACCAAGGTGGGAGGAAACTTGCAATCCTGAGAATCCATGCCCCAGTATCAACTGAAAATAAAGTACTGCCCCTTTAAGACCGCGGCGAGCGCAGCCCACCGCACACTACTGTATGTACAGACCCCCGCAGGGATAAGGAGCACTGAGCAAGGAAATACAGGATAAGGAAGGCAAAAACCTGGAGAGAGCACACAGCTGCTGCCACCGATCGCTGTTCCAGTGAAAAAGGAAGTGATGCAATGACTGACCGCCCTATATAGCCTATGAAGGCTTCACAAACATGGCCGTTCGGCTGAGGGAATCAAGGCAATAAGAAAATGGCGCCGACATGTGCTTGCAGGAGCGATCGCCGCCAAAATGGCGGCGTTTGGCGCCAAAACACCGCGCTGTAACACACAGGGCCAGTCACCACAGTTTGCCGAGAAAAATGGCGGGCCGCATCAGCGGTCGCCGCATAGCATGTCTGAGCCCAGTCTGCCCCATACATCTCACACAGCAGAGCGGGAGAGCCCCCCCCGCAGCCCACAGAAAGGCAGCTATTCCACACAAGAATCTGACAGGGAGCTCAGCACTTACACAGACATGCAGGGTCACACAGTCACAGACTGACACCCAAACAGACAGGTCCCCACATAGAAATTTACTTACCATTCCGGAAGGCGTGGGGAGCCTTCTCTAGCGACCAAACCGCTGTACTGAGAACAGGGAGTGTCGCAGCCAGGACGCAGTGGACTGCGGTGCGAAACCGCAAATGGCGTCCGGTGAGGTAGCCACCTCACAGGCAGCATCCCTGCAGCGAACAGGGATGGGTCGTTCAATATGTCAGGGAAACCTGAGCTGAACGCTCGATGGCAGGCTGGGGAAACCCCTGGCTCTCAGCCCTGGGATCCAGGGTGGCCAGACCGAGACCCAGCTCCGCATGATCATCTGAAGAAAACTAAACTAATGCTGAGAAAAAAACAGCTAAGTAAAAGAAAGAGAAAAACACTTGAAATAAAATCAAAAAGGGGATAGAAGGCTGAGACTGAAAGCCCCAGCACAGGAACAGCAAGCTACTCCTAAGCTAGGCAATTGAAAACTGAGTTGAGAATGCTGGAAGCAGGGAGGTATTGACTGAGGGGACCACCCCCTAGGGGTGTGATATGCTAAAAGCTTTGATATTAACAAATCTTGTTGCCTAGCTACTCCTGCGGAGCAAAGGTCAATTACCCCATTAGTGAAGATTATGAAGTGGCGGCGACTGTCGGAGGACTCAGAGAAAGGAATTTTACGGTAATTTTTCCGGCGACTGTCAGAGGACGTAAGAGAAAAAGTTGGTTTTTAAAGCGGAGTTCCGGGCACGAAAAAGTTTTGGGCGACGAAGTCTATTGAGACGAAACGTTGGCGACTCCAGACGCAACGTCCACACGCCCCCTGAAATTTAGCCGGCCTTCACCATTTTTGCTACTTGGGACTGTTCGCGGGACGCCGCACCTTCATCCCTTGTTCTAGCGACATTGACAAGCCTGTCTATTTATGATAAATTGTGAGTAATATTTTTTAATAAAGTGGAATTTATTTTTTAAACGGGATTACGCTATGGGCCTCGCTTCCTTTTCTCTTTACATATTCATTTATGTTTGATGAAAAATACTGAGGAGTGCCAATCCCATATTGATCCTTTGTACGCATCTTGAGAGGAGGCATCCATGTAACATCAGATCTTCAGTGATTAAAAGCTGGGAGAGGCTGACTCATTAAGTTGAGCAGCCAATGAAATCTGGTAAGCTGCTTAACATATTCCATCACTGAGGTGTTCCCTTCCTTCACATACCCTTGGTGTCACGGGTTGAATCACTCCTTGGAATATTGTGCACGTGGATTTATGATTTTATTCTCACATCGTCTGTATTGGGACTCATTCAGTTGGACACTCCCATACCTACTTTTTTCTTTTTATTGTGATTATTATTTTTCTCCATTCATTTGGACCCTATTTTTTATTTGTGTGATCATTAATACTTTTAGCGTTACACTTTTATGTTTTATTGTTAATTTGAGTCACTGTTGGTTGATTTTGTGTTGGCTGCTGATATCTATTTAGCATTTCAATTTATCAAAATAGCGCGGAAATTTTTTTATCTACAAATATTACATGGAATGTTTTTATTCCCTTGTCAAGGTGTCGGAGGAGCTAAATCACAATACCCGACACCTGGGTTGGGTGGGGGTCGTTCCTATTTAGGGCTTGGTGATTTAGATTTTTCCCTCGATTTTGAAGAAGTACAAGGTCAGTGTGAAACGCGTCACTTCCATCCTTGTGTGTCCCCCTCCTCCTCATGGTAGTCTATTATATGTTCAATAAATCTGTTGGGTGTGCAGCCAATTCCTCTCTTTGATTTCCTGTGGGTTAGCTATAGACTTCTATTATATCCTGTGGGTTTGGTGCACTTTTTGGTGCGGTTTTGGGGGGGGGGGGGGGGGTGTTAAAACCCTATAGTTCATTGTGGACCATGATTGCTTACCAAATCACTTAAGTGGCCTTTGCTCTTCCAAATTTTGAGCACACCTGCCATAACCCTTCTATATTACGAACATTAATACCATTGAGAATTTCATGTGCTAAGCTGTGCCATAACAGATAAGCAAAAAAAAATAAAAAATGAAAAAACGATGTACAATATACACAACCCTGCGCCATAAATTAGCGATCCAAGCGCAGTCTATTGATGTCCGTTTTAAATTAAAAGACCTCAGGTAAAAGGCATTGATGCTGGTCACTTCTCATCAGCGTACATTTAACTAGTCCGCTCACCTCACACAATGTGAAAGCTATTTTTATCCACCGAAAATGCAACCACTGAGTGGGTATCCCACCAGAGGGAATAATACAGAGCGAGGACTATACTAAGGACCGGCCTGCCCTCTGCAGGAGAGAAACTGCGGAACTGCAGCTTCCACTCTGCTGCAGACAAACCTGAGAAAAATAAACATATTAAGCTGAAATCTGCACAGCAAAGACGAGCGTGTTCCCTGCGTCAACCAATCGGCTCCAGCGGCCATTTGTTTAGCGCAGGTCAGGATTAAATAAAGATATTTTCTTTCCAATTTCATTAATCGGTCACAAATTTTATTCTAATCCTGTGTGCACATTTTTGGTAGGTTAGTCCTGCAAAGACGAGGACCCCCCACATCAGTGTCATAGTCAGTAAAACCATCAGTCTATGTTTTTTTTTCTTTTGACCGCTTTCATGCGAATTCCGGCATTCCTCTCCTACACATAAACATTTTTTTGCAAAATATTATATATAATTTTAAGCAAACACCATAGGGAATAAAATGGCAGTCATTGCAATTTTTTATGTCACACGGTATTTGCGCAGCAATTTTTTTAAACGTGATTTTTTTTTTTTTTTTTTTGGACTAAAAAAAAAAAACAGAAGAGAGTTAGCACAATTTTTTTGTACAATGTGAAAAATTATGTTATACTGAGTAAATAAATACCTAACTTGTCACGCTTTAAAATTGCGCACAATCGTGTAATGATGCCAAACTTTGGTATATAAAAAAAAAAAAAAAAAAAAAAAAAATCGCCATAGGCTAAGTTTTAAAATATTTTAGGTTACTAGTTCAGAGTTACAGAGGAGGTTTGGTGCTAGAAAAATTTTTCTCGCTCTAATGTTCGCAGTGATACCTCACATGGGTGGTTTGAATGTTGTTTATATATGCAGACGCGACCCAAGTATGCGAGCACGAAGGAACAGAAGCGCTTTAATTTGTTTATTTTATTTTCATTTTTACACTTTCCCTTAATTTTTTTTAAAAATCACTTTTATTCCTATTACAAGGAATGTAAGCATCCCTTGCAATAGGAAAATTGGATTTTTGACTTACCGTAAAATCCATCTTTCTGATGTTCATTGACACACAGCTCCTGATTCTTCTTAACAATCTGGTGATACTGCCCCCTACAGGAGTAGGACACCAGGCAGGAAAAAGCTTGACTATGCTTTACTTCGCTCAGCTATAGGCACTCAGTTTTGTTACAAGCAGTGTCAGAAGAAAGCCAACTGCACAGAGGGGTGGGTGCTGTGTCCGTCAATGAACATGAGAGAAATGGATTTTACGGTACGTCAAAAATCCCATTTTCTCTTTCGTTCATTGACGGACACAGCTCCTGATCTTCTGAACCATTGGGACATCCCAAAGCAGTGTCAAACCTGAGGAGTGGGAAAACGGCAGAAAAAAATTCCCAAGGCTAATCATAGCCAACCAGGTAACATGGAGCTCAACCAAAACAACTGGCTCACCTGAACAAAAACGCCCCCAAGGAGGACCAGGTCCTCTAAAACAGCAGCCTCCAAAAACATGCGGCCAGAAGAAGCATCCGCAGATGCCAACACATCCACTTTATAAAACTTTGTAAAAGTGTGCAAAGAACCAGATGGCCGCCTTGCAAACCTGCATCACTGAAGCCAATAGAAGGCCCAGGAGGCACCAAGCACCCTAGTAGAGTGTGCCTTATCAGGGAAAGGAGGAACCTGACCCCTAATTGAATAGGCCTGAATCACTGTCGGATACATCTGGAAATGATCGCAGCAGAAACAGCCAGCCCTTTTCAAGGTCCACCCATGAGTACAAATAGGGAGTCTGACTTCCTAAAAGACTCCATAGCTGCCATGTACACCCTGATTGCCTGAACCACATTCAGGTCATGCAGAGCAATTTCCTTAGGATGTTTAGGCCTGGGACATAGGGAAGGCAACACAATGTCCTCATTCAAATGGAAATCAGAGACAGCCTTTGGAAGGAATAATGGACAGGGACGAAGAGCCACCTTAGCTCTGTAAACCAACATGTAAGGTGAATGACAAGACAACGCTCTGCACGCAGAAGTAAAAGCCACCAAAAAGGCCACCTGGGACAACATAAGCAAGGGAAGCTCCCGATATTTTCGAAGGGAGATTCCTGGATAACTGACAACACCAATTTGAGGACCCACAGCGGTAATGGAGACCGCACTGGAGGAACCAAGTGTCGAGCTCCCTGGATAAAGGTTTGCACCAAGGAAAGTGTGGCCAATGGACGTTGAAAGAAAACCGCCAAGGCCGAAACCTAGTCTTTGATCATGGCCAGGCGCTGCTCAACCCCCCATTGGAGGAAAGTCAAGATCCGAGCCATCGAAAAGGAGCCCCCCAAAAGACTCAGGGAGGGAGGGAGAACCCCAAAAGACTCACACCACGCAACGTATGTCTTCCAAATACGATGGTAGATCATCCCAGATGTAGATTTTCTAACCCTAACAGCGTAGGAATCACAGATTCAGACAATCCTCTCAGATCGGCATACCAAGACCGGCGAGGCCAGTCTGGAGCCACCAGAAAAAACAGAATTCCTTGCTGCCTCGATCCTGCAAAGGAGTCCTTGCAGAAGTTTGAGAGGGGGAAAGGCATAAAATCAGGCCTTACCGATGCCAAGGAGCCACTAATGCATCTGCGGCGTCGGCCAGAGGATACAGAGACCATGCCACAAACCTCTGCACCTTCCATGGAATGTGTACATCAGAGAGGGCTGGAACGATCGTTCTGCCCACCTTAGAATGCCGGCTATTTACCGATCTGCCAGGGCACTTCTCGTGCCCCCCATAGTGATTGACTTAGGCCACAGCCGTGGCATTGTCCAACTGAATTCATACCGGAGACCTCTGAAGACCAATGATCCAGACAGTCTGATCACTTGGAGTTCCAGTACATTGATCGGCAGTCTGGACTCTTCCTGAGCACAAGCTGTGCCGAGGATGACTCCCCACCCAGACAGGCTGCCATCAGTGGTGACAACCCCCAAGTACAGGGGGAAAAGGATTTCCCTGTTGAAGTGCCAGAGAACGAAGCCACCTCTAGAGACCGTGGTTTCTTGTCCCATTTTACCAGAATCTCTTTTTGCAGAGATATCCTGTGGAACTGTGCAAACGGAACCGCCTCAAAAGGTAAACATCATCAGGCCCAGCACCTGCATGCAAGCCCGGAAGGATGACCGTCTGCTGGACAACAGAAGCTTAATTGCCTCCTGCAATTTCTGGAGTTTTTCAAGAGGAAGCAACCCTCTGGCTGAGGCCAAATCCACCCGATACTCCAGTTTTGTGGACAAAACCAGAGCAGACTTCTTAAGGTTCAGAACCAAACTCCCACAGAGATCGCAGAGTAATCACCCAAGGTGTCCATCAGAGCAGTCGGAGACTCTGCTCGCAGAAGATCGGTCAGGTACCCCAGTACAGCGATCCCCCGCTGACGCAATAATGCTAGCACCTGGGCCAACACTTTGTGAAGACCCGAGGAGCGGAGGCGAGACCAAAGGTAAACGCCACAAAATGATAATGCTCCCCGCCCGCGGCAAAGCGGAAAAAACGCTGGTGCCTGGCACATATTGGAACGTAAAGGCAGGTGCCCTAGATGTCGATAGAAGCGAGAATAATCTCCCAGATGTAAGGACTCCACTACCGTGCGAATGGACTCCATTCGGAACTTCTGTACCCACACAAAGCAGTTTAGTGCCTTGAGGTCCAGAATTAGATGTACCTTGCTTTCCTTCCAGGGAACTGTAAACAGGTTTGCGTAAAACCCCTGAAAACATTCCGAAGCCGGAACAATCACCCCATGAAGTAACAAGTCTTGCACTGCCCCAAAGTGACCATGTAAGCGATCTGGTGACAAGTGCAGGTTGGAAGGGAAGAACCTTTACGGAAGAAAAAAAAAGACCAAAACTCGATCTTGTAGCCGGACCAAATTACTTTGTGGACCCACTTGACCTGTACCAGAGAGGTCCATGGATCTGGAAATCAACAAAGACGTCCCCCCCACCCCAGATACGGGTAAGGGCGCCCCTTCATGCAGGGGAAGTCTTGTCCGCAGATCTGAAGAGCCCGTTAATGGCTTGCCAGACCAGGTCCTCTTGGAACCTCCAGGGGAGGCCCTGAAGGACTTGAGGGACGAAAAAAGCCTCTTATGAGCCGAGAAGAATAGCCTATGTCTACGACGGGGCTCCTTACCCTCGGTAGCCTGCAGAAGAAGAGTACTCTTCCCCCCTGTGAAGCTATCAGACCAGCATTGTCAGCCAGATAAGACGCTGAAGGACCACTGCTGATACAGACAGCCTAAATTTGGGGGTAATGTGTAAAAGGGTCCATACTTCCCCCCACACCCACCCCCCCTCCTGTGACAGCAGGATGGTCTACCCGCTGTTACAGGGGAGACCAAATGCCCACACCCACGTCATTTATTCACAGCCATCTGAGAATGAGAGAACTACATGTACCATCATTCATTGCGGCAGATGGCTTGTAGTTCCAAATGAACTGTGAGGGTGCTGATGAGCGCCCTTGTAGTTCATTTACAAGCCCTACAGCTTGTAAACAGTCAGCCCATATCAGAGGTACAGGCCTAAAGATGCAGGGCTTGTCTGCAGGAGCCTGACTTCGCACTCATGATCCACTGATCACGGATGCTTTGCAGGCTCCCGAGGGAAAAAAATAATTGCACATTTTTTTTCCTGCAAAAGTATGTGCATTTATTTTTTCACAAAAGATGAACTTACCCTTTAGGTTCTGGGCATTCGTCCCTGGATCCATACTGTCCTAAAGCTGGATACACACTATCCAACTTTTGTGGTTAGATTTCCTTCAGATTTACCTTTTCAATGTAGTGCAAGAGCCTGCCAGATTGCATACAAATTGAAAGTGTTTAGGTTTGACCTCATATTATATGGTTTTGATAAGTCTAAAGGAAAAAGTCTTCAGAAAATATAGTGTGTATGGCCCATAACTGTTAGTACTGCTCGGTGCACCGTCCAGCCGGAAAAACTTCCATTCTCTCAAGAGACTGCCAGGCTCAAACAGGGGGGCAGTACAGCGCACCTGTGCCTTTCACCTGCACTTGAACACCAGAGTCTCATGCACCAGGGTTTCAGTGTGCATGAGGCCACCATGCCTATGGTTTTGGAATTGGAAGTCCAACAGTACTGCTGACAGTATTAGGACAGGAGATTTACCAGGGGAGTGGAGGAAAGCAAACGTGATTCCGATATTCAAAAAGGGTCAGAGGCATATACTGGGAAATTATAGGCCTGTCAGTTTGACATCAGTAGTATGTAAACTTCTGGAGGGGATGATAAGGGACTAGATCGTAGAGTTTGCTAAAGACAACAGCATCATCAGCAGTAACCAGCACGGGTTTACAAATGGGCGTTCTTGTCAAACCAATCTCTTAACATTCTACGAGGAGGTGAGCTGTGAGCTAGATAGGGGGAGACCAGTGGATGTGGTGTACTTAGATTTTGCTAAGGCGTTTGATACAGTTCCCCACAAGCGCTTAATTTATACAATAAGGTCTGCAGGTATCAACAGCAGGTTTTGCTCTTGGATACGGAACTGGCTAAAAGGGCGTGTCCAAAGGGTGGTAATAAACAGCGCATACTCAAACTGGTCTGAGGTAGTAAGTGGGGTCCCCCAAGGCTCAGTCCTGGGACCAACCTTGTTCAATTTATTCATAAACAGCATTGAGGACGGGATCAGTAGTTCGATATCAGTTTTTGCAGATGACACAAAATTGGCCAGGGTAATAACTGCACAGCATGAAGCAGATATCCTACAGGATGACCTGGACAAAATAACGGAGTGGGCAACGACTTGGCAAATGAGGTTTAACGTGGAGAAGTGTAAGGTTTTGCACTTGGGGACTAAAAACATAAAAGCACAATACACATTAGGAGGGGAACCCTTGGGGGAATCAAAAATGGAGAAAGATCTGGGAGTCTTGGTTGATGATAGACTAGGCAATAACATGCAATGTCAAGCGGCAGCTGCCAAAGCTAGCAGAATATTAGCATGCATAAAGAAAGGGATGTATTCCAGAGATAAGACTATAATCCTTCCACTTTATAAAACTCTGGTCCGACCGCATCTGGAGTATTCTGTCCAGTTCTGGTCGCCAGTCCTCAGGAGGGATGTGTTGGAGCTGGAGAGAGTCCAGAGAAGGGCAACTAAACTAATTAGGGGATTGGAGGACCTTAATTATGAAGAGCGTCTGCAATCGCTTGATTTATTCTCCCTTGAGAAGAGACGCCTGAGGGGGGACATGATAGCAATTTTTAAATATCTCAATGGGGATCTCAGCTTAGAAAAAAAGCTGTTCAGTCGAAGGGATTGCATGAGGACTCGAGGGCATACAATGCGATTAGAGGAGAAGCGTTTTAACCTCAGACAACGAGGGGGGTTCTTTACTGTTAGGGCTACAAGATTGTGGAATTCTCTACCACAAGAGGTGGTTTCTGCGGGTAGTATGGTGGCTTTCAAAAGACTATTAGACGTACATCTCAAGGATCAGAACATTCAGGGCTATGTGAGATGATTACAGCCACACACACCTACACAGGTTGAACTGGATGGACTGTTGTCTTTATTCAACCTCACCTACTATGTAACAATCTCACATAGGTGTAATGTTTAGCGGTCTGCAAACCTTAGCCCCTATAGTGTAAATTTATTGTGTTTAGAATCCCTTTAACACAGAAAATTGTTATGAAACACTTACAGTAATTTTTCTTTCCTGGCGCCAGTCCCTGGCCCCAGATGTGATAGTATGCTGCCATGTTGGCAGCAGGAAAATAGAAAATTTTATCAAATGCTTACCATAATTTTCCTTTCCTGGCACCAATCCATGGCATCATAATTGTACTTTGCTGCCATGTATGTTGGCGCCAGGAAAATGCAATTTACTGATTTACGGCATTAAACTTTATTAGTCATTTCACAAACTCACAAAGCAGGAGAGCTCATGATGAACAGTTTTATTGGAATAAGTATGTGCCCTGTACAGATTGGACTGCCGAGATACTATGAACCCGGCAAATTATTGCAAGGCTGTTTCACAGCAAAGGGAACAATGGGAGGATACAGCACGTATGACTTGAGCACGTTTAATGATTGGAAAATGGATTTGAACATTGCATTAAAATAAATCATTTTTAAACTAGGAAAATCTTGAAGCCTCATCATTTAAAAAAAAATAATAAAAAATTACAGGTTCTTTTTTACCAGTGCAAACAGAACTTGACCCACTAAACCTATACAGTTCTCTAGGAAAAATGTAAAAAGTTTCCACTTGTGAGTTTGGCTGTTCATCCTCAGCTCATTAAAGTAAATGTAAAACTAAACAGTGACTTTCAGTCTGCTAAAGCACCACGTCAAAAAATTCAATTTTTTAAAAAAAAATAAAACACTTTTTTCTTTTATTTTCTGTTGCATCTTAGTGCCACCTTCCTGCAGCCACTTCTTGTCTAAATGCACTCCAGCAATGGCTCCATGGCATTTCTCCAGGCGGCTTTCCTGATGGTGACAACAGTGGACCATGCCCATGCAAGGTGTGTGGAAAAGGTCACTTGTAGTCTTCCTTTTAAGACCATGTGATAGTGATAACACAGGAGCACAGGGAGACAGGAACAGAGTGTTGTCACTCTGCAACAAGAAGGGCCTGAACAAGGACAGTCATTGTAGGATCACCAGTTATTTTAAGAGCTGCAGATTTAAAAAAAAAAAAAAAAAAAAAAATGAAAATGACTTTTGAAATCACATACAAGGCTAAGTTCAGCTTTTGGGAAAAAAAATAATAAACATACTTTTGCGGGGAAAAAAAAGTGCATTTATTTTTTCCCCCTCAGGGGCCTGCAAAGCATTGCACCTGTGGTCGGTGGATCAGGTGTGCAAATGCCAGGCTCCTGCAGACAAGCCCTGCAGCTATCAGACCATACCTTCGAAGCGGGCTGACTGTTTCCAAGCTGCAGAGCTTGTGAATGAACTAAGAGCGCTCATCAGTGCCCTCACAGTTCACTGAGAACTACAAGTAGAACTACTACTTGAGCACTACAAACAAGTCTGCCGCAGTGGATGACTACTTGTTAGAGCTGCACGATTCTGGATAAAATGAGAATCACGATTATTTTGCTTAGAATAAAGATCACGATTCTCGGTGTAATAGCTTTTACATTATACAAAAAAAAAAAAAAATTGGGCTAACTTTACTGTTTAGTTTTTTTTTAATTCATTAAGTGGAATATTTTCCCCCAAAATTTGCGTTTGAATTTGCTGCGCAAATACGGTGTGACATAAAATATTGCAATGATCGCCATTTTATTCTCTAGGGTCTCTGCTAAAAAAAAAATTATATATATATATATATATATATATATATATATATATATATATATAAAATGTTTGGGGGTTCTAAGTAATTTTCTAGAAAAAAATACTAATTTTACCTTGTAAGCGACAAGTGTCAGAAAAAGGTTTAGTCTTTAAGAGGTTAAACTGCACTCCCTCAGGGTCCAGTCACACTAGCGCGACTTGTCAGGCGACTTGGTCACCTGACAAGTTGCGGTCGGTCGCTCGCCATTGAATAGTACAGGACCCGTTCTAATAGGAGTGACACAAGTCGCTCTGACTTAGAAAAAGGGTCCTGTACTACTTTGGGGCGACCTGAAGGCGACTTGCATGGACTTCCATTATATGAAGTCCATGCAAGTCGCGCCGAGGACGCTGTGCACCGCGACTTCACAGGTCGCCCCACAAAATCCTGTCGCGGCAGTGTGAATGGGCTGTTACAGACGGAAGTTCATTCCTTTGATATAAAAGAACGAAATGATACATTGTAAAACATTGTGTTTATAGTCATCTCCCAGCCTTGGCTCGGAAGTGCCGTTTTATGATTGTGAGGGGGGGTGAATCGAGATTGCAATTTTTTTTTAAAGATTAGTCATGCAGCTCTAGTACTTGCAGTTCTCTTATCCACAGATTGCTGTAAATAATACGGTTGTGTGGGCAGAGCTACTTTTAAACTGTGACAGTGGTTGCAGGGGGAAGGTCCCCCACTCACTGTCACGGGGGGGTGAGATTGAGGGTGCAGGTCTGGAGTATGTAACATATTACACCCGAATTGTGGGTGTAACGTATAACATGTTCTAAAAGGTGAACCAATCTTTTAATGTGTTTAAAGTCTTTATGAGATTATGAATTGGAATTGCATATAGTTCAACTTCCATTGGTCAGCTAAGGGCTATGCAAAGCCAAAGCTTCTCACACTGTGGTTTAGAAGCTGCAACAAGTCAGGCAGAGTCTGTCAAGTAGCCCTTTCCTGCCCCTTTCATTCATTGGATTTCAGTTCCTTCAATCATGGAGGCTCAGCATCATATATGAACGTTACCCTAGGGCACAGGGGTCCAACACAAGGCCCAACCCACTCAGAGCTGTCTTACCGAATGGGCACGCTGGGCAGTTGCCCAGGGGCCCCACTTACTCCGGGGGGCCCCACCTTCCCAGCCAAGCATTAGTCCCGACTCCGGTGTGCATCCCGCCGCCAAACTTAGCAGGTGGCAAGCACCTGTCGGCCCTGGGCTGCTGTCAGGCCACTTGGGCCGTAGAGGGGGAGCCCACAACTGCAGGAATGCCTGTCCGGTTCCACAGGAACAGGCACACACAGGACAGTCAAGTGTGTGTGTTCACTGGACCCGGCCGCCGAACTTGGAAGCGGTTATTAGCCTGGCACTGCTGTACCAATAAATCTTGCCTTATCGATAATTTGCATTTTTATTCTCGTGGGTATTGTGTAGGCGGGGCCCCAGTGCACTGCATTGCCCGGGGGCCTATAATGCTCTTAAGATGGCACTGGACCCACTAGACCATTTCATGTGGCCCTCGCACCTCTCCTGCAGCTACGGCACCCCCCTAGTCTCGCCCCATCTCGTCTCAGTAGTCGTAGTAGTAATCCTGCACTTCCCTGTGCAGTTGTGGAGAGGCTCGTCTCCGTCATCCTCCTCCCCATCTTAGAAGTCGGCAGCAGAGGGGGGCGGAACTTCCTACAGATCCTGCGTCTCTCTGTGCAGCTGCAGCACTCCCTTGTCTCCGCCTCCCCTGGTCTCGGAAATCAACAGGCAGTTACATCCAGGCCTCTTCCAGACTCTACACTTTCTGCTTCCCAGCCCCTTCCCAAGCTTCTTCCCGGCAGAAGCACAAGGTCAGGGGAGGGGTGAACTATAATATAAAGGAGGGTGGATGGCTCTTGACATCTGATGTAAAAGGGGGGGGGGGGGGCATTGGACATCCAGTCTTACAGATACAACTCGCCCTTTGAAGGCAACCATAATACAGGAATGGAGGGACACCCCTGCCCTAGGGCAATCGGCATAAAAATGCAGCCTGCCTAGTGACCACTGCTACAGACAGACACCCATCCCTCCATCCATCCATCAAGGCATTTCCATATTTGCATGACTCCTTTCAAGAGCCAGCCCACTGCTAGCTTTAGGGCTGAGGGGTCTTGGGAGGTGAACTGAGACAGCAGGCTATGAACAGCATCCTGCATTGCATAGAGCTGCACAGAGGCCCAGTGATGACATCATTGGGTCTATAAGAAAGAAATGAGAACAGAAAGCTTTTGGGTAAACCTTTTCACTGGCAGGCTGAAGAGGGGGCAGAAAGAAAAAAATATAAGCAGATTAAACGTCAGCTTTATTTCAAAAGTAATTTCCATTATACCTAAATTGGTGGATTTAATTAAAATAATTTCTGATGATCCTGAGGGTGCTTGTTCAGGGTGACGATGCTCTGTCCCGGTCTCCCAACTGTTACCATTCTGTCAAAGAGGTTTCTGATGGAGACTACAGGTGGCTATTTTAACACACATTACCCAGACATTGTCCACTGTTGTCACCACCAGGAACTATGCCCCAAAAAATGCCATCACTGGAATGCAGACAGGAAGTGCCTGAATGAGATTCAGCAGGAGGGGATCAAAAAGGTAAAAACTAATATACAGTTATGGCCTATATGGACTGTAAAGTTCTGACCACTTCTGAGCACCTACTTGAGACCGACATAAGTAGGGCTTTCCCATAGAAATAAATGTGGCTGGGAACCGCATGCACATTGCAAAGAGAACTTTCCTGGAGGAAAGGCAACGTGGCTCAGAGCAGAGCTGCTCAGTGAAGATCGTTGGATTGGAGCTGAAAGTAGGCTTATGACCAGACTGGCAACACAACACTAACCACAGCGATCTCCACTAGCTTCTGGGTCCCATACCAAGTGGCTGCCCTGCTGCTTTGCTAACTCAGAGAAGTTCGCTCGCGCGTCACAAGAGACATTTAGGGAACACTATGCATTTTCTCAAGGAATGCAAAATGTTCTCTGATTGGACAAGGCAGAGAGCAGCTGCCAAAGCCAGCAGAATATTAGCATGCATAAAGAAAGGGATGTATTCCAGAGATAAAACTATAATCCTTCCACTTTATAAAACTCTGGTCCGACCGCATCTGGAGTATTCTGTCCAGTTTTGGTCGCCAGTCCTCAGAAGGGATGTGTTGGAGCTGGAGAGAGTCCAGAGAAGGGCAACTAAACTGATTAGGGGATTGGAGGACCTTAACTATGAAGAGCGTCTGCAATCACTTGATTTATTCTCCCTGGAGAAGAGACGCCTGAGGGGGGACATGATAGCAATTTATAAATATCTCAATGGGGATCTCAGCTAAAGCTGTTCATTCAAAGGGATTGCAGGAGGCCAAGAGGGCATACAATGCGATTAGAGGAGAAGCGTTTTAACCTCAGGCAACGAGGGGGGTTCTTTACTGGTAGGGCTACAAGATTGTGGAATTCTCTACCACAAGAGGTGGTTTCTGCGGGTAGTATGGTGGCTTTCAAAAGACTCTTATGCCCCATACACACGTGCAGATTATCTGCAGACTTTTGTCTGCAGACTTACCTTTTCTATGTAGTGCAAGGGCCTGCCGGATTGCATACAAATTGAAAATGTTTAGGTTTGACCTCATATTATATGGTTTTGGTAAGTCTGCAGACAAAAGTCTGCAGATAATCTGCACGTGTGTATGGGGCATTAGACGTACATCTCAAGGATCAGGACATTCAGGGCTATGTGAGATGATTACGGCCACACACACCTACACAGGTTGAACTGGATGGACTATTGTCTTTATTCAACCTCACCTACTATGTAACTATGTATGCAACTATGTAAGGTGAGGTGGTGACATCACAATCTCCACCATTTTCTCAAAGAATGCAAAATGCTCTCCGATTAGACGAGGCAGAGAGGTAGGGTGGTGACATCACAATCTCCACCATTTTCTCAAGGAATGCAAAATGTTCTCTGATTGGACAAGGCAGAGAGGTAGGGTGGTAACATCACAATCTCCACCTCGTCCAATCAGAGAACACTTTGCATTTATTGAGAAAATGCAAAGTGTTCTACGAACGGTGCCAATGCCAAGCAGGTGATCTCCTATGATCAGTAAGCAGCAGGGCAGCGGTTCAGGACGGGACCCCGGGAGCTAGCAGCGATCGCAGTAGTAGCGGCGCCTGCTACTGCGCTTTCCAGTCCCCACAGGTATGGCAAGTACGTTCTTATGTTGGTCCAGGCTGGACCAATGAATTGATGTTAAAACACAATGCCTAAACTTCAGCTTTAGTAATCACAATAATCATAATCGTGCCAAATAACCAGTCCAAATCATTTCCAGTGCGGTATCAGAAGTAGCTCAGCATCTGGGCCATTCCATGAAGTTACTAAGGCAAGTGGAAAGGGTTTGCTTTTTCCTGTGGATCATTTTTGAAACTTTTATTATTATTATCCATTAAAATAATTTTGAACTCCGCTCTTTTCTTGAGTTAAATAAGCACACCTATTAAAAAAGAAAAAAGAAAAAAAAAAAAAAGAAAGTCCCTCTGTCATGTGGAATGCACAAGTACAAAACTTCACCTAAAACTATTAGTAATCTGGTAGTAGATGATGGATCGGGATTGTAAATTATACTTACAATTGCAATATAGCCCAAAACCAGCCTAAACTTTTTTTCTTTACAGTGGTTGTAAAGGCACAAGGTTTTTTACCTTCATGCATAGTAAAAACCGTCTGTATGCAGCAGTGTCCCCCCCCCCAATACTTAACTGAGCCCCCTCTTGATCCAGCGATGTCCATGAGAGCCTTGGCTTGCCGAGGATTCGCACTCCTGATTGGCTGATATAGCCCAAAACCAGCCTAAACTTCTTTAAAGTGGTAGTAAAGGCACAAGGTTTTTTTTTTTTTTACCTTCATGCATTTTTTTTACTTTGTGTGCAGCAGTCCCCCCCAGACCCCCCCCCCCCCAATCCAGCAATGTCCATGAGAGCCTTGGCTCACCAAGGACTCTCACACTTGATTGGCTTTTGGCAGCATGTCAATCACAACCAGTGAGCCAATCAGGAGATGGAGGGGGCAGGGATGAGCCGCCGCTCTGTTTGTGAATGGACAAACAGAGCCGCAGGTCGGGAGCATGCCTCTGGCTGGGCAGTGCTGATTGGCCCTTTACTGATCACATGCACTCTCCCAAGAAAAAAAAAAAACGCTCTAGCAATACATACCAAACTGAGCAGAGTGTCACATAGGCTCTGTACTATCAGGAGATGGCTTGGGGACAGTGGAAGAAGGGGAGGATCAGAGGAGACAGGATCAAACAGCCTCACAATGCAGAGGATTGACCCCTTCGGTTCCAAAGCGAGTACAACAAGCATGCTTTACCGCAAATACAGACTGATTTTACTATTGTGGGTTTAGTAACACTTTAAGGAAGGTAAAGTTTTCCTTAACCGCTTTCGGACAGCCCGCCGCAGAAATACTGCGGCAGGCTGGCCCTCCTGCACGAGCCGGCGTAGGTTTACAGTCACGCGCCTGCAGCTAGGGGGCGAGCCCCCCCACTCGGCAGCGAGGACTCAGATGCCCGGATCAGGCGGCTCCGATTGCCGCCTGGCACCTACGATCGCTCCCCGCTGAGAGAGCAGAACGGTCAGCTGTTGTAAACACAGCCGACCGTTCTTTTCTCTGGAATAATATATACGATCACATGTCTCTATGATCATTTCACAAGCCCAACCCTCCACAGTTAGAATCACTCCCCTGGGTACACATTTAACCCTTTGATCACCCCTGGGTTAACCCCTTCCCTGCCAGTGTCATTATTACAGTAACAGTGCATATTTTTAGCACAGATTACTGTAGTAATGTCACTGGTCCCCCCAAAAATGTCAAAAATGTCAGTCAGGGGTCCGATCTGTCTGCCGCAATGTCGCAGTCCCGCAAGAAATTGCAGATCGCCGCCATTACTAGTAAAAAAAAAACAATAAAAATGACATAAATCTTTCCCATAGTTTGTAGACGTGATAACTTCTGCGCAAACCAATCAAAATACGCTTATTGCGATTTTTTATTTATTTTTTTTTTACCAAAAATAGGTAGCGGAAAACAAATTGGCCTAAAATGTTAAAAAATTTAGATTTTTACATTTTTTTTTTTGAGAATTTTATATAAAACAAAATGTGAAAAATATTGTTATTTTTTCAAAATTGTCGCTCTTTTTTTGTTTATAGCGCAAAAAATAAAAATCGCACAGGTGATCAAATACCACCAAAATAAAGCTCTGTTTGTGGGGAAAAAAGGACATAAATTTTAATTAGATACACCATCGCACGACCGTGCAATTGTCCATTAAAGTCAAGCAGTGCCGAATCGCAAAATAGGGCCTGGTCTTTCAGCAGCCAAATCCTCCGGGGCTAAAGTGGTTAAGGAAGGTAAAGTTTTCCTTAAACATTCAGACTCCAAAAAAACTTCCATCAGATGATTTGCTTTGTGACAGCTAAGCTTAGTTATATGTGTTTTGTACTTGCACACCCAACATTCTCCTTGGGTTAAACTAAATTATTTTCTTCATTTAAATAGTAGAAATTAAATATCATCTTGAACCTTACAACCTGGACCAATAAAACCATTATTTTTTTTTTGGGATAAAACAAAATAAAAACAAAATTATTATTCATCAAGCTCAACTTGTGGAGTCAGATTTCTGTTGCACGGATTAATAACCATTTTTTTTACGTAAAAAACCTCAACGGGCATTTAGGAAAATGATACAAGTGATTGAAGGGGTAGGATGGAAACTCAATGACCAAAACAAAAAGTGCAAACGAGAATATATCTGCCTATCCCTCTTGTTCTCCACCAAGTCCTTTGTGCCCAGCGACCCCTTGCGGACAAATTAGCTTATTTTTGATCAGCACCCCCCCCCCCACCCCCGTATTTCCGGTGTCGGATAACAAGCAGCAATTTTAACCTTTTTTTTTTCAGGGCGGACATCCCACACTGAAAGGTAAAAACTCTTTAACTGTTTGATAAAATAACATTAAAAAATAGTTATGGGTTATACATGAGAAAAGAAGGAGTTAAGGATAACGCCTCCCCTTCTTCATTAACAGGTGACACTGAATGGCACGAATTCTGTCCTTCGCTGGAGCAAATTCTGGCTGCAGTTCCAAAGTAGACTCGTACCATCGCATCGCTTTCTCAAACTCCTCCTAGCGGGGAAAAAAAAAAAAAAAGTTTAGTTTGTTATTTGCACACACACAAATGTTACTGAATTCACAAATCTAATAGTCCCGTTTCCATTTGCAATATATTGGCTTTTAATGTTTTGATTTTTTTAAATCTCATATATACAGTATCTCACAAAAGTGAGTACACCCCTCACATTTTTGTAAATTTTTTATTCTATGTTTTCATGTGACAACGCTGAAGAAATGACACTTTGCTACAATGTAAAGTAGTGAGTGTACAGCTTGTATAACAGTGTAAATTTGCTGTCCCCAGTGTCAATATTTTGTGTGGCCACCATTATTTTCCAGCACTGCCTTAACCACTTCCATACAGAGCAGTTAGACCCCCTTCCTTCCCAGACCAATTTTCAGCTTTCAGCACTCTCACACTTTGAATGACAATTGCTCAGTCATGCTACACTGTAACCAAACAAAATTTTTATCATTTTTTTAACACAAATAGAGCTTTCTTTTGGTGGTATTTGATCACAACTGGGTTTTTTTCCTTCGTGATATAAGCAAAAAAAGAGCAAAAATTTTGAAAAAAAAACACTTTTTTTTAGTTTCTATTATACAATTTTGCAAAAAATTAATTTTTCTTCATACATTTGGGCCAAAATTTATACTGCTACATATCTCTGGTAAAATTAACCCAAATTAGTGTATATTATTTAGTCTGTGTGAAAGTTATTGAGTCTAGAAGCTATGGTACCAATTACTGAAAATTGATCACACCAGATGTACTGACTGCCTATCTCCTTTCTTGAGGCCCTGAAATGTCAGGACAGTACAAATACCCCCCAAATGACCCATTTTTGTAAAGTAGACAGTCCAAGGTATTTAGTAAGAGGCATGGTGAGTTTTTTGAAGTTATAATTTTTTCCCACAATTCTTGGGAAAATGAAGAAAAAAAAATTTTTTTCTTTTTTTTCCCAAAACGTTGTCAATTTATAAGCTATTTCTAACACATAGCATGTACACAGCAAAAATGACACCCCGAAATTCATTCTGTTACTCCTTCTGAGTATGGTGATACCACATGTGTGAGCCTTTTACACAGCCTGGCCACAAAAAGAGACTCCACGTCCAAGTAGCACCATAAGGCGTTTTAGTAGCATAAATACACATAAAACTTTCTTACTACCTATCACACTTTTCAAGGCCCTAGAGCACCAATACAATGGAAAAGTCCACAAAATGACCCCATTTTGGAAAGCAAACACTCCAACGTATATTCTATGAGGCATTATGGGTCCTTTGAACATGTCATTTTTTTCCACAAGTTTTTGGAAAATGTGGGAAAAAAATAAAAACTTTTTTTTTTTTACACAAAGTTGTCAATTTATAGGATATTCCTAACACATAGCATGTACACAGCAAAAATGACACCCCAAAATACATTCTGCCACTCCTCCTGAGTATGGCAATACCACATGTGTGAGACTTTTTCACAGCCTAGCCATATAGAGGGGCCTAACATCCAAGGCGCATCATCATGCATCCTAGCCACTTGCCTAGGCCTATTTTTGACATTTGGTGTTTACAAGCTAAAATCAGTTGTTTTGCTAGAAAACTGCTTAGAACCCCCAAACATTATATATTTTTTTTTAGCAGAGACCCTAGAGATTAAAGTGGAGATTATTGCAATATTTTTTATCACACCGTATTTGCGCAGCAGTCTTCCAAACGCAATTTTTTTGGAAAAAATTCACTTTTTTTAATTAAAAAATAAGATAAAGTTAGCCCAATTTTTTTCCATAATGTGAAAGATGTTACGCCGAGTAAATAGATACCCAACATGTCATGTTTCAAAATTGCGCACGCTCACGGAATGGTGACAAACTTTGGTACTTAAAAATCCCCATAGGCGACAATTTAAAAATTTCTACAGGTTGCCATCTTTGAGTTACAGAGGAGGTCTAGGGCTCAAATTATTCCCCTTGCTCTAACGATCGCGGCGATACCTCACATGTGTGGTTTGAACACCGTTTACATATGTGGGCGGGGTTTCCATATGCGTCGCTTCTGCGCGCGAGCTAACGGGGACAGGGCGCTTTAATTTTTTTTTTTTACTATTTATTTTATTTATTATTTTTTATTTTTACACCGCTTAACAAAAAAAAAAAAAAAATTGATCATTTTTATTTCTATTACAAGAAATGTAAACATTACTAGTAATAGAAAAAGGCACGACAGGACCTCTTTTTTGTGAGATCTGGGGTCAAAAAGTCCTCAGATCTCACAAGTACACTAAAAGATAGAAAAAAAAAAAAAAAAAAATTATTATATAAAATGAAAAAAAAAAAAAAAAAAAAAAAGGACATTTAAACCGGTTGCTAGGCAACAACATTTTCCGTAGCTCCGGTCCTCCAAGACCATAGAGTCAAGTGAGGGCAAGCTTGCCCTCACTCGACATCCTGTCTGTGAGGATCCAGGACCGGATCGTTTTCCCCGCTGCCGGCGGGTCCGGTAAGCGGGGAAAAGGACCGGACGCGGCGGGAGGGGGGGGGGGCACCTCTTCCGCCATCCCGGAAGGGTGAACCCACGGCGAATCCGCCGCTGGGACCACCCTTATCGGAAAGCCAACCGTCCACCGTTTAAAAAAATACCAGGGCTATGGCAGCTATCTGCTGCCATAACACCGGTATTTAGGTTTAAACGGAGGGCGTATATAAACCTTTTTGGACTTGGACATGGTGGCTGTATGAAGGGTGACAGGTACTCGGGTACTTTGTTGGGCAGGTGACAGGTACTCTGGTACTGATGAGCAGGTGGCAGGTACTCGGGTACTCCGATAGGCAGGTGACAGGTACTCGGGTACTCCGATAGGCAGGTGACAGGTACTCGGGTACTCCGATAGGCAGGTGACAGGTACTCGGGTACTCTGATGGGCAGGTGACAGGCAGGTGATAGGTACTGATGAGTAGTACTGATACTGATAGGTGATACTGTACTGATGGGTACTGATGATCAGTACTGATACGTGATAGGTACTGATGAGTACTGATGAGTAGTGATGGGTACTGATGAGCAGGCGGCAAGTACTCGGGTACTTCAGGCGTCAGGTACTCTGATGAGCAGGTGGAAGGTACTCGGGTACTCTGATGGGTAGGTGACAGGTACTCAGGTACTCTGATGACGGGTACTCCGTTGACAGGTAATCAAAGTACCCGAGTATCCGTCATCAGAGTACCCGAGTACCCGTCATCAGAGTACCCGAGTACCCGTCATCAGAGTACCCGAGTACCCGTCATCAGAGTACCCGAGTACCCGTCATCAGAGTACCCGAGTACCTGTCATCAGAGTACCCGAGTACCTTTCACCAGAGTACCCGAGTACCTGTCACCAGAGTACCCGAGTACCTGTCATCAGAGTACCCGAGTACCTGTCATCAGAGTATCCGAGTACCTGTCATCAGAGTACCCGAGTACCCGTCATCAGAGTACCCGAGTACCCGTCATCAGAGTACCCGAGTACCTGTCATCAGAGTACCCAAGTACCTGTCACCAGCCCATCAGAGTACCAGAGTACCTGTCATCAGAGTACCTGATGAGCTGGTGACAGGTACTCGGGTACTTTGATGGGCTAGTGACAGGTACTCTTTATTGGGGGGGGGGGACAATCAGTGTGTTTGGGGTGCACTGTAGTTGGTAACTAACTGTTACCACAATCTCCTCCTCACACAGGATCAGTGTGTGAGGAGGAGAACACGGTGACAGCTAGTTACCGTGTTCTCTGTTGACATTTGTGACCGGCTGTGATTGGACACAGCCGGTCACGTGGTAAAGAGCCAATTTCATTGGCTCTTTACCTAGATCGGGGATCGACTCTGTCCGGGGGACGAGCCTCGTCCCCGATCGCTGCTCTGCGCGCCCCCGGGGGCGCGCATTGCAGAGAGAACGAGCGGCTCGTGCAGGAGCCGCTCATGTGATCGGCTGTGACTGACACAGCCGATCACATGGTAAACAGCCAATTTCTATTGGCTGTTTACCTTGATCAGGGATGGGCTATGTCCGAGGGACGAGCCTCACCCTCGATCGCCGCGCTGCGTCATATGACGTCCGCCCGGAACGGTAAAGCCATCCTGCCGGCGTCATATTACTATGCGCCGGTATGGATGTGGTTAACCCTCTTGGGCATGGAGTTCACCAGAGCTTCACAGGTTGCCACTGGAGTCCTCTTCCACTTCTCCATGACAGAGCTGGTGGATGTTAGAGACCTTGCGCTCCTCCACCTTTCCGTTTGAGGATGCCCCACAGATGCTCAATAGGCCCCCTAAGTGACAATGTCCAAACTGGGCCCAATTAGCCATTTTCCCTCCCCGGTGTCATGTGACTCATTAGTGTTACAAGGTCTCAGGTGTGAATGGGGAGCAGGTGTGTTCAATTTGGTGTTATTACTCTCACTCGCTCATACTGGTCACTGGAAGTGCAACATGGCACCTCATGGCAAAGAACTCTCTGAGGATCTGAAAAAAATAGTTGCTCTACATAAAGATGGCCTAGGCTATAAGAAGATTGCCAAGACCCTGAAACTGAGCTGCAGCATGGTGGCCAAGACCATACAGCAGTTTATCAGGACAGGTTCCACTCAGAACAGGCCTCACCATGGTCGACAAAAGGAGTTGAGTGCACGGCTCAGCGTCATATCCAGAGGTTGTCTTTGGGAAATAGACGTGTGAGTGCTGCCAGCATTTCTGCAGAGGTTGAAGGGGGGGGGGTCAGCCTGTCAGTGCTCAGACCATACGCCGCACACTGCATCAAATTGGTCTGCATGGCTGTCATCCCAGAAGGAAGCCTCTTCTAAAGATGATGCACAAGAAAGCCCGCAAACAGTTTGCTGAAGACAAGTAGACTAAGGACATGGATTACTGGAACCATCTCCTGTGGTCTGATGAGACCAAGATAAACGTATTTGGTTCAGATGGTGTCAAGCGTGTGTGGGGGCAACCAGGTGAGGAGTACAAAGACAAGTGTGTCTTGCCCACAGTCAAACATGGTGGTGGGAGTGTCATGGTCTGGGGCTGCATGAGTGCTGCTGGCACTGGGGAGCTACAGTTCATTGAGGGAACCATGAATGCCAACATGTACTGTGACATACTGAAGCAGAGCATGATCCCCTCCCTTCAGAGACTGGGCTGCAGGGCAGTATTCCAACATAACGACCACCCAAAACACACCTCCAAGATGACCACTGCCTTGCTAAAGAAGTTGAGGGTAAAGGTGATGGACTGGCCAAGTCTCCAGATCTAAACTCTATTGAGCATCTGTGGGGCATCCTCAAACGGAAGGTGGAGGAGCGCAAGGTCTCTAACATCCACCATTTCCGTAATGTCGTCATGGAGGAGTGGAAGAGAACTCCAGTGGCAACCTGCGAAGCTCTGGTGAACTCCATGCCCAAGAGGGTTAAGGCAGTGCTGGAAAATAATGGTGGTCACACAAAATATTGACACTTTGGGCCAAATTTGGACATGTTCAATTAGAGGTGTACTCACTTTTGTTGCCAGCAGTTTAGACATTAATGGCTGTGTGCTGAGTTATTTTGAAGGGACAGCAAATTTACACTGTTATACAAGCTGTACACTCACTACTTTACATTGTAGCAAAGTGTAATTTCTTCAGTGTTGTCACATGAAAAGATAGAATAAAATATTTACAAAAATGTTAGGGGTGTACTCACGTGTGTGTGTGTGTGTGTGTGTGTGTGTCTGTTATATATATATATATATATATATATATATATATATATATATATATATATATACACACACACATACATATACACATACATACACACACACACACACACACACAGTACTGTGCAAAGTAGGCAGGTGTGAGAAAATACTGTATATAAGGAAGTCTTTTGGAAATAGAAGCATTATTTTTTTTATCAATTAACAAAATGGAAAGCAAATGAACAGAAGAGAAATTCAAATCAATTCAATATTTGGTGTAACCTTCCTTTGCCTTCAAACCAACATCAGTTCTTCTAGGTAGACTTGCATGCAGTTTTTGAAGGAACTCAGCAGGCAGGTTGTGACAAACAACTAACCACAGATCTTCTGTGGATGTTGGCTGTCTCAAGTTTGGTCTCTTCATGTAAACCCAGACAGATTCCAGGATGGTGAGATGAGGGCTCTGTGGGAGCCACACCATCACTTCCAGGACTTCCTTATTCTTTACGCTGAAGACAGTGCTCAATGACACTGGCTGTATGTTTGGGGTCGTTGTCCTGCTGCAGAATAAATGTGGAGCAAATCACACACCTCCCTGATGGATAAGTATCTGCCTGTAGGTCTCAGCATTCAGGACACCATTGATTAGGGAGCGTTGACGCAGTGGTAGACCAGGGAAACAATGCAGCAGATGAAAGGCACACTATGCTTACTTCCCTTCCACATCAGAAGATGTCCAGCAGTGCCATCAGGACAGAACTGGTGGAAACCAGTGGGACCTAGGTACCCCCATCCACTGTCCAGGAACATCTGGACAGAAGTGGTCTTCATGGAAGAATTGCAGCCAAAAAGCTACATCTCTGATGTGGAAACAAGGCTACACGACCCAACTATGCATGAAAACATAGAACTGGGGTGCAGGAAAATGGCAGCAGGTGCTCTGGACTGATGGGTCAAAATGTGAAATATTTGGCTGTAGCAGGAGGCAGTTTGTGGTGAAATTCTGGACAGCAGTACAATGATGAGTGTCTGCAGCCAACAGTGAAGCATGGTGGAGGTTCCTTGCAAGTTTGGGGCTGCATTTCTGTGAATGGAGTTGGAGATTTGGTCAGAATTAATGGTGTCCTCAGTGCTAAGAAATACAGGCAGATACTTCTCTCCATAATGCCATACCATCAAGGAGGGCAAGTGTGATTGGCCCCAATGTTATTCTGCAGTAGGACAACAACCCCAAACATACAGCCAATATCATTAAAAACTATCTTCGCCGGCGGGTCATGTGAGGGAGCCGAGAGTGTGAGGGCTCTCCGGGGAGAAAAAAAAAAGAAAAACAACTATCTTCAATGTAAAGAAGAACAAAGTCCTGGAAGTGATGGTTTGGCCCCCACAGAGCCCCGATCTCATCATCACGGAGTCTGTCTGGGATAACATGAAGAGACAGAAGGATTTGAGGCAGCAGACATCCACAGATTTGTACTCGGGTCTCCAAGATATTTGGAACAACCTACCTGCTGAGTTCCTTCAAGAATTGATGCTGGTTTGAAGGCAAAGGGGGTCACACCAAATATTGATTTGAATTTCTCTTCTGTTCATTTAATTTAAATTTCCATTTTCTTGATTGATAAAAAAAAAAGATTAACACTTCTATTTCTGAAAGCATTCCTAACTTACAGCATTTTTCCACACCTTCTTAAAACTTTTGCACAGTGCTATATATAGGCACACACACACACACACACTGTATGCAGTATATACATACAATGGTATAAACATGCTCGTCAGTCATAATTGTTCAGTATGGGTCCTGAGCTTGTGGGATATACAAATAGACTAAACTAACAACTAAAAAGTTAAAATCTAAAAAAATAAAATATTAGTTGTGAATGAAAAAATAATGCAAGGCAAAGCAGCATGTTTACTTAAAGAGCAAATCAGGGTAAAGTTATAAAAACACAAAAAACACCCACATATGCAGTACATCTCTGCAATGCTTACACTTTTCCTCATTTGTATGTCTTTATAGGCCCTGCATGCGCATAAAAAATAGGATTTTGTTTACTCACCGTAAAATACTTCTTTCTTGGAGTCCATTGAGAGACGAGAAGAAGTCTTTATCCTTTGGGTTATGCCACTTCGGACACTGGCAAACAAAAGACTTTAGGCCAGTCCAGAATAACCCCTCCCTACTACCAGCATGTCTTAGATTTGTAGCAAAGCAGTACCAAGTGCATGAATATAAACACAGAAGGGTGGGACCCGTGTCCCTCAATGGACTACAACAGTGGTCCTCAACCCTGGTCCTCGGGGCCCACTAACAGGCCAGGTTTGCAAGATAATTAAATTACATCACAGGTGATCTAATTTGCTGCTCAGTGATTGCAGTATTCTAGTCTGCATCTCCCCAAGGTAATACTTAAAATGTGGCCTGTTAGTGGGCCCCGAGGACCGGAGTTGAGGACCACTGGACTACAAGAAAAGGATTTTGCAGTGAGTACTATTCACAGAGGGACACAAAAAGGATTTAACCGATGTAAAAGCCAAAAGCATTTCAGCTGAGGGGTGTTCACCACAGAAGCAAAACAACCACAAACAGGCTTAAAGTGACATGAACGCTTTTTTTTTTTTAATAGACATGTTATATTTACTTGCTCTGTGCGGTTGGTTTGGCACAGAGCAACCCTGATCCTCCTCTTCTTAGGTTCCCAATGGCGCCCAGGCTCCACCCCCCTGCTTAGTGCCGCCATAGCAAGCAACTTACTTTGGGGGTATCCGAGCAGGCTTGCTCCCAAGTCTCTGCTCGGTGTGTGTGCCCACTCACGCTACACACAGAAGGTTTTGTACCTAAAGCAGAGAATGCATGATGGTAAAAAACCTTAAGCCTTTACAATTACTTTAAGAAAATTCAGAAAACGGAGAACAGAGGACTGCCTGCAGCTCAAACAGCCTCCTAAAGGACCTTCCACTCGAAGTGGACATCAGATGAGGCCAAAATGTCCACCTGGTAGAACTTCCAGAACTTGTGAACAGAACGCCAGACGGCAGTCGTGCATATCTTGGAAACCGTTGTTTGACAACGAAAAGTCCAAGAAGCACTAACAGATCTAGTAGATTGCACCTCAACAGACCCCACATTCCTGAGAACAAACTTGTATGATGGTCTGGCTGAGTCACCTACAGATATAGAAGCTGGTGCACCCTTACACAGTCCATCTTGGATGACAAAATGGGAGTCGGTCTTCAGAGCATAAGCTTAATAGCATGCTATGCCAATCCTTTATTAAGAGGTATGGACTCCAGAGAGATATCATTTTTCCCCTGTACAAATCATTCGTAAGACCTCATCTAGAATATGCAGTTCAGTTTTGGGCACCAGTTCACAGAAAGGATATCAGGGAACTGGAGAAAGTGCAGAGAAGAGCAACCAAACTGATAAGAGGCATACAGGAGCTCAGCTATGATGAGGAAAGATTAGAGAAACTGAATGTATTCTCTCTTGAGAAGAGGAGATTAAGGTGAAAGGGGGGGGGGGGGTGTTAAAGATATGATCAACATGTATAAATACACAAGTGGCCCATATAATGAAGTTGGCATGGAGTGATTCACTTAAGGGTCATCACTGAGGACAAGGGGGGCACTCTTTATATCTGGAGTAAAAGAGATTTAATCTCTAAATACGAAAAGGTTTCTTCCCAGTAAGAGCTGTGAAAATGTGGAATAGACTCCCTCCAGAGGTGGTTCTGGCCAGCTCCGTAGCTTGCTATAAAAAAAAGCCTGGATTATTTCCTAAATGTACATAATATAACTGGGTACTAATATTTGTAGGTAAAGTTGATCCAGGGAACATCTGACTGCCTCTCGGGGGGGGGAAGGAATTTTTGTCCCCTGCTGGAGCAAATTGGATCATGCTTTTCTGGGAGGTTTTGCCTTCCTCTGGATCAATTGTGGGTATAGAATTGTGTATATGGGATTGTATAATTTTTTCCCCCCTTTTATTGGTTGAACGAGATAAACTTGTGTCTTTTTTCAACTATGACTAACTTTGTTTTCTGTTCCTGAAAGAAGCAATGACTGAGAAACTCTCACAGCCCAAATCATATCTAGACAGTAGAAGGAAATGTCCTTTTGATGAAATGGAGCTGGACAGAGGGACAGAAAAACAATGTCCTGGTTCTTACTTTATTTAAAGCGGTGTTCCAGCCTCCAGCCTCCCCCTCCAAAAATTAAAAGTCAGCAGCTACACATACTGTAGCTGCTAACTTTTAATATTAGGACACCTACCTGTCCTGGAGCCCAGCAATATTGGCACCGCAGCCGACGTTTCCATCGGCTGTCGGGTGCTGCCACCGCCATTGCTCGTGAGGGACCCCGGCAGTGAAGCCTTACGGCTTCACGGGCAAGTCCCTAATGCGCATGCACGAAGCGTGCTGCACATTCTAATTGTCTCGGCTGTGAGGGGGAAGGAGGAGGTGGGGCAAACTTCCGAGGGACAGCGCCGCGACACTGCCTCCCAGAAGTGGGAAATGGGTACCTGTCAAAAACAGGTACCCGTAACCCTCCCCCCTGAAAGGTGCCAAATGTGGCACCGGTGGGGGGGGGGGGGGGGGGGGGGTAAGCAAAAGAGCGGAAGTTCCACTTTTGGGTGGAACTCCACATTAAGAAGTCGTCCTGGGCCTCAATACCTTCTTGTTCAAAAGGCAAAACCAGAAAGGGTTCTTTGTGGGATAAGGCTGCCAGATCAGACACTTGACTTGCAGAGGTGATGGCGGCCACAAGGAAAACTACCTAGGGGGTGAGAGTAGAGAGGAATGTCTGTAATGGGTTCAAATGGAAATTTCTAAAGCACACAAAGAATGAGATTTAGATCCCACGGAGTCATAGGGAAACAGAAGGAGGAAGCTACATGGTACTCAAGAGACCCAGACAGCTGGTAGCAGGTGAGGTCATATGGCCTTGAGGTGACAAAGTCACTCTAAGCAAGCAGCAGGAACAAATCAGAGATCAAAATTCCATGATCAAAAACAGAAGCAGCAGTGGGGAGATGCTTCCTCGACACTGTATGGTGTGAAAGAGTATTAGCACAACGCCCAATGGATGACAGTGGTCGTTGTCCTTATAGGGTTAACCCCTTTTATGGGAAAATCAGTGGGAATGGGACCTCGATAACAAGATAGCTCCCGAAGGTTGACACAAATGCCTACTGGTTAAGTGAGTTTTCAGAGACAGGGCGTGTGCTGAGGCCAACAGCTCTGCACCTGGAAAGCACACCGCAGCTAACTTTTAGGCCCCTTTCACACGAGCGGACCCTCCATCGTACGCTATGAAGCGGTGGATGTACATGGACATGTATTTGTTTACACCTGCCGACATCCAGTCCTATCTGCTAAAGACCAGACGTTGTGGGGATCCATTCTCCATCCCTCCAGTGCAGTGGTCTCCAAACTGTGGCCCAGGGGCCGGATGTGGCTCTTTTCTTTCTTTCATCCGGCCCTTGGGGCACTTTTTCTCCCATTGGCACCAACAATTGGGCACGTGTCCTATTGACACCAATTGGGCATAGGTCCTCCCACTGACACCAATGAAAGTGGAACATTTCCTCAAAACGACATCAACAATGCGGCACTATTCCTACCAATGATGGGGCATTGTTTAGTCCTTCTGACATCAGGACATATTCTACTCCCACTGGCCTCAGTCTGGCCCCCAGAGTCTGAAGGACAGTATACTGGCCCTTTGTTTAGAAAGTGTGGAGACCCCTGCCTCTAGCGGATCGGAGGCCGGTCCATTTACATCCAACTGCCCATAGAGCAGAGCAGGTTGGGTGCATAAGCGAAGCGTACAAGGACCAGTCTACTCAGTGGGAATCAGCAGACAGATTCCCTGCGGAGCAGACAGAGTCAACCCCCGAGTGAAAGGGGAAAATCCAAACGTAGGACCGTACTCGAGGCAATTTCGTTGAAATCAATAAATTTCTTTATTCCTTATGGATAAATTCATAGAGATAGTGCAAAACAGACATGCCAGGTTGACGCGTTTCACGATACAGACGATCGCTTACTCATAACCATTGGTGTGGTTATGAGTAAGCGATCGTCTGTATCGTGAAACGAGTTGACGACAACCATTGCTGGAAAACTGCAAACGAAGAGATAAACCCCCAGAAGAGGAGTCCTAATTGAAGGGAAAAAAAAGTGCTATAAAAAAAGTAGGCTAGTCTTTAACAGAGCAGGGCTGTGGAAAAGATGTCCAACCTCCTTGGACACTGGGGAAAAAAAACCAAGACACGGTGCCGGTAGTGGAAGGGCTTATCCTAGGCTGGCCTAGTTTGTGTTTTTTATTTTTTTTAGCCACTGTCCAATCCTTCTGTAGGTGGCATTAAAACCCAAAAGGTTAAAGACTTCCTGTGCTCCTCATTGGATGAGAAGGAAAGTATTTTTAGGGGAATCTTCTGCCTGATCATTCCACCAAGAAACACAAAGGAAAACCCCCAATGGGACTTTTTAGGTCTTAGACAATCATCTACTGCTAGTTACAGCAGTGAGAGAAAAATAGTAATTGGATTTTATAAAAAAAATTCAAATTTTATTACAAAGATTATAAAAAAAAAAAAAAAATACATATAATAGAACATATAAAGACAAGACCAACGGGTGGCTAACCCAAAAATGACCACATCATGTAAATATAAGGTACAGAATAGCAAAATAACCAAATGACGTAGAAATAAATACACCCAAAACGTTTCTGGAGGTTATCCGTCTTCAGGTGTGTTGTACATTTTTATGGAGTATAAAGTACCTATGGTGATGTTTAGGTCAATTATAGACAGCCCAAAGTGGTTCTTCCGGGTGTGGTTCGCCCAGCATTCCCCAAATGGTTGGACATACATGGTGTTTCCTTGTTTGTCCCCCTTCCTTTTCGATTCCCTCTTTGGCCCTCTTGCTGTTTCGCTATTTAATATAGCTTAGTTCTCTTTTCAACACCCACCAACATCTCTGGCCCTGGGTCCTTTCTGCCCCATTTTGTGGTCTCGTTGACCTCATGTGTGTGCCCTTTTCCCCTTGCTGCATTTGGGATCATGCTGTACCACCTCCAAAACTTTCCAGAGACCGGATTGTGTACATATGATTTTACTTTTGGCTGTGTATAATGGACCTAAACATCACCATGGGTACTTTATACTCCATAAAAATGTACAAACACCCCTGAAGACGGATAACCTCCAGAAACACGTCGGGTGTATTTATTTCTACGTCATTTGGTTATTTTGCTATTCTGTACCTTATATTTACATGATGTGGTCATTTTTGGGTTAGCCACCCTTTGGTCTTGTCTTTATATGTTCTTTTGTATGTATTTTTTGTCTTTTTATAATCTTTGTAATAAAATTTATATTTTTTTATAAAATACCATTACTATTTTTCTCTCACTGCTGTAACTAGCAGTAGATGATTGTCTAAGACTTAAAAAGTCCCATTGGGGGTTTTCCTCTGTGTTTCTTTGTTTCGGGATGAGGTCTTAACTACTAACTCCCTATTCCACCAACCAATCCTTTTCGATCATTCCACCAAGAAACAGAAGTTGTAGATGCTGTATTCTGCAACAGCTGCACTTACCATTGCTACATATACGTTGGCCAGTGTGAAGTGATTCACCACAAAATGGGGAGCTATTTCTACCGCCATTGTGGCAACAATGATGGCGTCGTTCCATAGTTTGGCATTGTGAAAGATGTTTGCTAGGCTGATGAGGGGCACATCCTAAAAAAAAGACACGTAAACAGGGTTAGGAAACATATTTAGATTCCAATTCTTCCCTTAACCACTTTACCGCTGCTCACTAGAGCTCTACTGCGGCAAAGTGGCTCGATAACATCTGACGGCGTAGACCTACGTCGCCAGACATTCCTCTCTCTTGGCGGCGCGTGCGTGCCGCCGGAGCCTCGCTCCCGCTGTATTCAGACACAGCGGGAGTCGGGCCAGGGGAGGAGCGGCGGTGATCACCGCCGCTCTTCCCCGATCGTCGGGGAATCGAGTGTGGAGATCCGCCCGCTTGTGTAAACAAAGCGGGCGGATCTCCTAAGTGACAGGCAGGGTCAGATTGCAGGATTCAGCATAGCTGAACCTGCGATCTGTCCCTGTGTCACTCAGTCACCTCCCCCCACACACGTCAGTAAGCACCAGGCATACATTAACCCCTTGATCACCAATAAAATTAACCCCTTCCCTGCCAGTGTCATTTTTACAGTAACAGTGAATATTTATAGCACTGATTACTGTAGTAATGTCACTGGTAACCCCAAAAGTGTAAAAAATGTCAGTCAAGGGTCCGATCTGTCCGCCGCAATGTCGCAGTCCCGCAAAAAAAAAAAAAAAAACGCAGATCGCCGCCATTACACGTTAAAAAAAAACACCAAAAACGACATAAATCTTTCCCTTACTTAGTAAACGCAATAACTTTTGCGCAAACCATTCAAAATACGCTTATTGCGATTTTTTTTTACCAAAAATATGTAGCAGAAAACAAATTGGCCTAAAATTATAAAAAATTTTGATTTTTACATTTTTTTTGGGGGAATTTCATATAAAAAAATGTGAAAAATTGTCGCTCTTTTTTTGTTTGTAGCGCAAAAAGTAAAAATCGCACAGGTGATCAAATACCACCAAAAGAAAGCTCTGTTTGTGGGGAAAAAAGGACGTAAATTTCGTTTGGGTACAGCGTTGCATGACCGCACAATTTTCAGTTAAAGTCGCACAGTGCCGAATCGCAAAAAGTGGCCTGGACGTAAGACCGCAAAATCCTCCGGTGGTAAAGTGGTTAAAATAAGCAATGTCAGGTGGCTGGACAATTCATCTGAAATTTTTACTCTCACGGCTGTGTGTGTAGGAGGGCATCCCCAGAAACCTCCATATGCGCTTCATCATTCCTAGAAAAGATTGCTGGTTGGAAGTATGCAGAGCTATAAGGATTTTGAGGATACCTTCTCAAACACCTGAGATTGACTGCCTACAGATTCATTTTTCAGTGTTCGTATTGGAAACCTGAACTGGCACAGATGGCTGAAAGTTCCAGCAGGGGTTTTAGGGACAGCCCAGAAAAAATGGCAAAAGGTTATCTGTGTTGGGAGTCAGAAATCCAAAAAGTATGCCTCAATAAAAAAATTTACGCAGAATTAAAGTAACATTAAAGCCAAGTTAAAAAAAAAAAACACAACATGTTTTAATTTCCTGCTCTGTGTAGTGGTAAAGTACAAAGCAGCCCAGATCCTCCTCTTCTCAGGTTCCCCGCCGCTGCTCTTGACTCCCCCCTCCTGCCAAGTTCCCCTAGAGCAAGCAGCTTGCTGTGGAGGAACCCAAAAGCAAGTCGCTGCTCTGCCTGTCTATTCACACACAGAGCTGTGGCTAGGCCCCACCCCTCTCTTTCCTCATTAGCTCACTGGCTGTGACTGACAGCAGCAGGAGCCAATGTGGAGTGACAGTCCCCAGAGAGCCAAAGCGGTCGTGCACATCGCTGGATTACAATGGGGGTCAGGTAAGTATATTGGGGGGAGCTGCACAGAGAAAGTTTTTTTTACCTTCATGCATAAAATGCATGAAGGTAAAAAACCTTGAGCCTTCACAACCACTTTTATTTAGCCCCGGTTCACACTTATGCGATGCGGGAAGGCTGCGAATCCGCAGCCTGTTCCCGCATCGCAAACGCACCCCCAGCAGTTCACACTGCCATATGCGATACGCTGGGGGTGTCAATGTAATCGTAACGACACCCCCAGTTTGATCGCATATATCGCAGTGCGATCTTGCAGTTCGCACAGGATCGGATCGCACAAGTGTGAACCGCTGTGCGATCCGATCCTGATGCGGCTGCAAAAAAGGGTCCTGTGCGTGTTTGCTGCGGGTGCGGTGCGAATTTAGCCATACAAAGTGTATGGCTAAACTCGCACCGCACAGCCGATCGCATGTAATGAAGGAGCAGTGCGCTCCGACATTACATGCGAACGGCGCAGCCGCACAAATGTGAACCGGCTCTTAAAGTGATGCTAAAGGTAATTTTTTTCAAAAAATAACAAACATGTTATACCTGCCTGCTCTGGGTAATTGTTTTGCACATAGCAGCCCTGATCCTCCTCTTACCGGGTCCCCTGCCAGCACTTCTAGCTCCTTCCTCCTGCTGGGCAGCTATCTATGGGGGCACTTAAGTGGGCTCGCTCCTGAGCCACCCTATCTACGTCTATTGACACAGGGCAGCTCAGCCATGCCCCCTCTTCACTGGCTGTGATTGACAGCAGTACGAGCCAATTGCTCCCTCTGCTGTCTGAGTTAATAAGGAGAGAGAGCAAAGAGAACTGCTACTCTGGTGCACATTGCTGGATTGAGATCAGGTTCAGGTAAACATGAATGGGAGGCTGGGGAGGGGGAGAGCATCCAGGTGTTTTTTTTACCTTAATGCATAGAATGCATTAAGGTAAAAACCCTTCTACCTTAAGAACAGCTTTAATGTAGGCTGTGTCTACATTGTCAGGAATACTAAAACTTCCAACAATCTCTCACTGAGTCTTCCAACTTGACATTCATGCAGTATTTAAGCCCTTATAAAAGGGGGAGTGGCAGAGCCCCTGCAACACATGGATTTTTCATTTTGCCTCAATAGGAACTAAAAAACTTCTATCTTTCTATGTTTGGACTTTACCCAAGGCTCCCACCTTTAACGGGCACCCTGTTTCATGAGAGCAACCCGACTAGAACGCATTGCACTGAACTGGCTTTTCACAATTATGAGATATTAACATCTAGCGCCTCGCACACACACATTCAATGGAAAATACTGGCAGGCCACATTGTTTAGTACAGAGTTCTGACTTGTGGTCTGGAAGTCAAAGTGTGCACTTGGGCTTCCGTAAAAATATTCACCCAACGTAGCTCTGCTATTAAGTTAACTAAAAACATTTAGTTTGTATTCTAAAAATTGTGATCAAGTTATACATTTTGTCTTTCCTTGACCAACCCTTTCAGAAAGGTAAAGAATGCCCCGAGCCATATTGTATCATAGATGAGTAGTTTCTCTGCAGTAGTCCGATGTCCCCCATTGTGTGAGAGCAAGAGCTCTCCAATCATCAGGGACTTTAATCATTGCTGATTGCAAAGCTTTAGTTGTGACTCAATTGAGGATTTGTCAGACCGCTGCAGTTAGGCCGCTGCTTTCACACAGATCACAGCGCCCTCCTCTCAATGTGGTGATCTTGCAAAGAGAGACAAAACTTTTAGGAAATAAGCACCTTTTGTTTTGATGTACATGGAATATATTTAGCTAAATTTAAAAGGAGAGTTCAATTGGGCTTAAAAGTGATTGTAAAGCTTAAGAGCCGGTCCACACTAGCGCGACTTGTCAGCCTGACAAGTCGCACTCCCTCGCGGTCCACTGACCGCTACAGGACTTGTTCTAATAGGAGCGACACAAGTCGCTCCGACTTAGAAAAAGGGTGCTGTACTACTTCGGGGGGCGACCTCGGAGCGACTTGCAAGTCGCTCCGAAGTCGTGGTGCATGGTAATGCACAAGTAGCCCCCGAAGTAGTACAGAGTCGTGCCGCCCCAGTGTGAACCGACTCTTAAATTTTTTTTTCCGTTAAAATAATAAACATTGGCAATTTGACGTCTCTTTGAAACAAACATGAATTCATGTTGGAAGAAAAAAACTGAACAATGACTGACCTTCATGTGATGAGGGGCGTAGTGCAAAGCTTGGCGTAAGCAGTCTATGGCTTTTTTTCCTTGACCTCTTACTCTCCAGTACAAAGCAGCCATACTGGATAAAACCCAAGATGTCTGGTTCTACAGTGTGAAAAAAAGATAAGGGGGAAAAGGGGAGTCAACAGAAATGAACAACAAAAGTTAAATAGTTAGTGAGGTTGAAAAAAAGACAGTCCATCCAGTTCAACCTATGATGTGTGTGTGTGTGTTTGCTGTTAACCGTACATTGTATACCCTGTATGTTATACATTGTGTACCCCTGTATGTTGTACATTGTATACCCCTGTATGTTGTGGTCTTTAAGGTGCCCATCTAATAGTTTTTTGAAACTATCAATGCTCCCTGCTGATACCACTGCTTGTGGAAGAGAATTCCACATCCTTACTGCTTTGACAGTGAAGAACCCCCTACATACTTTAAGGTTAAATCGCCTTTCCTCTAGTTTTAGTGAGTGGCCCCGTGTCTTATTGTATTCCCTTTCTCTGAAAAGTTTGTTCCTTATGCTAGGGTCGCCAGTACAGTATTTGTACATTGATATCATATCCCCCCTCAATCGTCTCTTCTCCAGAGAGAATACGTTAAATGCTTGTAGTCTTTCCTCATAGCTGATGTCCTCCATTCCCCTAATTTTTTTTGTTGCCCTTCTCTGGACTCTCTCCAGTTCCAGCACATCCTTCCTGAGGACCGGTGCCCAGAACTGGACAGCATACTCCAGATGTGGCCGGACCAGAGTCTTGTAGAGTGGGAGAATAATCTCTTTATTTCTGGAGTGAATCCTCTTTTTTATACATCTCAGTATTCTGTTGGCTTTGCTTGCAGCAGCTTGGCATTGCATGCCACTGCCAAGCCTGTTGTCTACCAGTACCCCCCAGGTCCTTTTCCATCCTAGACTCACCCAGAGGTTCCCCCCCTAGTGAGTAGCTTGCTTTCTGGTTTCTGGTCCCCAAGTGCATTACTTTACATTTTTCAACATTAAACCTCATCTGCCATGTAGTTGCCCACCCCATTATTTTTGTTCAGATCCGCTTGTAAGCTTTCCACATCCTGCATAGAAGATATTGGCATGCTTAGTTTAGTATCATCTGCAAATACCGAGATTGTACTAGATATCCCCTCCTCCAGATCATTTATGAATAAATTAAACAGGATTGGTCCAAGGACAGAACCCATATATCTTAGCTTATTACAATTAGAAGGCATATGTTCTGTTTGACTACATGCAAGTCAGGTTGGCTTCTTTCACAATTTTATTTCCCTGCCATTCTGGAAATGACTTCATAATTGTAACTTGTGTTGTGTATTTCAGAGACTCAGCTACTCCTTCTCCCTATGTCCGACAAGGTCATGGCAGTTGCATGGGAAGCCTCGTGGTCTATAAAGATGGGCAATGCAAATCACATGAGGTATCCCTGGCCACTGCCTTGGCTTACATGAGGGCTGGGGAGGGGGAGCAGCTGAGTCTCTCTGGAAGTCAAAGCTTTCCAACACCCCTGACTAATAATGACAGATAAAACATACAACAGCTTTGATCACCTTCTCCAGCATCTTCATTATTCTGGCTCCCACTTGCTCTAAAGATTGTGGAGGGTACTTGTCCTTGCCAAGGTTTTGTAAAACCTGGAAGAGAACACATAACGGCATCAACATCCTACAAGGGAATATTCAGGCATATTGCATGCAGCAGAAAATTTAAGAGACAAGATAAGGGCAACATTATGTGGACACCCCTCCAAAAAACTGAATTTTTGTAAAATCTTACCGTAAAATTCCTTTCTCTGAGTCCTCCGACAGTCGCCGCCCACTCATACAGTCTTCACCAATGGGTAGCTACTCCTGCGGAGGGGAAGTCAATACCCATTGGTGAAGACTGTATGAGTGGGCGGCGACTGTCGGAGGACGTAAGAGAAAATGAGTTTAGGTCCTCCTAGTGAAGGGCACTTTTAATAATACAGCATACAAGGACACATTGGACAAGGTACACCATTGTGCACTTTATATTGATCGCCCAAATTATCTTTTGGTTGAACGGGCACATATTCCTACAGACGCGCTCCAAAAATCTTGTGGAAAGGTTTCAGGGAAGGAGGCTAACCCCAAAAATAATGGCCTTGGTTTTGGAATGGGATGCCCAACAAGCTCCTATAGGCGATGGTGTGGTGTCCACAAACTTATGGTTAAATAATGCAGCACAAAGCAAACACTGCAGCCAATCAGATCAATTCATAAACCACAAATTAAATACAAAAATTCCTCAGCACTCAAACCAACTAATCAATACAATAATCTTTATAAAACGGTTTCAAAATTTCAGATTTTGGAGGAATTTTAGTATTGCTCAGTGGGTTGCTGTTCCTATGTGCCCCTATTCTTTATCTGGTAGATATTCATTTGAGTAACCTCCATTTTTGCTTTGTTGGATTTAGTGCAGACACACTGGAGGCCTTTGGCTGCCTTTAGCAAAACTTCTAGAGTTGCTGTAACATTAAAACCTAGTACACATGGGCTGAATATTGGGAGACATTCGGCCTGTGTGTGCTGCAGTCTGTCCCACAGAAGCTGTCCATCCGACCTGCCTCTGTCAAAGGGGCACAACCCGAAAAAGGTCTGCCGACCGGCTCCTGGTCAGCGATCCCAATGGCTGACCGGAGTGTTCAGGTGCCAGAACACAATGGAACAGCAGGGGAGATCGTTGTACTAACATCTGGTTGTTAGTACAGCGGCTCCAACCTGAGCAGTTTGTTTTCGTCCAGTCTGCTGGGTTGAATGAAAAAAAAAAAAAAAACTAGCAGTGTGTATTTAATGCACAGAAGTTTTTTTTTTAACCTTAAAGTGATAGTAAACTTGGTTTACTACTGAGCCGCAGCTCAGTGAATATTTACGACCCCAGATCTGTGTTGATGTGCCTCCTGTGCGCATGCGCGAGTGTGACAACGCAGCCAGGCAAATCAAACGGCTCAAGACACAGAACCCAGAAGGAAGACTGGGCTAAGATGGAAATGCCGGGGGCCCTCCGGATCCATCACACTGTAGCGCTGGAGGGCACTGTTTGACAGATAAGTCTGCTATAATGTGCAAATATGCTATGCATACTAGCACTAAGCACATTATGGTATAACTCACCTGGGGGCCCCTAAAAAGAAAAAAAAAACATATCGGACTTAACAACTGCTTTTATGCAAAGAATGCATTAGGGCAGTGTTTCTCAACCTTTTTTTCAGTCAAGGCACCCTTTACAAATTATGGACAGTCTCAAGGCACCCTTTACAAATTATGGACACACTCAATGCACCCTTTAAAAAAGTATTGACAGTCTTGAGGTACCCTTTAAAAACAATGGACAGTCTTGAGGCACCCCATTCTAAAATGTAAAAACGATCCTAATAGTTTTGAATAATGAGTAGGACACCCAATGTTAGAGGTGATTTATTCATCCACAGCAAATACACTTTTTCAAACGGGTACTGACTAGTATTCCAAGGTTTCTCCTCTCCCTGAGTTTTTCCTCCATCACTCAGCAAAGGTGCCCTCAATGCTGATGGAGGGGGGCAGGGGAGGGTCAATTAAGGATGCTATGCAGGTGGCTGACATCCTCTTATCAACTGGTGATGCCATTGGTCATTAGGATGCTGGCGGCTAGAAGGTTGTAATGGTGCACAATGAAAACCTGCGGCTTTGTGCAACTAAAAGGCAGGCTTTACCCACACGCCAGCTTGTGGGCAATTTTTAGGCATTTTGCCAAGGCAGCCCTGAAGAAACCTCAAGCAGTGGTGTATTTAGGTTTTGTGCTGCCCTAGGCCTGACTAAGCTTGGGCAGCCCCTAATTTAAATAGGACCCACCCCTTCCTGTAAAGGCCACACCCTTTCCTGTTTATGACCCGCCCTGTCATCTGTAAACCACAGACCACAACCACAGTCTATCAGTGCATCATATCAGTGCCCATCAGTGCTGCCTTATCAGTGGCCATCAGTGCAGCCTATTAGTGCCTGCAGTCTGTCCAAAAGTCCTCACCGGCCAATATTATCATACCAGGAGGTAGCAGTGTGACCGCTTTATGGGTCTGACAGACTGACTTGCCTCCTGGACCCTGTCCCCCGGCCCAATTCGCCCCATAAGACTGACACTATACTAAAAGTGTAGCGCAAGTCAACAGGGACCCTTTTCGTGCGGGAGAAGGCTGTTTTTTTTTTCTTGCGGGTTGCAGCTTTTTTGCTGCCCCCCTGCAAAGTGCTGCCCTAGGTCTGGGCCTTGTTGGCCTAGGCCAAGATACAGCACTGACCTCAAGGCACCCTGGTTGAAAAAGGCTGCATTAGGGTATAAAACCACCTTTACAACCACTTTAAATGTAGGGATTACACTGTGCAGAGATACCTTGATGTAGCAGTGAGGCTTTACATTTGCAAATGTATGAAACAAAATCCTCTCACCTGGCACTAGACGAATGAGGTGGAGATTTGCCTGCTCAGTACCAGACAGCACTCAGGGGTCAAGAAAGCAATGAGTGCTACTGCATGTATACACACTTCATACTTGGTATGAGGTTTTCTTTATATCAACATATCACCGTAACAATGGTAAGAATGAATCTAAGCTGACTATACATAGGGGCCATTTTTGATCTCTATCTGCTTTGAAACACAAGTTCCTCACCATGCATAAAATTCATGAATAATTAATTTATGGTGGGTATGGATATGGCACTCACCTCTTTCAGCTGGCTCTCCCCAGTGTAGTGTATGGCAGCTCTATTGGCAACCCCGTACAGGTGGTCCAGTGTATGCATGCTGGCCGCCATGTTGGCATTACAGAGAGGCTCCACCCCTGGTTCTTGCAACGGAGTGGCAAAGTCCACATGTTCTGTAATGCTAGGAGATAAATCCCAAAGTAAGGTAAGAACATTTCATTTTAAGCTGATGAAAAGGCAAACAGTGCAAGTGTTTTGTATATTATGTGAACAAGTTGCCCTCATTTCCATTAAAGTGCATCTAAAACCAAAACATTTTTTAAGGTTTTGGAGAATATGGTAAAAGATTAGAATCCCTGTCAGTTTTTTACGATACTGTCTCTGCTGGGGAGATTCACCCTAATTGTCCTGGTGACCATAGTTTCCAGCAATAAACCTACTGACAATTGAGAATTTTGTGTTGTCACCAGAACAGGATGAGAGGGGAGATCTTTCAATTGGTAATCCCTCACTTTGGAGAGATTTCCCCCACTTCCTTTTGTGTCTACAAGACAAGAAGTAAAGGTAGAACTCTCAAACAGGATGCAAATAGAAAAAAAGAAAACCATACAGAGGTTTAAAACCTGCTCTCCCATATCCTAAATAGAGGAAAAAAAAACTGGGCTTTAGATATACTTTAAAGCATTTCTAAATTAGTCCCTTGCAGCCATGGGTGCATGAGTTTTCTTGTCCCCGGTGTGACAACACTTACTCACCATACTGTATCTATGGAGGGGTTTATGCCATCCTAGGACATAAAGGGGTTGATTACTAAAACTGGAGAGTGTAAAATCTGGCGCAGCTGTGCATGGTAGCCAATCAGCTTCTAACTGCAGCTTGTTCAATTAAAGAGAAGCTCCAGTCTACAGTGTAAAAAATTAAATGTCAGCAGCTACAAAAACTGTAGCTGCTGACTTTTAACAGCCACTCACCTGTCCTAGAATCCAGCGATGTCCTCACCCGGGCTAGTTCTTCACTAACCTTTGGGTTCCCTGCGCTGGCATCTTCACTGAAGGCACCCTGCTGGGACAGCTTGTGGCTACACAGTTGGGTGCCCGGCAGGCTGCGCATTTTGAATGGTCCCGCAGTCTTTTGGGACCTGATGTGTCCCAGAAATTGCCTAGGTGGTCAGAGTTACCCCCTCCCCCCCCCCCACTCCCTAAAATTGTCATTCTTGAAAGAGGGGGGAGAGGCCTTAAAGCGGAAGTTCCCCTTTTGGGTGGAGTTCCGCATTAATCACTGACAAAAAAAATAAAAATAAACTTGGAAGTGGATTGGCTTCTATGCAGAGATTATTACACAGACGAGTAAAATCCAAAATGTAATTTTTTCAGTGAATGCTATATTATAGCAAGCTTTAAGGCCTCATCCCACACAGCATTTTAACCCCAGCTGCTGGAAGAATCCAGCCAATTCCTGCTGCTGGATGCACAGGTGGATGCAGTTAGTTTCAAACACTGTATAAAGCAATGACAGGCTGACATTGGCCGCAGCTGTGGCTTGTATTTGGGTGCAACTGCACACACAACACTCATCTGCATAGGTTGAGGAACAGATGATTGCTCCTGGACATCATACTCTTAGCATCCAGGGTGATCATCTTTCGTTGTCCATATATATGATTAAATGTGAACACCCACAGCAGCTGTAAGCCTGTTATTGCTTTGTACGGGCTAAGTGGCCACCACTTTCTACAAGCACCTGTGAATTCAGCAGCAGGAATCCATTGGATCCTTGCTGTAGTTGGAGCTGAACTGTCGTGTGAATAGGACCTAAAGTATTTGTAAACCTAAATGCTGTTTTTACAAATGTAGGCTGGGAATTTCCTGTCAAACCAAAATTAGAGAGCAGCGTATAAAAATAATGCATTTAAATACCAATATTCCATGTTTTTGTCCCAGGTCACAGCACTGCCTTGCACTTTTTCTAATCTGAAAGTCCTGGGTGGCGGGTGAGTCTAGTCTGCCCTGGCCCATGCGAAAAAGAGGGGGAATTTGGGTTTTTAAATGAGATGCACGGTGGGATTTGCCGTGCATCTCCATCCCTGTTCAATAAATTGAAAAAAGAGAGGTTGGGACTTTAAATGAAGGACATGAAAGGCTGGCAGGGAATTGTAAAACAGCATTTATTGATACATACGAATGTATCAATAAATGCTGTTTTACAATTCTCTGCCAGCCTTTCATGTCCTTCATTTAAAGTCCCAACCTCTCTTTTTTCAACTAGTCTGCCCTGCCGTGATTTGTGGAATCACTGTCAAACAATCTTACCTGCCCTGCTGCCTGTCACCAGTCACCAAGTGTGTTCAATTCCTGTTGTCATTGCAATTTACAGCAGGGTAGACTTGTCTCGCCCACCGCCTTGGTTGTTCAGATAAGGATCCATGGCATGGTGGCCATGGTGGCAGTGTTGCAGAGGGCAGATGACCATATACTCATCTCCACAGTGATGTATGCAGTAAATAGAAAAGAACGCCACTCTGCCAACCAGCAAGTATATCACCGAAGTATGGAGCAGCTTCAGCCTACATGTCTCCACCAAGAAACCAAGTCCCCCAAACTCTGACGCATTTCGCCCCACCCATAGGTGCTTAGTCATAGTCCCTGGTGGAGGCGTGCATCGTGTTAGAAGGTCAGTTTTTTTGGTGGAGGACATGTAGGCTGATGCCACTCCTTTCGGTGTTACACTAGTCGGGAGGGTGGTCCCTTCTCCATTTACTGCAAGCAAGGGGGGAAGTCGCTGGCAGGATCAACATTTCATCCAAACACATTGCATTAAAAAAGGTACACCATGTATATTGTAGAGACTGCTTTTGTGGGAGATTGACAACTGCTTAAGCTAAAAGTTAAAAATGAACAGATCTAGAAGGAAGGATGACCCCACTACCTAAAGATGTACTTACTCTATATTTTTAGCAGATACAGCCAGCCATGTACTGGCCACTGTAGACAATTCAACACGGCGCAATTTCAGGCACTCATCTGGACTCGGCCATCCCAGACTGCGGTAATCGGGTCGCCTGCCTGCGTGAGATGTGCACAAGAGTCAAACAAAATATAAGAAAAACCCAAGACATGACATGATCATATTAAGTCGCTGTTCACTTCTACTGAACATTCTTCAGCAACCGACACTTCCAGTCACATCATTCCCACCTGTGCTCAGTGTTTGCTCCCGCCTACCCCTACATCACTATAGGGCACTTTACTAGACATTGGCGAGAGGGAACCACTGAGCGCAGCCACGGACCAAGACTGACACTCCCGTAGTGTTCGTTTCTGAACATTATTCAGTTAATAATTTCACTGCAGAAGCAATTGGATGCGCAGACAGCAGAAGAGGAAACTAACGTGATCTTTGAAGGTGCAGCTTCATTTTTTATATTCAAGCTAGGGGGTCAGCAACTGGTTGATTGTGGCCACCTGAGGGATAGATTGTGACCCCGCTGTGCCATCACCTCCTGTCCTAACCCACTGCCTCTCAGATTAGATAGACAATTGCCAATATGGTTGGACCTTGGGGACTAGAAAACTAATGGCAATCAGCAAAGCAAGGACCTGACAAGCTACTGCTTTCAAATCACAAGATGTGTCTGTGTTAAAGCAGGGACAAAAGGAACTAGTGGGCCCAGTGGGACTTGTGCTGCAGATCAAGTCCCTGAAGGCTGGGAGTGTGTAAAAGGTCAGATTTGCTGCCAGGGGGCAGCAGGCTGCACAAGTGTTCCAGCTGAAATGACAGGTCTTCGGTGCTGAGCTGGCAGTGTTCTAAAAGGAATTGGCAATTTTGTTTGCTGCCTACAATGCAGGTAAGTGTGTATACTTCGACTTCTGCACTGTACATGACATACTAATGACCCCTGCACTCTGCTTTACTTACTACTGACTGATCTTTGCATTACATTCTATTGACATCTGAACCCTGCGTTACTTATTCCTGACCCCTAGACTCTGCAATACTTACTCCAGACCTTTGCATGGTGTGTTACATACTACTGACCCCTAGACTCTGCAATACTTACCAACGACCTCTAAACTCTGCATTACTTGTAACCCTGGACTCTAAACTTTCATTACTTTTTATTAGGGCCTTCACAACAGGGCTAGGTTATCTCTTTAAAAAACAAAAAGGGAAAAAAAGAAGGGTTCTGCACTCTGGTGATGTTAGATCTCTTCCATGTTGTTCAGGTAGATTTCCACCTCTCCAAGGTTGTCTACCCCTGGTTTGAGTGAGATTCAATTTTGCTTGTTTAAAAGGAATGTTGGACTTGTGTGGCTTAATGAAGGGGTTAATTCAACTAGGGAATAAACATGTTGGTTGTTAAAAGAGCCCCTAAAATGGGTTAGCTTATTTTCTTTGGATTGTCATAATGAAATAATACTCCTGAACTTCTAAACCTTTGATGTGGAGCTCTTGTTTTCCCTAGTCTATGTGAAGGTGTATTATTCACTATGACATTGTGTGGGACATGAATGTAGCGAATTACAAAAAAATAAAATGTATGCACCGCGTAAGAGTAAAGCTGGTCATTGATGGATCAAATGTCAGTCGGTTCAACAGGGAGTGGCCATTTATGGGAAAAGCAGGTTGTACTAAACTTAATCCAATCGATCGACTTTTGTACAACCAGCCTGTCAAATTTTCTTCATGTGATCACTGCTGGCGGCCTTGTGTTCTGCCAGCAAGGAAGGCTCCTTGCTGGCAGAACACAATAGCACTGCAGGAGAGATTCCCCCATCAAACACTGAATGTTTTGATGGGAGAATAGAGAACTTTTCTTTCCTTCCTGTGATGGAAGGAAAGAAATTTGCATAATCTATGGGCTGCTTTAATCACAGCTGTTTTTATTGCTATTTGTATTCCCATTGGTGAGATCCATGGGCGGGGGGGGGGGGGGGGGGCTTTGTTTCTCCACAGGTCAAATGTGTTCTATGGACAATTAATAATGCTTTAATTGGCCACCAATAATTTAGTACATATAGTCCCCATTTACTCAGTGCAGAACTAGAGAGGAATAACGGTATGCTACCTTGTGGACCTGGAGCAGGTATTTTTGGACCACTGATTTCCAGTGCAGCTTGCAAGTCATCACTTCTTCCATCAAACGTATCTTCATAAGCCCCATCCGGGAGGTCCGCCATATTAGTGCCATCCAATTTTGGCTTCTTAAGACGTTTGACTTGAAAAGTAATCTGCGAAATATAAAACAAAGGAAAGGATGTGTCAGGTCTCCGAGACAAACTTCTAAATAATGTCTAGCATTGATGAATACCAGGTATAGTATTTTTTTTTACATAGTTACATCGTTCCGGCTTTGACCAATATAACTCTGTATATACCATACCTATAGGATCTCTCTAGAAGCTGGAAATCAGTTAAGCAGACATTCATACTCCAGTAATCTCCACTTGCTCCCAGATCCCATGCCATTCAGGGAACACTTTGCATTTTCTTAACAAATGCAAAGCATTCACTAATTGCACAAGGTAGGGAACTGAGAACGTGACGTAAAAAAAATACGTATGCAAAAAAAAAAATGGCATACCTAGAATTCTATAATAACTTAAAGCAGAACTAAACGCAACCACCAGAGATGTGCCAGAGATAAGATACAGTGGGTATAAAAAGTCTACACAACCCTATTAAAAAGGTCAGGTTTCTGTAATATAAAAATGAGAGATAAATAATTTCAGAACTTTATCCACCTTTAATGGGACCCTAAAAACCGTACAACTCAGCTGAAAAACAAACTGAAATCTCTGAACTGTGCACAGGAGATCCCTTCGCAATCCAACAGATTTGGAGTGTTTTTGCAAAGAAGAGTGGGCAAATATTGCCAAGTCAAGATGTGCCATGCTGATAGACTCATACCTAAAAAATACTGAGTGCTGTAATACAATCAAAAGGTGCTTCAACAAAGTATTCGTTTAAGGGTCTGCAACCATATTATTTTTTTATTTTTACTTCCTTCCACCTAAAAGATTTCAGTTTGTTGTGCAACTGAGTTGTACAGTTTATAGGTCACATTAAAAGGTGGAAAAAGTTCTGAAATTACCGTATTTTCCGGCGTATAAGATGACCCCCCTATTACATGATCTACCGGTAATACTTACACTTAGGTTACCTTGGAGATATTATACTCGGCGTAGAAGACGACCTCCCATTTTTGGGGGATTTTTTTGAGGTTCAAAAGTAGTCTTATACGCCAGAAAATACAGTATTTATCTTGGTTTTATTTTTTACATCATATAAATTTGACATTTAATAAGGGGTGTGTAGACTTTTTATATCCACTGTATATAGTGCAATAATTATTAAAACCACCAGCACAGACCTATATAAAACATCCACGTGGTATTGAGGTCAGCAAGTAGCCGTATCCCCAGAGGACGTGTAAATGTGCACAAAACGCATTTGGAGGGACCTTACGTTCTGACGTCACACAGCCACTTCTAAGATTCAAGGCAGTGGCCATTACTGCGAGTCTGGACTGTTTGTTTTAACAACATGGGTGTTTTACATACATTTGTGCTGGCGGTTTTAATAAATTACTGCACTATATACCTCATTTCTGGCTCCGCGATGTGAGCTTTTTTTGGTCTAGGAGATCATGCTCGTGACTTGAAGCTGTATTGCTGAGGATAGTTTGTGGACAAACGAAAAGGAAAAGCCGCTCAGGTGCAAGTTCAAAAGCCTGGTGCAGGTCGGATTCGCCGTCCAAGCACAGAAAATTCCAAAGATAGAGACCGCACTCAAGGTGTTTAAGATGAAAACAATCAAACTCCTTTATTCTTCATAGATGAAGCAGACAGACAGTACAATGCACAGACAGACGTGTCGGGTTGACGCGTTTCACGATTTAAATCGCTTACTCATAACCACACACTATCATCATCGTGTGTGGTTATGAGTAAGCGATTTACATCGTGAAACGCGTCAAACCGACACGTCTGTCTGTGCATTGTACTGTCTGTCTGCTTCATCTATGAAGAATAAAGGAGTTCGATTGTTTTCATCTTAAACACCTTGAGTGCGGTCTCTATCTTTGGAATTTTCGATAGTTTGTGGACACTCTGTTATAGCTATTATAAATGCCTTTGTGTCACTAAGTGCTGCATTATTGTTTTCGAATATTAAACATTTCCATTATTTTATTGCAGCCAAATAAAATCGGTTCCTACCCATTCAGCTTCATCATCATCGTCACAGTCGCCAAAGCAGGAGCCCGACTGGCCATCCTGAGACCCTTTCTTCAACACTCTTATTCCTTGAAGGTCCATTCGTCTGCCTTTAAGTTCTAGGGCACCTTCAAAGGCTTCTAGGGGCCAGGAGTTTTCAAACTCATCTACGAGGGCCAGCATCTCTTCAGACATTGGATCCTCAGAGGCGGGTTCCTCTGTATTGTTGGATTCAGCTAAGACAACATCTGGAGGGAGAGAGGAATTCACAAAGTAGGAAAAAGGGTGACCAAGGGATACTCCATGCTAATTATTTATATGTGCTACTGTTGGTGCTCCCAGTGGTATCCTATTCCCTACAGAACCTGTAAAACTCCCTTCATAACCGTATTCACAGTGAACACATAGATATCTACATCATCTTTGCAATCCCTCTTTCAGGCAAATTTGCTGTGTCCCTGTATCCTTTCACCTCTTACGAATCACGTACGTATATGCAGCGTCAAGAAAGGTGGGCTTTAACACCCATCCGCTGAACATATGTATTCATGATGGAATGAGTTTTTGTGCTGACAGTGCCCTCCTAGCACAATGATAAACTCTCGGGGACAGCTCAAAGCCAAGGCTTCTGATTGGAAGCCAGTGGGGTGGGTTTCCAATAATTTGGCTGCTGGGAGAGCCAATCACAGAGGTCACATGATACAGAAGCCACACAGCCTCCCAGGCATTAAAGCCTGCCTAAAGGGGTGAAAGGATTAAACTTAATTTGCATCTGCTTCTGCCATTGATCATGTGTTCAGAAACAAATAGGTCATTCATTACTTCCTCCTCCTCCCCTCGGTGTTGTAAAAGGAAAGGGAGTGCTCATATAAAAAACATACACTGTTTACATCATGCGATTACTGTCTGGTCTTTCTTTAGCCAATCACAAAGATCCTAAAGGTACAGAACCCCTCATTATGTCTCTGTACACACTGTCTCTGAACCGAGTTGTCCACAGAAATTACCAACCACAACCACTGCCTGAAAAGAAACTCCAATGATACATTGTAAAACATTGTGTTTATAGTAATCTAGAAGCCTTAAAACTGTTAATAAACATTTCGTGGAGGCTCTTTTTTTTTTTTGGACAGCTTTGAGTGAGCAGAGAACGGCTCTTTATGAAATCGAGGAAATGCCATTTTAAATTCGTGAGGGGGTGAATCGAGATCGAGATTTTTTAACGATTAATCGTGCAGCTCGTCGAATATTTTCAACAAACTCATGTAGATGTAGTGGTCAGGTCATAAACATTGGCCATATAGTGTATATCCAATTTGCCCCTCATATCAACCTCAATGTCCATCCTCTCCTTTTATCCAGGATGTAAATGCATATTCTGATTGGCGGGGTTGCGCCACCCTCCCTCCATTCCTGAACTTTAGTAATTTCCAACAAGGAATGAAATCAGACTGATGCTTACTCTCGAGATGCAGCGAGGAGCTCGTACTTGGGTCTGTGCCCAGATCCTCTGAAGTCTTGTCTTCTTCTTGAGGGTAAGCTTGGAAGTATTTCTGTGCATCGTGCTCCCCATCATTCAAGTGGGACTGGCATTGTCCTGTTAACGCAAGATGAAAAAATGTAATTCAGAAAAGACCACAAGCCTGGTTTTAAACAATCTTTTAGAGATCTCCAAGTATCCAATATTGACTCTAAACCAGGGTTCTACAAACGTACTAAACAAAGGGCCAGTTTACTGTTCTTCAAACTTCAGGGGAGGGGGCGGACTGTGGACAGTGGAAGAAGAGAATGTCCAGGCGTCAGTGGGAGTAAACAATGCCTTATCCTTGGTATTAATGGAAGGAATAGTGTCACATTGTTGGTATCAGTGGGAGGAATAGTGCCCCACCATTGGTATCAGTGGGAACAGTGCCCCATCATTGGTTTCAGGGGGAGGAACAGTGCCCCATCATTGTTATCAAAGGGAGGAATAGTGCCCCATCATTGGTATCGGTGGGAGGAATAGTGCCCCGTCATTGGTAGGAGGAATAGTGCCCTGTCATTGGTAGGAGGAATAGTGCCCTGTCATTGGTATCAGTGGGAGGAATAGTGCCCCGTTATTGGTATCGGTAGGAGGAATAGTGCCTCGTCATTGGTATTGGTAGGAGGAATAGTGCCCTGTCATTGGTATCAGTGGGAGGAATAATGCCCCATCATTGGTAGTGTGAGAAACAGTGCCCCATCATTGGTAGTGGGAGAAACAGTGCCCTATCTGTTTCAGGGGGAGGAATAGTGCCCCATTATTAGTTTCAGGGGGAGCAATAGTGCCCCATTATTGGTGTCATTGGGAGGAAATGTACGCCATCATTGGTATCAGTGGAAGGAATGGTGCCCCATCATTGTTGTCATTGGATATAGTAGTGACCCGTCATTAATGTCATTGGAAATAATAATGCCCCATCATTGGTATCAATGGAGGAATAGTACCCCATAATTAGTGTCAGTGAGAGAACTAGTACCCTGTTGTCTGTCAGTGCCAAGAACTAGGCCCCACTGTTGCTGACAGTGGGGAGATATGCCTCAAGGGCCGGATAAAATCAAGGCAAAGAGCCACAAATCAACACCCGGGCTGCAGTTTGGAGACAACTGAAGGACAGTATAATGGTAATTAGAGATGAGTTCAATTGTAAGTTATCATTTTCCTAAAATGTCACTGAAAATTATGCTATAGTGGCAAAATGCATTGTCGTCAATAGACCAGGTAAAAATAAAGCATATTTTTAAAGACCAACTGAACTTTCTGTTTAAATTAGCAAACTGCCCTGCAATAGCCTCAGAACAAAAAGGTTTGCAAATTCTGTTTTAGTTAGAAAGCATCCACAGTCTAGAAAAGTAAGAAAAACCTGTCTCAAATAGGCACGCTGTAGAGAAGGAGCCATGCTCTCTCTGTATGGAAGCAATGGGGTCTATGCACAGGTCCTGTACCTCTATGCACAGGTCCAGCACTGGTGAGTCATAGCTGGAATTCTCCTATCAGAAGGGAGCATAAGATTTAGGATAGCAGAGTTAACGTTCTGACTCAGTGAGGGGCACTTCAGACCTCTGAAGAGATCACGGAGAGCAAGGGTCCTTCTTTGTAGTATGCTGGCAGGTTACAGGCTCTTCTACCCAGGCTTTGGCTGCTTTCTAAATAAAGCCTATTGTAAGACTTACCACCTATTTGTTTTAATGCATCTGAAACGTTCAGCCGTGCCATAAGCATTTAGAATGACGCAAATATTAATTTTTTTTACAAAGTCTGCTGCTTAAGTGTTTTTAGATCTTTTAGTCAGATGTTACTATGGTATACTGAAGTATAATTACAAGCATTTCATAAGTGTCAAAGGCTTTCATTGACAATTATATAGTTTATGCAAAGAGTCAATAAGCATGTGCTATGCTCAGAGAAAGGGAGGTTAACCTAGATTTTATTGACTGCACCTGGGGTCTTGCTGCCCTCTCAGGACCATGGGTATCCACAAGTACTAGAAGCAAAAAAAACAAGAAGGGCGCACCAACCTAGTGCAATTCCATTAAAACATTTATTGAAGAAAAAAAGTAACATGCATCATTACTCCCAGACGTAGTAAAAAACGCATGTCAAGATACTAGATCGACGGGTAGCCTCGGACTATTCCAATGCTGCAGGAAGATCTGATGGCATCCGTAATGGCTAAGCTGACACGTTTTAAGGGAGAACCCTCTTCCTCAGAGCCCAGAACCCTCTTCCAATGGGCTCTGAGGAAGAGGGTTCTCCCTTGAAACGCATCAGCTTAGCCATTACAGCTGCCATCTGGTCTTTTTGCAGCATTGGAATAGTCCATGTCTCGGAGGCTACCAGTCTATGCAGTATCTTGACATGCGTTTTTTACTACATCTGTTTGGGAGTATGATGTATGTTCAATAAATGTTTTAATAGAGTTGCACTAGGTTGGTGCGCACTTCTCTCGTTTTTGATGCTGTCAATCAACTTCTGGGCCACATTCTGACTGATGGCAGCCCAGTCTTGCATAATCAATGCTTGTAGTTTTGTCAGAATCTGTGGGGCTTTTTTTGTTCACCCCCATCTTGAGGATTGATCACAAGTTATCAATGCGATTAAGTTCTGGGGAGTTTCCCGGCCATGGACCCAAAATTTTGAGGTTTTGTTCCACAAGACACTTAGTTATCACTTTTGCCTTATGGCAAGGAGCTCCATCATGCTGGAAAAGGCATTGTTCCTCACCAAACTGTTCTTGCATGGTTGGGAGAAGTTGCTCTCTGAGGTTTTTGTACCATTCTTTATTCATGGCTGTGTTTTTAGGCAAGATTGCAAGTGAGCCCACTCCCTTGGCTGAGAAGGAGCTCCACACATGAATGGTCTCAGGATGCTTTACTGTTGGCATGACACAGGACTGATGTTAGCGCTCACCTTTTCTTCTCCGGACAAGGTTATTTCCGGATGCCCCAAACAATCAGAAAATAAATTTATCAGAGAAAACGATTTTCCCCCAGTCCTCAGCTGTCCAATCCCTGGACCTTTTACAGAATATCAGTCGGTCCCTGATGCTTTTCCTGGAGAGAAGTGGCTTCTTTGCAGCCCTTCTGGACACCAAGCCATCCTCCAAAAGTCTTCTCCTCACTGTGCGTGCAGATGTACTCACACCTGCCTGCTGCCATTCCTGAGCAAGTTCTGCATTGGTGGTGCCCCGATTCCGCAGCTAAATCAACTGTAGGAGACAGTCCTGGCGCTTGCTGGAATATCTTGGGCGCCCTAAAGCCTTCTTCACAAATTCAGTGGAAATGTCTTTTATAGAATCAGTTCATTTTCATGGCAAAACGGGACTTTGCAAATAATTGCAATTCATCTGATCACTCTTCATAGCATTCTGGAGTATATGCAAATTACCATCATAAAAAACGGAGGCAGCAGTCTTTGTGAAAATTAATACTTGTGTCGTCATTCTCAAAACTTTTGGCCACGGCTGTATTTGCCTGGTTTAAATTGAAAGTGCCAAGTTCAGGAATTGAAAAAAATGTATACTCAACTGTATACTCTACGTAGATGCAGCATCGCTCCGATGTGGCATCTGTCCCTAGCCGCTTCGAAGACCGAGAACGGAGCGATCAAAGACCACTGATCACTCAGTTCTGGGTTTTCAGTGAGCAGAAAGCTAGTGAACACCAGTCACCGGCTCTCTGCTTACTGGAGCGCTGGGCTGTGATGGGGGCAGAAACGGCCAGCTCAGGCTTTCCATGGGTCACTGAGAGGCATCTGTGTTGATCCCGACATAAGCATTAGGTTCGATCCTGAGCCTGGATAGGATGAGTGGCGCCAGTGACCAACAGGAGAAGTAGGGTCAAAAGAGCTTTGGCCCTATTTCAGTTGGGCTTCAAAGTGAACCCTCCATGTCAAATACAAGGACCCTTTATTTGCCAGCCCCTGGTTCCCCTACAATTTGTAAACCAAACGTTCAAATTTTCTGTGTCAACTCCCCCTTCCCCCGAAAAAAAAAATACAATGCTTACCTCAGCCTCTGGTGCTTCAAGGGGCCATGAGTGACATTAAAGTGCCCCCTGGCAGAACTGGAAGCTTAACATTCCACTCTTGCAATGGGCTTGAAAGCAATCTCACCGGATTTCTAGCTCTCAGCTCTGCCAAGAGACATGGTGATGTTACTTGAAGCATTGGAGGCCGGGGCCAAAGTATTTTTTATACACAGCAAAAACACTCTTGCGCATAAGTATGATAGCACGGCAAAGAAAGGGGTGATAGTCCACTTCTCAAGGAGTAGGGCTTCAAGCCCTCTAGGACTGGGGGTGTCCTTAATGTCTCTGGGAAATGGAATGGAATCCTTTGAAACGCGTCAGTCAGCAGGGGCACTAGCGTGGTTCCCCGACGGTCTGTTCAAGCTACGGATGGGTGGCTCATTAAAGCCAATTCATATTCTCATGCTTGGGAGTAGTTTTTGATGATTTTATTCTTCAATAAATACATGTGGGATAAAGCACTAGGCAGATGCGCCCTCCTTTTTTCCAAAGGTCTTTCTTTTTTTTTTTGGGGGGGGGGGGGGCGGGGGAAAACTTTTCACAAGTTTTTATTTAAAGCCTTTTGTGTTGGAAAGAAGTGGACTGGCCTGTCCTCAGCGGAGAGGCAGCAATGGTAGCCTACCTACATTTCTTAGCACAGCCATTTCACAACTGATAATTATTTTATGTTTGATTGCATTGCCGCTTTAGGTCTGTTTTATCAGCCCTTATAGTTCTACGAAGGTCAACATTTTCCAGAAATGACAAGCCAGACGGGTGAGTCAAGAAAGGCACCAGGTTTGTTTGGCATCCTGCACAAAAGGAAAGCAGAAAGTTTGTCAATGAAGAAGAGGTGCTCGCAGGTCTGGTTGAGACGTGGCGCGTTACGTACGCCATCAGTCACTCCGATGACTCTTAAACACTCTGACAAGCAGCTGAAAGCTAAGAGCCAATTATGCCCTTAAATGACTCAGTGCTGAATTACAGCCATAAGCCAGGATAGATGGGCCGGGCATTATCCCAAACACAATCAGCGCTTTTTATGTGCGCAAAAAACACAGAAATTGTACCTCGAATCTTTGCTATGTGGACTATATGAAAAAATACACCACAGAAACTGTTTTTATTTACTTAAAGAAGCACCATCAATGATCATTTTGAATCTAGCCAAAATTTAATTTTTTGGGTGGAATATACAGAGAGAGTGGCCCCTGTCTGCCCAAAAAGGAAGCTCTTCTACTTACACCACCATGGCAGTGATTGGGAAAAGCTTAGTTTTTAGAAGAGATTGGTGAAAAGCCAAGGTGTTTGTCATTGGCCATGATCAGTGCCGTACCGAGGGGTTGGCCAGAACGGCGCCTGCCAGGGGCGTATGCCGAGGGGGGGGGGGGGGCGCAAAAACTTTGGCAGTGTAGCAGTGAATTACCGATCCCCCATGCAGCCTGCGCCCCCGGCGGCCGGCGCCCCCCCCCCCCACTCCAATCCCGGAGCTCTCTGTGTGTCCAGACAGGGAGTGTCCGAGCCCCGTGTGATAGGTGGCTCCCCTCCTCACAGGGCTCCGCCTCTGCCCACATGACATCATCAGTCGGCTCCAAGCAGTTCAGCTGTGGATGGATGTACTGCAGAGACGGAAGGCCTGGCTAGCCTCTCAGGTACTCATTTCCCGTCATCCCCCCTCACTCCATGTCACCCCTCCTCACTCCATGTCGCCCCCCCCTCTCACTCCCTCTCTCTCTCTCTCCCTGTCACCCCCCCCCCCCCCACTCCCTGTCACCCCCTCCCCGTCACTTCCCCTCTCTCTCTGTCACCCGCCCTCCTCTCTCTCTCTGTCACCCGCCCCCTCTCTCTCTCTGTCACCCGCCCCCTCTCTCTCTCTGTCACCCGCCCCCTCTCTCTCTCTGTCACCCGCCCCCTCTCTCCCTTGGGGAGGGGGGGGATACAGTTCCTCGACAAGGGCGCTTGAGACCCTAGGTACGCCTCTGGCCATGATGTACTTCATACATTCCTATGCACAACCAACTCAAGCTCTGGTACTTTAGTTTGTCTTAAAATTTTGGTGCAAGTTTTTGACACAATTTTTTTCATGAGCATATTTTCATATTTCTAAAACAGCTCATAATTTTTCCTCTGGACTCTGTCCCCTCCCCTGACTTCTCGATCAAGATTAACACCACAACCATCAGTCCCTCCCCTCATGCCAGGGGGCTATGTGAAATCCTGGACTGACTTGTCCTTTCAGCCCCAAATCCAATCGCTGTCCAAATCTTGCAGAATTCACCTATGCAACGTCTCCAAAATATGCCCATTCTTAACCCTTGTAACCACAAAGCTACTCATTCACTCCCTTGTTATCTCTCGTCTCAACTATTGTAACTCCCTCCTCATTGGCTTACCTCTCTGCAAGTTATCCCCTCTTCAGTCTATCATGAATGCAACTGCCAGACTCATCCACTTTACCAACTGTTCAGTGTCTGCCACCCATCTCTGCCAATCCCACTGGCTTCTCATTGCCCCATAAAAAAAATAATTCAGAACACGAACATACAAAGCCCTTTACAACTCTGCCCCAATCTACATCATCAACCTTCTCTCTAAATATCACCCAAACCGTCCTCTCCACTCCTCCTGCTCTCTAGCTTGCTTGTCTTCTCCTCCCATGCTGATCTCCAGGACTTCTCCAGAGCCTCTCCCATCCTCTGGAACTCGCTACTCCAATCTGTCTGGTTATCTCCTACTCTGTCCACTTTTAGGCGATCCCTGAAATCCTATATCTTCAGGGAGGCCTATCTGCCTTCAGCTAGCAACCAGAATTCTACTTCCCCTATCAGTTCATCCCTCACAGTTATCTTTTGCTTCACCAGCCCCTTCCTATTAGATTATAAGCTCACAGGAGCAGGGCCCTCCAAACCCTCTTTTGAATTGAATTGTTGCTGTATTGTCTCCCTTTCTATTGTAAAGCGCAGTGCAAACTGTTGCCACTATATAAACCCTATATAAAAATAATAATAAAGGTGTTCTGGCACTTGCCATACAATTTAAATTGGTATAATAATTGTAATTTAAAAAAAAATTAAAAAATAATACGTAACACTTACCTTCCCATGTGTAATAGTTTGGCACAGAGCAGCTCCAAACCTCTTTTTGGGTCCCTTACCAGCAGTCTCGGCTCCTTTCACCTGCCAAGTGCCCCCAATAGCAAACCTCTTGCTATGGGGGTACTCGAATAGGCTTGCTCCTGAGCCGTGCACTGTGTCCATTGACGGGGTTCACCCCCCCCTCACTCTTCATTGGCTCACTGGCTGTGATTGACAGCAGAAGGAGCCAATGGCACCTGCTGCTGTGTGAGTCAATGAGGAGAGAGACAGCTGGGAGAGCTGCTGCGCTCATGCACATCTCTGGTTCAAGATAGGGCTCAGGTGAGTATAAAAGGGGGGCTGGGTGGGGAGCTGCACCCAGAAGATTTTTACCCCAAAGTATAGAATGCATTAAGGTAAAAATCCTTGAGTCTTTAGGATCAATTTAGGCACAATTTTTATTATTCAAAAATCGTAAACATTTTGATTTATCTGTAAAGTCCATATTTTGGAGTGCAGTACAGGACTTGTACGCATAGACTATGGGTTTTGTAGCCCCTGGAAATGACAGATTTGGCCCAGAAGTCTGCAATGTCTCACATCTATTTTGGCACAAATGCTAACAGACTTCCCCCACTCCGGAGAGGGCTTGGAGTAGGTTTTGAGGTCCAGGGCTAGTGACTAAAGGATGAACTGGCTTTTGACTTTAGTAGAGCTTGCCTGGGTGGGATGAAAGGACCTCTGACCATGGCAGGAGGTAGTGGCCATAGTAGTGGTAGGCTTAGGCTGTTTTTTTCCTATGTAGTAGAAGCCCTTTTCCCATCCCCCTCCCAGTTACTTGAAAGGGGATTCACCAAACATTCACCATCGAAGGCATGCAAAATGATGTCTTTTGCAAACAAGTTCAGCTGACCAAACCTTTAATATGTTACTATAACCACAACAGTAAAATCAGTCTGTATATGCAGTAAAGCATGCTAAGGGGTTAATTCTCGGAATTGTGTAAAAAGGCTGCTTGATTCTGTCTTCTCTGATCCTCCCCTTATTCCACAATCCCCAATCAATCTGCTGATAGATGTGAGACTGAGAGGACCCTGCGCTTATGGAAAAAGTGCTTGAGTGCAACAATATACTAGTGAATTGTGTGTAAAAAGCTGCTAGCTGCAGTGTAAAAGTGCTGAGTGCTCTTTTGAAAATGTGTAAAACTGTGATTTGCAGCGCTGCTTAAATTGGTTTATAAATATATCAAAATTCATATAAAATAATAGAATGAATGAAATACTTCATATAAATTAAATAAATAATACAATACATAAAACTCATAAAGTGGTGAAAATAAATATATGGCTCAATGTCCATTATATCATCGTGTTGCCTTGATGAATCTTTTCACTTGAACTAATGCAGGTGCTAAAGTGCTTGATTTGTGCTTTATTCGGGGTCTCCCCCTTTGGTTATCTACTCACCGATAGATGGTAGTTTTCAGGCATGTAAGGATAGTTGTGCCCTGCTTCTCCGCTTGATGTATAATTATTTCTGTGAGTATTAATTCCTCCCCGATGTCCTCATGAAAAGAGAGTCATTCATGGTGAAGATCGTTTAAAAAGGGGGGTGTTTATTGAAAAAACAATGGGAATATACTCACAAACATAGTATAATATCATGCAAAAAAATGAATGAATGAAGAGAGCGGCTCGGCGGCTGACTGCTCCCGCAGCATCCACTACACCGGCCGGAGGTCACGTGATACGCTCGACCAATCACTAGACGCGTTTCGATGTGTAGCACATCGTCCTCTGTAGCTGACTTGCAGAGCGTGTCACTGTGTTAAATATGTTAGGCTGGCCACTCCTAATTTGTATTTGATTTGTGTCTGGTTTGTAAACCGATACATTCACTTTCCAACCCAGACCGCTCTTGGTCTGTGTTATATTGGAGTGGTATTTGTAAACATTCCTTGAGATTTCGCTACATTACTTTGTTAAAAACAATTTACGGACACTCGATGGTGCCTTCTCCTAGTGGGTTTTGTATGTATAAAACTGGTAATTAATTCTAGCCCACACATCTTGCGATTGCTCATGAGCGATTCTACTAAATCTATAATTATATACATACAATCCAAAATTATCAAGATAAATAACATACATAAAATCCATGACTATACACATGAAATACAAAATTGTGGAGTTTTAAGATCACTGATTACTAACTGGAATAAAAGTTTTTTATGCATTCGGTAACGATTGTGTTATATGAAAATGATCAAAAATATATTAAAAATATTAATTGACAATATAGTTATGCTCCCATTACGTATTTACATCTATAAAATCTACATATAGTAACGATAATGTAATAAATGTAAAAAGTGTAAAAAATCTTTCTAAAAAATCTAAAAAATCATTAATAATCATTGATAAAACAATTTATGTCAATTTCCACGTTTAACCCTTTAGGTGTCATACTATCTAGTTTATGAATCCACCATGTTTCATTTTGTGAAATAGCTCTTTTCATGTTGGTGCCTCTCCAATGTTTTTCTATTGTATCTATTGCGCAAAATTTTTTGGGATATCACCACATTGGAGCAATACATCAAGGAAGGTATGACACCTAGGAGACTACGTTGGGATTTGGCTCCCAATGATGGTCTAGATGATAAAGAGCTCAATGAAAGTTGGTACACTTTTTTCAATACGTGTGAGCAAAAATTGCTGGATCTTATTTTAGTCAGACGAAAAAATAAATTAAAGATGCTGGAAAGCAAAATTCTTAATTTAAAAGAAACACTTCAACCACATGCAAATACTAATGAATACAAAGACAGAATGAAGAGTATACAAGAATTTATATCCAAATTAGATAAAGACACACAAAAGAAAAAAATCAAAAAATTCCAAAGAGATCTAACTGATTACAAGGCAGGAAACATATACAAATGGCAGGAACTAATGGAGGAAGAAATAATTATTTCAAGGGAATCATCACCAGAAAGAGAAAGTGTCTCATCACCGTTCCCTTCCAATACTCCAACCCCAGGCACTTCTCGAGCCAATAATACCCCCCGACAATATGTGGAGTCACCTCAATACAATGTACCCACACATAACAGATTTGATCCGATTTATCAACACTCCCCATCCCCAAAACAAAGAGGACCACCACCCTATTACCACCAAGGATACCAACATCAACCTCCTTACCGAGGGGATTTTTGGAACAGGGGACAGGGAAGACCCCCCTGGAGAGGAAACAGAGGGAGAGGCTCTTATTGGGGTCCACCAAGGGGCAACCCATACCACTGGAGACCCAGAGGATACCATCAAGGACCTCCTCAGTATCAAGGACCCCCACAACCTCCTCAGTATCAAGGACCCCCACAATCACAACAAAACGAAAGAAAAGAGGATGCAGAGGGGGGAAAAGGAAAAAGAAAGCGGGTAAATTAGGAGAGGGCATTTATAACTTGAGTAGTGTCACTTTCACAGATGAAGAACTACGCATTCTTGATCTAGGACTCAAATATGCCCCCCCCCAAAAATATAAACAAATTTCAGGCATTCATCGATTTACATAAATTTGTGAGAATACTAAATATAAAAAAAGTTTTTTGCAAATAAAACTAATGACAATATAGAGCTTCCATCAGATAATGACATTTTACATAGCGGTCTCAAAAACAAATCAACGTTTAATCCTAAAACCAACAATAACCAATGTTTGGATGTTTTTAAACTCATGGTGCAGCAGGACATTGAAAATATCTCAATTCACCCAGTCCCAGGAAGCAAGAAACTGCAACGAAACATAGAATCATTAGAGAAAAAGAAAAACATAGTAATTAGGCCTGCGGACAAAGGAGGAGGAATTGTAATCTTAGACAAAAAACAGTATATGGATGAATTGGACAGAATAGTCCATGATAGTGAGACATATGAAAAATTAAAAAGTAACCCAATGAATAAACTCAAAGCCACATTAACTAAGAAAGTAAAAAAGGCGCATAAAAATAACATTCTTAACAAAAAAGAAATGAAATATCTGGTACCAGAAGCCCCAAAAATGCCAATCATTTACCAAGTACCAAAAATTCACAAGAATCAGGACAAACCGCCTGGTCGCCCGATTATAAATGGTATTGAATCAATTTTCGCAAGAGTAGGTGAATATCTAGACTTTTATCTTCAACCGCTAGCACAAAAAACAAAATCATACCTTAAAGATAGCAAAGATGTGCTTAATTATATAGAATATTTACAAGTTAATGAAAATACATGTCTAGCCAGTGTGGATGTAAATTCACTATACACCAACATAAACCAAAAAGACGCCATGACAGCGGTAAAATGGGCTTTAATGACAGATCACAAACTACCTCCGTCTCAAATTGAATTTTTATTGGATGTTTTAGAATGGGCCATGTGCAATAATTACTTCTGGCACTCTAAGCACTTTTATAAGCAAACCAAAGGCGTAGCTATGGGGGCTAAGTACGCACCTACAGTAGCGAACATATTTATGAATAAATGGGAAGCTGAGTATATTTTTAATAAGCCCCACCCCCAATTAAAAGGCTTTAAAAGGTTCATTGATGACATCTTAATAATTTGGGAAGGGTCACAAGAATCCCTAGCTAAATATATTAAATCTTTAAATACAAACAGATATAACATCACATTTACAGAAACCATAAATGATAAAGAAATTAACTATCTAGATCTAACAATTTTCAAAACTAATGAGCACATGTCCACCAAAACATACTTTAAAAGCACGGACAGAAATGGATATATACCAATCAACAGTAATCACCACCCTAAGTGGTTGGCAGCAGTCCCGAAAGGGCAACTTATAAGACTAAGGAGAAATTGCCAATTTGAAAGTGATTACATGCAGCAATCGAATATGTTGATCCAACGATTTAAAGATAAAGGATATAAACCCAAAATGCTCAACCAGATACAACAAAAAGTCAAGAATTTGAACAGAAAAGAATTATTACAACCGAGTAAGAAAAAGAAAAAAACCCACCAAATTGCCTTTTGTACAGATTTTAACCAGCAGTACAAACAATTAGAGAACATCTTTAAAAACCACTGGCCCATTTTAATGAGAGATCCTACTTTTAAAAACATTTTACCAACAAAACCTCATTTTATTTATAGAAGACCACCCATCCTTAAAGATAAAATCGCTAAAAACATACCCGATCCTCCGAAAAAAACAGTGACGTTTCTAGATCAGAAGGGGTACTATCGATGCGGCAATTGTGTCATCTGCCGCACCTGTAGAAAAAACAACAAATCTAGAAAAGAAACACATTTCACATCCAATGTTACAAAGCGCCAATACAAAATAGAAAAATTCATAACTTGCAGGTCCACCCATGTTACCTATTTATTGGAGTGTGAGTGTGGACTCCAATATATAGGACGCACCACAAGAGAATTGAGAATCCGATTAAGGGAACATGTAGCAAATATTAAAAAAGGATTCAAGAAACATAGCTTATCTAACCACTATAGACTATGCCATAACAAAGATCCGAGCAAATTAAAATTTTGCGCAATAGACACAATAGAAAAACATTGGAGAGGCACCAACATGAAAAGAGCTATTTCACAAAATGAAACATGGTGGATTCATAAACTAGATAGTATGACACCTAAAGGGTTAAACGTGGAAATTGACATAAATTGTTTTATCAATGATTATTAATGATTTTTTAGATTTTTTAGAAAGATTTTTTACACTTTTTACATTTATTACATTATCGTTACTATATGTAGATTTTATAGATGTAAATACGTAATGGGAGCATAACTATATTGTCAATTAATATTTTTAATATATTTTTGATCATTTTCATATAACACAATCGTTACCGAATGCATAAAAAACTTTTATTCCAGTTAGTAATCAGTGATCTTAAAACTCCACAATTTTGTATTTCATGTGTATAGTCATGGATTTTATGTATGTTATTTATCTTGATAATTTTGGATTGTATGTATATAATTATAGATTTAGTAGAATCGCTCATGAGCAATCGCAAGATGTGTGGGCTAGAATTAATTACCAGTTTTATACATACAAAACCCACTAGGAGAAGGCACCATCGAGTGTCCGTAAATTGTTTTTAACAAAGTAATGTAGCGAAATCTCAAGGAATGTTTACAAATACCACTCCAATATAACACAGACCAAGAGCGGTCTGGGTTGGAAAGTGAATGTATCGGTTTACAAACCAGACACAAATCAAATACAAATTAGGAGTGGCCAGCCTAACATATTTAACACAGTGACACGCTCTGCAAGTCAGCTACAGAGGACGATGTGCTACACATCGAAACGCGTCTAGTGATTGGTCGAGCGTATCACGTGACCTCCGGCCGGTGTAGTGGATGCTGCGGGAGCAGTCAGCCGCCGAGCCGCTCTCTTCATTCATTCATTTTTTTGCATGATATTATACTATGTTTGTGAGTATATTCCCATTGTTTTTTCAATAAACACCCCCCTTTTTAAACGATCTTCACCATGAATGACTCTCTTTTCATGAGGACATCGGGGAGGAATTAATACTCACAGAAATAATTATACATCAAGCGGAGAAGCAGGGCACAACTATCCTTACATGCCTGAAAACTACCATCTATCGGTGAGTAGATAACCAAAGGGGGAGACCCCGAATAAAGCACAAATCAAGCACTTTAGCACCTGCATTAGTTCAAGTGAAAAGATTCATCAAGGCAACACGATGATATAATGGACATTGAGCCATATATTTATTTTCACCACTTTATGAGTTTTATGTATTGTATTATTTATTTAATTTATATGAAGTATTTCATTCATTCTATTATTTTATATGAATTTTGATATATTTATAAACCAATTTAAGCAGCGCTGCAAATCACAGTTTTACAAATCTGCTGATAGAACAGAGCCTTGGAGGCACTCTGCACATGCTCAGTTTGGTTTGAATTGCTAGAGCTTTTTTTATTGGGAGGGTACATGTGATCAGCAAAGGGCCAATCAGCACTGTCCAGACAGAGGTTCAGGGGTCCTGCAGCCTCATAGGTAGGGCTGGGCGATATGGCTGAAAACTGTATCACGATATCAGTGTTTCATATCGGTCGATATCAATAATTATTGATATTTTTTATTACCCATTTAAAATAAGGACCCTAGGGTGAGAATGCAGGGCAGCGGGCATGGTACAGGAGAATGCAGGGTACTGGCATGGTGCAGGAGAATGCAGGGCACTGGCATGGTGCAGGAGAATGCAGGGCACTGGCATGGTGCAGGAAAATGCAGGGTGACTGGCATGGTGCAGGAGAATGCAGGGTGACTGGCATGGTGCAGGAGAATGCAGGGTGACTGGCATGGTGCAGGAGAATGCAGGGTGACTGGCATGGTGCAGGAGAATGCAGGGTGACTGGCATGGTGCAGGAGAATGCAGGGTGACTGGCATGGTGCAGGAGAATGCAGGGTGACTGGCATGGTGCCGGAGAATGCAGGGTGACTGGCATGGTGCCGGAGAATGCAGGGTACTGGCATGGTACAGGAGAATGCAGGGTACTGGCATGGTACAGGAGAATGCAGGGTACTGGCATGGTACAGGAGAATGCAGGGTACTGGCATGGTACAGGAGAATGCAGGGTACTGGCATGGTACAGGAGAATGCAGGGTACTGGCATGGTACAAGAGGATCCGGGGTTGTGGGCATACTACAGGAGATGCAGTGCTGTGGGCATGGTACAGGTAGACCATGCCCGCAGCACTGCATCCCTTGTAGTGTGCCCGCAGCCCTGCATAATGGCAGGTAGTGAAGCTGTTTCACTTACCTGTTCCAGAGGCGCCTTCATTTTAAAAATGGCGCCGCCCGGCGCCGACACGTCATTGCGCACGCGCCGCCACCGCTCGTATAATTGCGGCTATTCCCGGCCTCTCCCGAGCGGCGGCGGCGCGTGCGCGGTGACATGTATGCAACGGGCGGCGCCATTTTTAAAGCTTAAACCCGTCGGAGCGGACTTTTTTTCCTTGACTCGAGTATAAGCCGAGGGGTACGTTTTCAGCACAAAAAAATGTGCTGAAAAACTCGGCTTATACTCGAGTATATACGGTACTTTCAAGTTCTAATATCGAACGGTTTTATCGTTCAATTTTTTTATTGCTATCGATCACGTGACTATCGCGATACATATCGGTATCGTTTTATCGCCCAGCCCTACTCATAGGACAGTCAGAGGAGCATGAAAACTCCTCCTACAAGCTGTAACCAGTGCTCTACCAGACGATAATAGAAGTCATAAGACTGCTATATACTGTACTGCTGATCAGAAAAGGTATTTAAAGAATTGAATTTCCATGTTCTTTGTACGGAGAGAGACCGGATTTAGTGAATGGGGTCCTCGGTTTATTAACACCTTAACCACAAAATTCTGTGCAATGCACAGAGAGAGGGCACATATCTCTAGGGCACATGTGTCAAACACAAGGCCTGCAGGCCGAATCCCGCTCTCTGGACTATTTCATGTGGCCCTCGCACCTCTCCTGCAGCGCCTAGTCTCTGCCCCCACCTTGTCTCAGCAGTTGGCAGCAGAAAAGAGGACAGAACTCCTCCACCAGATCTTCTCTATGGAGCGGTGGAGGGGCTCGTCTGTCTGCCCCTGCCCACCCTCAGCAGTCGGCAGCAAAGAGAAAGACAGAACTCCTACAGATCCTGCGCTCTCTGTGCAGCCACAGCACCCCCCCCTTGTCTCTGCCTTCCCTGGTCTCAGCATTCTGCTGACTCCAGCCCTCCTCTGGTTCGCCCCCAAACCCTGCTTCCCAGCTCTGCCCCTGCTTCTTCCAGGCAGCAGGACAAGGAGTATATTTATATAGTCTTGCAGAAACAACTGGCACTTTTAGGCCAACCATGTTGCTGATGCAGCCCTCGAAATGGAGCTGGACACCCCTACTCTAAGGCATCAAGACAAAATAGCAGTGCTGAGGGCATGAGCTGCATTTGTTCCAGCAGAACAGGGTCCTCAAACACAGGATCGCGTTTGCCCAGTCCAGCCAACAATAGTCTTACAAATGGACATAGCTGCAATCAATGCCAGGATGCAATACAGGACCGCCAAGAGCAAAGGTTGCTTTCAATAGGGTTATTACGCGTCAACAAAATCCTTGGGGCTAGGTTCAAACTCTGCGTTTTTCATGCAGTTTTTGGCGCTGTTTTTGCTTCATGTGCTTTTTTTTTTAAGGAGGAGACTGGTGGTTAAACACATAACTACCAAAAACACATTTACATGTGTTTTTCACGAGTTTTTGATTTCATTGAAGTCTATGGACCCAAAAAGTCACCTTCATGCATGAAAAAAAGTCCCTGAACCTCTTCCAAAAAGCTGCATAGATGTGAACAGGACCCATAGGAAGCCATGGTAAATTGATTGGCGTGCATTCGTGCACTTCTGAAAATGCACTAAAAATCCCACAGGTATGAACCTAGCCTGAAAGACGGAACATCCTCAAGAGCAACAGTGAGATACCGGTTAGGAACAGAAAGTGCAGCATCCACTACCAGGACAGACCATATTTTCAAACATTTTTTTCCTTGGCATATAATGGAGCAAAGTGTTACGGAGAAAGGAATACTTTCAGGAAATGGTCAATCCTCCTGCAAAGCACAGGTAGTTTGTGTGTGCATGGGAAATGTCTTTCTAGACTTTGTGACCATAAGAGCTTGGTTATGTTGAGGAGATCTTGGTGCTGCTAGGCAAAGGCTAGTATGCACCACATCAATAAGTGAGCTCACATTAGAAAGCCTATGAAGTATAGGGTTAGCTTGTGTCTCATAGTATGCAGGAGATCAAAATCCCTTTGCAGGATCCTCTTCTGTGTCTACTTCTCCTTCCTCAATATCTTCTTCAAAGAGGTTCATGGTCATTCTCCTGAATAGATTCAGGCGGTGGAGAGGCAGAAGAGTGCTTTTGGGGGCCTTGTAGACTAAAAGGTTCTAGAAGGGGAGAGAGTTTTTCAATGAAATCAGACGTAGTTGCGATTAAATTTGCCTTAGTCAGATAGGCCACCTGTAGTGGGCCAGGAGCTGGATTTAGACACAGAGTGGGTGGTGTTATATGAAGGTGCACTGGGGGTTGCTGCATAAAACTCATTGTCCATAAATAGAATTCCTGTATTGTATATGAATATAGGGTTTTGTGCTCATTGTAAAATCCTTGGAGTTCAATAAGGATATTCAGGAAGTCATATGTTGTAGGGTTATATTGCCACCTACAAGAGGAGTTGACACTATCAAAAAAATCTGCAGGCAACCGCAGGATAACCCCGTTATTCCCAGCGCTCTTCCATTTTTGCTAGTGTCTTAGGAGGATAGAAAAATCAAAACTAAATTTTTGCCAACAAACTTGCTCCATAAGGACATGTCTTGAGGAACATGGTGTGGAAGAACTAGCGTGGTCTGCATAAAGCCATGACCTCAACCTAAATGCTCTTTTGGCTGAAGGGGTACAGATTGTCATAAACTCTCCAAAAACTTGTGGAAAGCCTTCCAAGGAGAGTGAAGGCTGTTATAGCATGGTTTGACCACTTTGGTGTAAAGTAACTCAAGTGTCCTGCAAAGAGCCCTGACCTCAACCCTTCTGAACACCTTTGAGATGAATTAGAAGCCTGACTGTGAGCCAGGTCTTCTCCAACACCAGTATCGGACTTCGTAAATGGACACAAATTTTAGGCACGCTCCAAAACCTTCTGGAAAACCGTCCCAGAAGAGTAGAGGCTGTTATAACCGCAAAAGGGAGGGGGGGTCCAATTCCATTTTAGGGCCTACGATTTGGGAATGGGATTTCCAACAAGTTCATAGAGCAGCGTTGATCAGGTGTCTACAAAATGTTTTCCACATAGCATATGTGCTGAGTATTCCCTATAGGGCTTTAGGATCAAAAAGGTGCCAACTGGAAATGTTTTTTTTTGCAACCTAGGTACTAGGCTTGAAATGCCGCTCAATCCAGGAGAACAAGTCCCACAGTCATCAAGTGGAAGGGTGCAGGCTGCCGAACAGACTCATCCAAAGCCATGCAAATGCAGAGTAAAGCCCGTACACACGAGTCGAAATACGGCCGGGAATTTTCGTCCGACGACCGATCTGCGGATTTTCGGCTTGTTAAGCCTCATACACACGTACCGATTGTCGGCCGTAAATATTCGGCCAACGACCGATCGGCCGATTGTAGGCTTGTTAGTATGATGCTTCCGACAGCGCATTTTCGGCCGAACAGTCGTGCAGGCATTAAAATTTTTGTTGGCCAACACCAGAACGGCCGATTGTTCGCCAGTCAGTACAGATTTCGGCCGACAGACAGCAGATTAGCAAGACTGGGCATGCTCAGAAAAGAAAAAAAAGACAAGGAAAGTTAACCATCACATGACACTTCTGCAGCCGGCTGTTGGCCGACAAAATTCGTGTGCAGTCTTTTGCAGTTTTCAACAGACTAGACAGCCCTGGACAAAAGACGGCCGATCGTTCGGCCGACGATCGGTACGCGTGTACGGGGCTTTAGTATGATGCTTCCGACAACCGACTCAGACTTTTCGGCCGAAAAAAATCTGGTGTGCAGGCTATAAAATGTTTGTCCTCCGTCAAAACACGTCCGATTTTCGTGCAGTCAGTACAGATTTCGACAGGGAAAAAGCGGGAAAATTTGTGTGCAGTCTAGGCACATTCCAACCAACAAAACACCACTCTGGACAAAAGATGGACGATAATTCGTTGGTGTGTACTAGGCTTTAGAGATCCGCCGTACTCCCAGCCAGCCCCCAGCGTGTCAAGGGCATGAAAAACAGCCTCAGCTCATGGGTCTCTGCCAGAAGCCACTTCCTCTGACGCGTTCCGCTCTGTCCACCTGAGCTTAATCGTAGGGAAACTATTTTTAATTTTCAACCTGGCACTGCAGAAATGACAATTGGAAGATGATTGGTTTGGACAACAAGCAAATTTCCCCTTAGCCAACTTACACACGCTAGTACAATGCAGTAGATTGAGGTATGTCTACCTGCACAAGGTTATCGACACATGCAACACTTTGGCTGTCTAATGCCCCGTACACACGTACCAATCGTCGGCCGAACGATCGGCCGTCTTTTGTCCAAGGGCTGTCTTGTCTGTTGAAAAGTGCAAAAGACTGCACACGAATTTTGTCGGCCAACAACAGCCGACTGCAGAAGTGAGGTCATGTGATGGTTAACTTTCCTTGTCTTTTTTCTTTTCTGAGCATGCCCAGTCTTGCAAATCTGCTGTCTGTCGGCCGAAATCTGTACTGACTGGCGAACAATCGGCCGTTCTGGTGTTGGCCAACAAAAATTTTAATGCTTGCACGACAGATTCTGTTCGGCCGAAAATGCGCTGTCGGAAGCATCATACTAACAAGCCTACAATCGGCCGATCGGTCGTCGGCCGAATCTTTACGGCCGACAATCGGTACGTGTGTACGGGCCTTAAGATACCCATTTTAACACAAATATCTAATTTTATCTTGGGAAAGCATTGTAAAGATTTATAAAATTAACATTTACAAAGAAAAAAAAAAAACATTTTTGAAATCGAACTAAATTAAGAAATGATTGTCCTCTTCTTAAAATAGAAATACATTTTCACTTCTAAATTAGTCACCCCCACCAGCATGCTGGAAAGTAAAAATCGAGAAAACTTGGCGTATTTGTCAATCACATCAACTTCACAGTTCAGTGGCTGCAACAATTTTTCTTGCGGAGCCTCTGATGAGCGGAATAATAAATAGTGAATTAAAAGAGCCTTTTGATCTAATGCCATTAAACCAACTCTGCGTAGAAAGCGGGAGAATCGTCACTTACAAACCAGCGCGGCACAGTGAGGCATGCGTTCGCCTATTAACGACAATCTGTTTTACACTTACTTGAAATAAGTGGCAACACCTAACGAAGCTTAATGTGTAATTCATGAGAGCGGTGACGTGCAATTTCTACTCTTTGCCTTGAAGGCTAAAATTAGCCTGTTCGTTGACATCAAATAAAATCTAATTTTTAAGGCAAGGAGGGTTTTATGATAAATTACGTCTCCCTCTCGATCACGCAATAAATATATTTTTCCTCTATGAAGCTCTTTTCGGATACTGCAAGGCTGCGGCTTGTTGGCGTCCTTTTTCCGTTTCCAGGTCTCGAGAGACCTCAAATACTATAATTTATATTTACTGGGCAGGTCTCTGACGCGTGCTGAAGTCATCGCTGACTGAAGACGGTATCAGGAGCTGAAAACATTTTACGTAAGCGGTTGACGGGCTTCTGTTGTGACTCATTCGACAATCTGGAAACTTTTTTTTTTTTAAGATATAAAATAATAATAATAAAAAAAAAAAAAAAAATGTATACAGTTACCAAGTCAAAAGTTTTTAAAATTGCAAGCAAAATTTTTGCTGTGGATTTTTGGACGTTGTGGATTGCAGCACCCATCTATATAATCTATGTTGTAATGCTAGTATTATGCTTTTCACAATGATATTCTTTAACCACTTGTTGACCAACCAGTAGTATTTTAACTGCTGGCCAGTGGTCCCCCCCCCCCCCCCCCCACGATGTACCTGTACGTTGTGCCGAACTTCTAGGTTTACACGTGTACGAACCCCCTGCCTCTCGTGCTGGTGCTAGTATTAGGCTTTTCGTGATGATATGCTTTAACCACATGCTGACCGGCAAGTAGTAATTTTACTGCTGCCCAGGGGCTCCCCCAGGCACAATGATGTACCTGTAACATCTCACTGTACTTCTAGGTTTACAGACCCACCTCTGTCTCTTATGCTGTGTCAAAACACAGTTCATCAGCAGGCTCGCAGCTATTGATTTTGGCTTTGAACCTGCTGATTGCTGTGGCCAATCAGAGCACAGATGAGTGTATTAATAAACACAACAGACCTGAGAGAAGGAAAGGCGCCATTCATCAACCCTGTGTATTAGGATGTAGATGAATGTGGCCTCAGCCAGCGCCGCTTCAGCCACAAAGCGCCATGTCAGCCCCCCCCCCCCCCCCCGACATGTTTCGTCCAGCTGAAAGGGACTTGGTCACAGGAGCCTCTGTGGCCACGCCCTGGTGAGTGGGACAAAACATGTCTGGGGATGGCGTGGCTGTAGTAGTGCTGGCTGAGGCCACATTTATCTACATACATATGCTTCTGTGACCAAGCCCTGGTGAGTGGGGCTCACAACACAGATCTGGCTGGCTCTTCTTCCTATTGTCAGCTCTGAACAGTGAGTGAGTAAAAACAGAACACATACACTTGTTAGGCACACAGTTAACCCTTTGATTGCCCTCCTGATTACCCCCGTCACCCAGCCAGTGCCATTAGTACTGTATTAACACTGATCACTGTATTAACATCATTAACAACGTCCGATAGTGTCAGTTAGCGTCCCTCCCAGTCAATGGTGGCTGGTGCTCCATGGGCCGGGAGGGGGAGGGGGGCGGTGGGGCGGCAGACGGACCACACCATACACAACCCCCTTCCCCCCTGGACCACCCCAGGCCGCACACCATACATCCCTCCGCCCAGAACACCGCAGGACAGGACCACGGCAGGGGGCAAGACAGGACCACGGCAGGGGGCAAGACAGGACCACGGCAGGGGGCAAGACAGGACCACGGCAGGGGGCAAGACAGGACCCGGCTCACTCACCCTGCCTGGACATCTGCAGCAGTAGGCGATGGCAGCGGTGGCGGCTTCGGCTTCTTCCCCCTGTCTTCTGCGTCTCCTCCTCCATGCCCAATGGCATGGCTTCTCCTTTCTGCCAATCAGGAAACGGGTCTCAGAACCCGCCTCCTGATTGGCCAGGAGGATCCGTGTGACAATAGCGAATTTTCATTCGCTATTGTCACACAACTGGGTGGGCTCGGGGCGCAGTGCTCTATGCCCCGAACCCACCCTTTTTTTTTTTTTTTGTTTAATTTAGCCTCTGGCTCTAAACACATGGTTATTTGGCATTGGTATAGTGTCTGTCCGAGACTGTATCCTGGTCACGATCTGGCCTATACTAGGGTCCCCAAAAACAAAGTTAGCAGGATCAGCCCCGAACACTTACAGCACTTGTGCCATGGACCAGAATACATTTTGTTCTAAATTCATGAAGAAATTTGATTTTATTGGATAGGTTTTATAACAAAGTGTATTTTGGTAGCCATCTACCTTACTGCTGGACATCCCCTGCGTCTTTTACCTTCAACTTTTCCAAGCAGAATTGTCTTTTTCAGTTAGTTGGCTCTTCTAATATTTTGCCCAAAATAAAAAACTGATTCAGCCTAAGCTGGCCATACACTAGGCTGGGGGGAAAGCCGGACACAGGTGGTTTTTCCCCTTCATGCATAGATCTAGGTCTGCACCGACACCGCTGATACTCTTTGGTTTCCTGCACCGCTCCTCTGTGTGAACCCAGGCTGAAGTCACTATGACAAGCCTGCGTTCACACAGGAGCGGTGCAGGAAACTGCAGGCGATTCGGGCAGGATGTAGGCTGGGTTCACACTTATGCAAAATTGGATGCAGGTTTCCCTGCTTCCACATCGCATGGCCGGAGACTGTGATCGGGTCTCAATGAAGCCGGTTCACACAGCTCCAGGGTGGCCACGGTCCGCACTGGGAAAGGATCCTGTGTGTCTTTGGCTTTGTTTCAGGTCCGAATTCAGGCAAAAATTCAGACCCGATTTGCACCTGAAATGGAGAACTGGGATGCACTGGACCCCCCGCTGTGAGCTGTGGCCACAGCTAGTGTGAACCCGTCCTTACACCGCACTCCTGTTAAAATCACAAGCGATTCTTTGCAGTGTGATTTGAGCCCATTTATTTTGTTTGGGCTCCAATTGCGCCGCAAAGTTATCGGTTTTCGGTATCAGAGCATTTGCACAAGTACGAGCTCTAAAGAAATGGGACCCCCTTTTGATATGGCATCAGCTTTTTTGGACTTTTTTTTTTTTACATTTGGCACTTGTCAGCAGACCATACTGGGTGCGTCTTTTTGTGGACTGCTTTTTGCTTGATTCAGGAGTTGGAGTATAATTTTATATATACTTTTTTAAATAAATTGTTGCAAAGGTAATGTGATAGGATGGTGCGCCCTCTGTTCCTTATAGAGTCCAACACTTGGGTTTCCCTAACCTATTGTGAGTGGCAGCACAGCCAATGCAGAGGTTAAACCAGCTGAAAGTACACGAGCACATCCGGCCGCATACTCCTCGCAGGCACAGGAGAAGTGTTTCCTTTTTAGTCCCTATGACAAGCCTGGGTTCACATTGGGGCTGTGCAGGAAACTGCAGGTGATTCAGGCAGGACTCAACGTATTTCTGTTATCACTTGCGATTCTTTGCAGTGCGAATTGAGCCCAATAATTCTGTATGAGCTCCAATCGTACTGCAAAATTATTAATTTCAGGTATCGGACATTTACACGAGTATTTGTGCAAATGCTTTGTATCGGCACCAATACCAGTATCGGTGCAATCCTACAAAAAAGGGACTGCTTCATATTATAGCAGGGATCCATGCCATTCCTTCCTCCAAGTTACCTTCTTGAGCAGCCCAAAAACCAAGGGTGCTCTGGGGCCTACACCAAATTCATCAAATAAACTGATGCTTGGATCCACCCTATCCAATGCCCCTATACCACGTTATGTGCTGATCTGGGGGAAGCCGTCCGCCACCAGGAGAACACCGTGAATTAGAGATCGACCGATTATCGGCAAAGCCAATATATCGAGGGCCGAGCTGCACTTTCCCCGATATATCGGAATCAGCCACCAAGGTGACCGATATTGCAGATATTTCAGGAAAAGTGTTTGTGTACCGGAGTGATGCCTGCAGCTAGAGGCATCACCCCGGTACCGGCATCCATACCCGACGGTTGGCTGTCTTGTAATGACAACCGTTGTGGCTGAAAAGCCGCTCGGCTGTCATTACAAGGAGCGGGAGGGGACGTCCCCGCCCCTCCCACCGCCTTCTGCGGCTCGCCCGTGTCTCCCATCCGACTGGGAGACCCGGGCAACCAGCCTGCACGGCCGCCGAAGAGAAGACCCGATCAAAGCCACATTCGGCTCTGATCGGGTCTCCGTGTAAAAACCAGTAAGTGACGTCATGACATCACTTCCGGGTACTCTGCACCAAATTCAAAAAAATTACAGCATTCAAAACAGCCTTGGCGTTTTGAATGCTTTTAAGTGCAGAGGAGGGGTTTGTGGTCTTTTAGACCCCAGATCCCTCCACAAGAGTACCTGTAAAAAAAAAAAAAAAAAATTATTGTACGAATATATCAGCCGATACTGGTATGCGATGACCGAAATATCGGTATCGGCAATAAAAACACAATATCAGTGGATCACTACTGTGAATATTGCTAGCAGCTATACCAGCTGCTAGCGATAAATCACGTGTAAAATCTGGCAGGCTGGTTGAACCCAAGTTAAACGATTAACTTGGGGATATTCAGGCTGCCCATACTTGGGCCGAATCTTGAACAGTCTATGGCCAGCCTAATCCACATTTTTCTCTTCATTAGCCGGAAATGATGCAATGCAGTTTGACCTGACAGTCTCCCCACTGTACACCCCCCCCCCCCACACTTACATTTTGAAAAAGGAATATATTCCTTCTAATACTACCATTCCATCCTATTTATGAATATATATTTTTTTGCAAGGGGACAGTTATCGCTGGTCAAGAAAATTTGGTGGCAGAGAATGTTTTCCCTTCCAGGTCACAACTTTCCTGGCTCATGCACGTCTTTCTTCTCAAACTCATTTTCTATCAAATATAAAATTGCTTGTTCTCCAAAAAATTACAACACGTATGATCAGTTATTTTCAATGGGCGCATGAAAAATCGCCTGCCTAAAAACTGAACAGTCATTCTTTCAACATGAATTTTCGATTGTTTTTCAACCCATGTAGGGTCGTCTTTAGCTCGAGCTGTAGTGAGGAGAGTGCCGAAAGACATAGTCCCTTCCGCCTGCCGATAAGAAAAAAAAAAGGGGACCCTGCTCCCATGATGGCACACGGAGGTCCCAGTGATGTCATAGAGATGAGGTCTTTAGGGAAGCACGTGTCATCATAGGGGTTGAAGCCACCGGGTGGTCATGCCCCTTTGTTTACTCAGAGGTGGGGAAGGGGGGGAGGGGGGAAGTGGCGCTGTCATTTGGCGAGTGTCAAGTAATGGGAGCGTTCGTGCTTGGTGGGCTTTTTTTTTTTTTTTTTATCGTGCAGGTCGGCAGTTCCTCATTGATGAAGGATGTACTTTGGTGAACAGGTTTATTTTATTTTTTTTTTAATAAAAAATTTGTGAGAAAAAAAAAAAAGTTTTTATTAACTTTTGAGTTTTTGGTGAATGGGTAGAGGTATTTTTTACCCCATACTCATTCACATAGGGGAAGCAGGGATCTGGGGGCCCCCTTCTTAAAAAGGAGGTTTCCAGATTCAGATAAGCTAACCCCCCCCCCACAACCACCAGGTCAGGGTTGTGGGGACAAGGCTCTTGTCAAAGTGCCGCCCCCCCATCCTTCCTTTCTTTAATGGCTTGCAAGATATTTTTTGGCGTAGGGTTCCCTTTAAAATACAAACTGGACCTAGGGGGCTTTGCATGGATTTTGGGGGGGGACACCACACATTTTTTTTGTTTTGTATTTTGCCATGAGGTGCCCCTTAAAATACATACTAGACCTGAAGGGCCTGGTATGGATTGGACTAAAATGCTGTTTTTTCAATGCCAGCTCTTTTGTTTACATTCTGCTGTCAGCAGGGAACCCGCTGACAGCAGGGATGATTCATTGCTGTTGCTAGGAAGCCAGCAGGCTGACAGCAGGGATCAGTCCCTGTAAACTTATCCAATTCGCACGTCATCTCTACTCAAAAATCGCACTGCACTAGTGTGAACCTAGGCTTACACTTAAAATTCTACCCTGAATTTGGGCTTATTTAAACCTTACCGTTCTAATCCCTTGCTTTAACACACAACTTTTTTGCGTGTAGTGCCAATTCTGCCCTTTAAAATTAATGGGCTGTCAACGCTTAAAAAAAAAAAAAAAAAAAAGACATGAACCATTTTTTCCTAACACAATAAAGGGTAGTGTTACCATGCGATGTAGTGCGATGCTTCTGCATTGCCTTAGTGTGTTGGGATACCTTTCAAAATGACACATAATGCCACAGTGCATGCAATGTGTTTCACTCCTTTACAAAAGCATTGAACAAAGCAATATGTATATTGTGGTCTAGCATGAAAACCAATCAGATTGCACCTCCTATTAGTTAAGCGACTTAACAGCAGTAGTACACAGATGATTGGCTGCTGTCTCTTACAGCACATTGTTTTACGAAAGAGCCCAGTAGCTCAACGTGTCCTCAGGTGCCCCCTGGGCCTTGAACCTTTACAATTCCCCCTGCAATGTGGCACGTTTGGTGGTGTGACGGCTGAACACCCACCCGACTATCCATTTCCAACGCATCAAGATGGGCGGAGAGCAAGCAGGCTTACATCTCTCCGCACAAAAGGGAGCCAGGCTAAAAATAACCCGCTCAATAATTAATGGGGTCCTGCTTATTTTCTATAAAGTGACTGCTAGTCCCCTGTGCCGCTGCTTTCATATTCCCCCTTCTGTCACAGGCTGGGGCTCGGCCTGTGACGTGAACGCCAGCGAGTGACTCCCCTCCGCTCTCGGGGCCCAAACACTGTGCTAAATTTAACTCTCCAACCCCGTTTTGCAGATAAGAGAGACTAGAAAATGTGATTACTGATGCCTCTCACACATGGTGTTCTGCTGCTACATATAGAGGCGGAGGCCGTGCCCCGAATAATAATGATAGCCTCACATAGCTCTGCTTCTAGCAGGGAACACGAGCCAGACAGGGAGGGGGGGAAACGATGAACGATGCAATGAAGGCAGAAAGGCCAATGTGAAAGATAAAATAGAGTCTGAAGACACCATAGCTATGTCTGTGTCCCTTTAGCCTTATACAAGCCCTATAATGCTTTGTTTAAAAGGAATTTACAGCAGCTTACAACCAATCTGCCCATATTTTAACCCGGCAAAATGGTTTATGTAAATGAATTGCTGGTAAGCATACCTATCAGAGTGCCCTTAAAATCCTGAAAGCCGGTAGCCTCCATCATGCAAAATCAATGAACTTCGGATCACATTCTTCTGTTTGCTATTGGCATATAAGGCCCCCTATCAAATAGCTGTACTGAGAAGGAAACAGGGGTGGGCTAAAGCTGTGACTTTCTAGTACAAGTCGAGATTTAAATAATAGAGGGGACTGGGTTCCCTGGAAGAAATATGCAGGTAATACTACAGTTCTCTCTTGGAACCTTTATATAAAAAAAACTTACATTACTAGTGACTGGTTTACTGCAGCGCTCAACTGAACCTTCAGTTTAACCCCTTTTAACCCTCGGCATTCCCTCTAATTAGTTCTGAACACCCGGGGGCAGGAAGGATTGGCAATCATCTGACCAGACCACGATCAAAGATGGGTGGGACCTGTGTCCCTCAGCAGACTTAAAAATAACTGTTTAAACTAGTGATCGACCGATATTGTTTTTTTAATGCCGATACTGATATTTTGGTCATCGGATATCGGTATTGGCCGAGATTTTCGGACATTTAAAAAAAAAAAAATTAAAATTTTTTCACAGGTACTGTTGTGGAGGGATCTGGGGGTCTAAAAGACCCCAAACCCCTCCTCTGCACTTAAAAGCATTCAAAACGCCAAGTTTGGCTGTTTTGAATGCTGTCATTTTTTTAATTTGGCGCCGAGTACCCGGAAGTGATGTCATGACATCACTTGCAGGTTTTTTTACATGGAGACCCGACCAGAGCCGAATGCGGCTTTGATCGGGTCTTCTGTTCGGCGGCCTCGCAGGTAGGATGCCCGGGTCTCCCGGTGGGGCTGAAGACCCTGGCGAGCTGTGGAAGGTGGCACGTCCCCTCCCGTTACTTGTAATGACAGCCGAGCGGCTTTTCAGCCGTATCGGTCGTCATTACAAGACAGCCGACCGTCGGCTATGGACGCCGGTACCGGGGGGGTGATGCCTCTAGCTGCAGGCATCACTCCGGTACAAGCACTTTCCCGAAATATCAGCAATATCGGTAACCTCAGGGGCCGATTCCGATATATCGGGGAAAGTGCAGATCGGCCCCCGATATATTGGTGTTGCCGCTAATCGGTCGAACCCTAGTTTAAACAGTGCGTGAGTACAAAAATCCTACTTTGTTACTTGTCGATTAAGGGACACAGGAAGTCCTGAACATTTAGGACATCCAAAATTAGCTTAACTGAGGGGTGGGTAAATATGATCCAACCTCTAATGGGTCTAACGTAAGCAGGAAACCGGGAACTGCATCAGGAGCTACGAGATGCCTTAAGAACCTTATGCTCAAAGCGGGCATCAGATGAGGCAGAAATCTTCACCTAGTAGAACTCAGAACATGTTTAATAGCTTATGCACCCCATACATGTGTCAAATTCTAAATTAAATTTCTTTTTTTTTTTTGGCGGGAATATAAACAGCTGAGAAATTGAAACCTGAAGCTCAATCAAGGACATGACAATAATTAGTTCTCTAGCTGCAGCAAGATTTTTTGTTTCTCCCTGATGGTTGATGTACACCAATCATATGGGCAGTTGTCTCAATAGGTCCGAAAAGATGTCCCACCAACATGTTGGTCCAATGCTGAAGGTAAAGCCAGATCATCCAAGGTTCCAAGATGTTTCATTCAATAGGAGATTCCTCCAACAGCCAAGTGCCCTGTACCAAAGGAGTGCACAGGACTGAAAATCTATAGGCACGCCCCCACAGCCCAACAGATGGGCATCAGTCATCATGATGATGAACATCATCACAATCTTTCAGAGAATTCGAAGAAATGGCACCCCCGACTCTGTATATGCTGTATATCTGAGCCACCACGACAGAACAGCCTGGTCTTAAGCATTAACCAAACTGGTTTGTCCAGAGAAAGAACCAAAGTCTTTCCTGGGAAAGGAACACTCACCTATGAAGTGTCCAGTGAACCAGCTCCAGATATTCCAGATGAGGAGTTAGCCAGCCACTATTGGATCCACCAAAACCTCTGCATCACCTGTTCAGTCTGAAATACCTTGTCCTCCACAGAGCCATTGATTGCTTCTGCAAAAGGAGGTTGCCTACTTATTACACAATGGGAATACCTCAATAGACCAACAGGGTCAACACTAAAGTAATTTGTTGAACACAGGTGTAGAAGACAAACTGAATGAAGGGCAGCAAGCTGGAAAAAAGGCATATGTAACTAGGCATGTTTTATGTTCACAGATGTTCACATGATGAAGGGAAGCAATGAAGGATCTGATTGATTCCATTAAGAATTTTTGTAACCATCTAGTGCCTTTATGTCCAAAAAGTAATTTATTATGTTTTGGGAAAGTGAACAGGTTGGCATAAAATCTCTGAAACCTTTCTGCAGTTGGAACTAAGGTTATTATGACCCTTTAGTCCATAAATTCACAGATAACACCAGTGGGGGATCAGCAAGTCACTGGGGAGAAATAGGAAGATTTTTTGTTAGAAACCAAGAAGGGTCCAGGTAAATAAACGCAAGTTTGTAGCCCTAAGACACAACCTATTGCACCCAAGCATGGCATCAGGGATGTCAGACTAAAGACTAGATGTAGATGGCTACAAAGGTAAATTCACGGCCTCCCACTCTGGAAAGTTGGGGTGCACCTTCATGTGCAGGGTGGCTTTTCAGTGGATCTGTAAGCTTTGGGGGTAGCCAGACGTTGAGGCTGTTAAGCCTAAATGGGAAGCTGCCCTTGGGAGAGGGTGCTTGATGTGAAAGCTGTGGGCAACCTGAAATTAAACCAAAAGAAGTCTAAGGGACAGATTGCTAAATCAAGTCATCTCCATTTGTCTTGGCATGGAAAGATGATGACTTAGCTTAATCTGTCCCCTAGGCTTAATCCCCTGGCGACGAGAAAGGTTTTTTCCCCCAGTAGCATACCTGGTGGTGTCCAAAGAGTGGTCCGTAAAAGAAGTCCCTTGAAAGCCATGCAGGACAAATGTTTTTTGCAAGAAAGTTCAGTAGCCCAGCACTTTACCCACTGTAAGCAGTTGTAAACCACTGCACTTTTTTTCTTAACCTTCAAGGCAAAGGCATAATGTGCTAGTATGCATCGCACATTATGTTAAACATGCCTGAAAACGAAGCGTTCCAGAGATGCCATCACTGGAAATAGCATCCATCTATACCTGGTCTTCCTACTGGGTTTGCAGATCCGGCTCAGTGACTGGCCAGAGCCCCAATGACGTCACGGGCAGCCGCTCATTCAGAGCGTGTGCACCAGTGACGTAACTGGCTGCGAAGTCAGTAAATATCTCCTAAGCATGCTTAGGAGATATTTACACTACCTATTAGGTAAGCCTTAATATAGTCTTACCTATAGGTAAAGATGGAAGTTTACTTCCTCCTTAAGGACCAAGCCCATTTCTGACACATGTTTACAAGTTAAAATTAGTATTTTTTGCTAGAAACTTACTTAGAACCCCCAATAATAAAATGGCGGTCGTTGCAATATTTTAGGTCACACAGTATTTGTGCAGCGGTGTTTCAAACGCAGTTTATTTGGAAATACAGTTCACTGAATTAAAAAAAAAAAAACTAAACAGTAAAGTTAGCCCAATTGTTTTGTATATTATGAAAGATTATGTCACATTGAGGAAATAGATACCAAACATGTTATGGTTCAAAATTGCACACACTCGTGGAATGGCGACAAACTACCATTCTTAAAAATCTCCATAGGCGGCATTTAAAAAAATGTTAACGGTTACCAGTTTAGAGTCACAGAGGAGGACTTTTGATAGAATTATTGCGCTTGGTCTGACGATCTTGGCGATACCTCACATGTGTAATTTGAACAACGTTTACATTTGTGGGAGTGACTTACGTATGCGTTTTCTTAAATGTGCAAGCACATGGGGCACTTAATTTTATTTTTTTTTTACCATATCAGCATTTCATCATTTGGCGCTCCAGTAAACAGGAAGGGACATCGCTTCCAGGTTACTTCTTTAGAGACCCGATCAAAGCTGAATCCGGCTTCGTTCGGGACTAACTAGCCGGTGGACATGCCGTCTGGTTGCTCGGGGTCTCCCAGTGGGACGGGAAACCCAGGCAGAGTGGCGGAAGGTGGGGTTGTATGTCCCCTCCCGCTCCTTAGGATGACTGAGCGGCTGCTGAGCCGCATCCGTTGTTTTCACAAGAAAGCCGACATCCAGCTCTAAAAAAAAAAACAAAAAAAACAGTACCAGGGTGATGCCTCTGGCTGCAGGCATCAATGCGGTACAACCACTTCTTCAAGCCGACGTACAGGTACGTCGGTTTGCAGGAAGTGGTTTATCAAAGGGCCCTACGCATACGAGCTGACAAGATGCCAATGTGGGAAACAAGCCAGAATGACTCTAGAAGGCCATAACAACGCTACTGCTGCTATGAAGCTGCCCAATAAGGAGGGAGACAGCGGCGGTAGCCGCTGCATTTGTGCACATCGCTGGACCGGGACGGGCTTAGGTAAGAAAAAAAAAAAGGGGGGGGGGGGATTTTTGACTTACTGTAAAATCCATTTCTCGGATGTTCATTGACCAACAGCTCCTTATCTTCCTGACCATTGGGTTATACTGCCCTTTACAGGAGTAAGACATCAGGCAGGTAAAAGGTTTACTGCGCCTATGGAGCAGTCCCAAAGGGTATATTCCCATTCTCAGCTATAGGCACTCCGTTTTGTTACAAGCAGTGTCAAAAGAAAGCCAATACCACAGAGGGGTGGGTGCTGTGTCCGTCAAACATGAGAGAAATGGACTTTATTGTAAGTCAAAAATCCCATTTTCTCTTTCGTTCATTGATGGACACAGCTTATCTTATCTTCTTGAGCATTGGGAAGCCCCAAAGCAGTGTCAAACATAAGGAGTGGGAACAGCAAGAAAAAGTTCACAAGGCTAAACCGTAGCCAACCAGGTAACATGGAGCTCAACCATAAACTGGAGCTCACCTGAAAAAAAAAAAACAAATACACCTTCAGAGAGGACCAAGGCCTCTAAGCCGCAGCCTGCAAAACCTTGCGGCCAAAAGAAGCATCAGCAGATGCCAACACATCCACCTTATAACATTTTTGTGAAAGTGTGCACAGACGACCAGGTGGCCGCCTTGCAAACCTGCAGCACTGGCGCCTGATGACGGAAGGCCCAGGAGGCACTAAGCGCCAGAGTAGAGTGTGCCTTAACAGGGAAAGGAGGAACCTGAATAGGCCTGAATCACTGTCTGTCTGATACATTTGGAAATGGTCGAAGCAGAAGTGGCCAACCCTTTCCGAGGAACATCTGTGAGTACAAATTGTGAGCCTGACTTCCTAAAAGACTCCGTAGCTGCCAGGTACACCCTGATTGCCTGAACCACATCCAGGGAATGCAAGGTAATTTCCTACGATGTTTAGGCCTGGGACATAGGAAAGGCAACACAATGTCTTCATTCAAACGGTAATCAGAGATGACCTTTGGAAGGAATGACGGACAGAGACGAAGAACCACCTTATCTCTGTGAACCACCAGGTAAGGTGAACGACAAGGCGTCGCCAGCTCCGACACTCTGCGTGCAGCAGTAATAGCCACAAAAAGGCCACCTTCTGGGACAACGTAAGCAGGGGAACCTCCCGAATATTTTCGAAGGGAGCTTTCTGGAGAACTGACAACCAAATTGAGGTCCCATGGCGGCAATAGGGACCGCACTGGAGGAGCCAAGTGTCAAACTCTGTGGATAAAGGTAGGCACCCAGGAATGTGTGACCAATAGACATTGAAAGAAAACCGCCAAGGCCAAATGCAGGCCCTTGATGGTACTCAAGGCCAGGTGCTGCTCAACCTCCCCCTTGGAGGAAAAAGGGGAACCCCAAGAGACTCACACGTCTTCCAAGAACGATGGTAGATCTTCCTAAAAAGGTAGATTTTCTAGCCTTTAACAGCGTAGGAAATCACTGATTCAGACAAGCCTTTATCCTTCTGCACCTAGCCTTCAACAACAAAGCCGGTAAAGCCAGCAACTGTAAAGCAGGATGGAAGATTGGCCCTTGGGACTGCAGATCTTCCCTGAGAGGAAGTCTCCAAGGAGCATAGGCGACCAGCCATACGAGATAGACGTACCAAGACCGGTGAGGCCAGTCTGAAGCCACTAGAATGACCTGAAATTACCTGAATCCCTGCTGCCATGATCCTGCACAGGAGTCTTGGCAGAAGTTCAAGGGGGGGGAGGGAGGCGCACATCAAACTATACCGACTTCAAGGAGCCACTATTGCGTCTATGGCATCGGCCAGAGGATCCCAAGACCATGCCACAAACCTCTGTACCTTCCTTGAAATGTGTACAGTAGAGATGGATGGAACTAATCGGTCTGCCTAACTTCGAATGCCGGCTACTTCCCAAAATTCTAGGACACTTCTCATGCCTCCTTGGTGATTCACATAGACCTCGCCCGTAACATTGTCCGATTTAATTCGGTCCGGACACCCCTGAAGATGGATTGTCCAATGATCCAGGCAAAGGCCGATCGCTCAGAGTTTCAGTACATTAAAATCGTCAGTCTGGACTCGTCCAGACCCCCTGAGCACAATCTGTGCCGAGGACGCCTCCCCACCCGGAGAGGCTGGCATCTGTGGTGACAACCGTCCAGGAAAGGGGGAGAAAGAATTTTCCCTGTCTAAGTACCAGAGAACGAAGCCACCTCTAGAGGCCTTTGATTCTTGTCCCATTTCACCAGAATCTCTTTTGCAAAGATCTCGTGTGGAACTGTGCAAATAGAACTGCCTCGAAGGTAGACACCATCAGGCTCAGCACTCGCATGCAAGCCCGGAGGGCTGACTGTCTGCTGGACAACAGAAGCCGAATTGCCTCCTGCAATGTCTGGAGTTTTTCCAGAGGAAGAAACATTTTGGCTAAGGCAGAGTCCAGAGTCAAACCCAGATGATCCAGTTTTGTGGACGGAACCAGAGCAGACTTCTGAAGGTTGAGAATCCAACCAAACTCCCTCAGGGTTCGCAAAGTGATCTCCAAGTTGTCCATCAGAGCAGTCAGTGACTCACAGAAGATTGTCCAGGTACCCCAGTACTGCGATCACCCACTGAGGCAACAATGCTAGCACCGGGGCCAACACTTTTGTAAAGACCCCGAGGAGTGGAGGAGGGACCAAAGGGTAACGCCACAAACTGATAATGCTCCTCGCCCACGGCAAAGCAGAGGAAGAGCTGGGTGACCAGCACATATTGGATTGTGAAGGTAGGCATCCTTGATATTGATAGAAGCGAGAAAATTCCCCTGATGTAGGGACGCCACCTCCGTGCAAATGGACTCCATTCTGGACTTCTGTACATGCACAAAGCAGTTTAGCACCTCGACGTCCAGAATTGGACGTACCTTGCCTTCCTTCCTGGGAACTGTAAAGAGGTTTGAGTAAAACCCCTGAAAACGTTCCGAAGTTGGAACCGGAACAGTCCCCCGTTGATACGGGTGAGGGCGCCCCTTTATGTAGAGGAAATCTTGTCCGCAGGTCTGGAGAAGCCTGCTCATGGCTTGCCAGACCAGGTCCACTTGGAGCCTCCGGTGGAGGCCCTAAAGGGCTTTGATCCCTTGTCTTGAGACCCTAAATTATGTCCTCCAAGGAAGCTCCAAACAGGCGATCCCCTATAAGGGGGAGATCGGACAGGGCCTTCTTAGAAGTCTGCCTTCTTAGAAGTCTGGTCTGTTGACCAGCATTTCAGCCAGATAATACACCGAAGGACCACGGCTAATACAGACAGCCTAGAAATCAAGGAGCCGCATCCAAAGAGGCATCACCGATAAACTGTAGCCCCTGGACTAACTGATCCACCAGCTCCGCAAAGGCAGGAGGTAAGTGATTTCCCCTCCAGGTCCAGACATAAAAGTTAAGCCCACTCGGTCAGAGTTTGGGACACCAGAGCAATAGTAAATACCAGCCTAGGTGCCGAACCAGCCACGGTGAACACATGGTGGGCCAGAGCCTCCTCCCTCCTATCAGCTGGATATTTAAAGGCCAGGGACTCCTCAACCAGAATTAAGGTAGCTTTATTTACCCTGGAAACCGGCGAGTCCACTACAGGTGGGATCATCCACTTTTTAAGTAGGGAATTCTCTTAAGGATACCGCATAGCAAAACGCTTTAGGAGCACAAGAGAGCGTTTTGGACAACCCCACTGTTTTGTGACAATGTTGTCAAAGTAAGCAGAAAAGGGGAACACTCTCGCCGTTTTGGAGGGCCAGTGGGTGCCAAAAGGGACTGGCGCCTCCGAAGCATCCTCCATTTTTAAAGTTTCACGCACTGACACATTCAGTGCTTCCACCAGCGCCTTTTCATGCATGGCTAGAGGAATCATCCTAAATATCTGAGCACTTGTGCATGGACGCAGACCCAGTAGGGTGACTTGTGTCCGCGGCGGCCGAAACAGATTCAGGATCTGATGAGACAGATGAGGCAGGGGGTGCTATGTACGAAGGTCCCCCAGAAAACATATCAGGGGAGGGCTGCCGACTGCCATCCCGCAAAGGGGACGCCGACCAAGAGCCCACGAATGGACCACCTACTGGACCCCGCAAAAAAACAAGGGGGGGGTCGCCCTCCAAGCCCCTCCATAGAGGCCCACGTAATAGGAAATAGCCGTTCGCCATAACGCAGATGCGCAGGCAGGGTATTGATGGGTACAAGGGCCTCTTCCCGACAACCCTGGGCTGCGGTTGTGCGGTCCTGGCCCCCCACTATGTAAATCAGTATGGGGTACAGTATCCCTAATCATTCACTGTGCAGAGCATAGTGGGGTGCTCAGCAGGCGAACATCCCATTGAGCTCCCCTCAAATTTGGGTGTTCACCGAACGGGAGATGTTTGGGCTGAACTTATGCTCAGTCCAAACCGCTCGCCCAACACTACTAGACAACTAGGTAGCAAGTGAAGTCAGGACTCCTAGGCATTTGGTAATGTGATTTCTGTTGAAGACGGTGATCAAAGGTCTGCTCCCCCCCTTCAAAAAAGAACACAGAACAAATGTCTATGCTTTTTGTCACACGAGCAGAACAGGACAGAGCAGGAGCAGCATTTTCGCCAGAAAATGTATTTTCATATGGCTCTATTTGGTCTTTGCAAAAGCAGATATCTATATACACGCACAAGCACCAGATTTGATCATATTGACACGTCCAAGGCCCCTTTCACACTTGTGCAACCTAAAATTTGTGCAATTTTTGCCGCGATTTTGTCTGGACTTGAAGCCTGTGTAATGGACCTCAAAATGCATCAAAGTCAGACCAAAGTAGTGCAGGGACTACTTTGAAGTTGTTGCGATTTAAAGTCACACAGATATAAATAGTACTCATTGGAAATCATGGGAGTATGACTTGTCATGCGACTTTGCAGTCCCAAGTCGTAGGACAAGTTGCACAAGTGTGAAAGAGGGGTAATGCTCACTCATTGCACAGACTTCTCCCTTTCATGTTGCCATATAAGATACAGCTAAATCCGAGAGTTTTCTGCTTTCAGACTTGCCAGTGAAAATACAACTCTGGTTTTTAAAGAAGACCGCTCTACAGAATCCTGTGAGAAGCTGAAGTCCCTCCCTTGAACAGTGAGAACATGCCTGTTAAATTTAGTTATAACAGCCAAAAAAAAAAAAAAAAAAAGTATACGGACTATAATTTCCACCATTGGCATAAGGTAAGGTTTCTTGGATAGCAGTGACTGCTTAATGCTTTGTTATACAGCTTGGAGGTCCCTCATCATTAGAACTGTAGGTACATACTGTAAAACAAGAAAACATTTTTTTAGTGAAATAGCGACCTCTGCTGGCTAACTATTTAACTACAGAATGAAATCAAGAGATAGCTAGACCAGCCTTTTTTCAACAATTGAGCCATGGCACCCCGGGGTGCCTTCTGGGATCTTTAGGGGTGCCTTGGCAAAATGCAAAAACATTGCCTCAAATTGCCCAAAATTGTCAGGTGAATCTCGCCTGCATTTTTTTTGTTACACAAAGCCATGCATTTTATTTTGTGCAGCATTACAACCTTGGGCACCGTGCAAGCCAGCTGCTGGGATTCTAATAAACGATGAGGTCATAAATTGACAAGACATTGAGAACCTGAAGATGTCCTTGTTTGCCCTTCTCTGTCTGCACTGGGGGTCACATTAGCTGAATGAGGGAGGGAAACTGAGGGAGAGGAGAAACACTGGAATACTAGTCAGTACCGGTGTGCAAAGGTGTATAAAATAAATCATGTCAAATGTTGGGTGTCCTACGTGTGTGGATGTGTCTACATCAGCCTCTCTCTATCTTTTCAACACAGAGGAACCCTTGAAATAAAATTTCTGGTCTCGGGGAACCCCTGCTAAAAAATAAAAATCTACAACTCATGACACATTAGTGTGACAGTCAGTGGGAAGAATGCTCCTAAGGGTCCTTTCACGCGGGCGGGATTGTAAGTTTTTCAGGCAGACCAGACTGCTCCCATCTGATTCCGATCCTGTCCGTGAAATCCGGAGGGATGGAAACCCTAATTTTTCATCCATCTGGAGGATCGGATGAGAATGGACAGGCGGTCCGTTCTCATCCAATCTCCCCATAGAGGAGAGCGGGGATCTGACAGCTCCGTCTCCGCGCGGAGACAGAGCTGTCATCTGCCTGCTCAGCGGGGGATCGGCGGATCGATCCCCCGCTGAGCAGAGAATGGACCACATTGGACAGCGCATCGTGTGAAAGGACCCTTACTATTATCATTGGGAAGAATTACCCCCTTACAGATAGCTAAAAGGAACAATGGTGTCAATGGAAACTTATCTGAGAGGCAGAAATTGCTCATTGCTCAAGGAACCCCCAGCAACTTCAGGAGGAACCCTGGTTGAGAAACCCTGGTCTAAATTATGTAAAACTATTCCTTTCATTTACATTTTAGAACAAGGTGCCTCCAGCATCATTTTAAAGGGTGCCTTGACTTAAAAAAGGTTGAGAAACACTGAGCTAGACATACAAAAGCACCTCCTGCAGCTCCTCCAATGCCAGACCTCAACTGATGATGAATTCAGAACACCACAACCATTAGCACATGCAAAGGACAATATTTCAAATTGAATTCCAAAAGTCAAAGTAAATCCTTAAAATAAAAAAAAAAAAGAATATATATATATATATATATACACATATATACATATATACATATATACACACACACACACAATCTCACAGCTTTATGCGCCGGTTCACATATGTGCGATGACAGACATCGCATGTGATTTGCACCGTACTGCAAATTAGTGATCGACCGATATCGTTTTTTTATTGCCGATACCGATATTTTGGTCATCGCATATCGGTATCGGCCGATCTCTGCCGAAATTTTTGGACATTTAAATTTTTATTTTTTTTACAGGTACTCTTGTGGAGGGATCTGGGAACCTAAAAGACCCCAAACCCCTCCTCTGCACTTAAGCCCTGGAAGATTTTACGCCCTTCCTTTCCAGGGCCTATTTTGCGATTCGGCACTGCGTGACTTTAACGGACAATTGCGCGGTCGTGTGACGCTGTACCCAAAAGAATTTGACGTCCTTTTTTCCCCACAAACAGAGCTTTCTTTTGGTGGTATTTGATCACCCATGCGATTTTTTGATCATGCGCTATAAACAAAAAAAGAGCGTAAATTTTGCAAAAATAACAATATTTCACATTTTTTTATATGAAATTCCCCAAAAAAAAATTTAAAAATCAAATTTTAACATTTTTGGCCGATTTGTTTTATGCTACATATGTTTGGTAAAAAAAAAAAAAAATAGCAAAAAGCGTATTTTGATTGGTTTGCGCAAAAGTTATCGCGTTTTCTAACAAAGGGAAAGATTTTTGTCATTTTTGGTGTTTTTTTTTTTTTTTTAACGAGTAAAGGCGGCGATCTGCGTTTTTCTTTGTGGGACTGCAACATTGCGGCGGACAGATCAGACCCTTGACTGACATTTTTGGGGCTACCAGTGACATTACTGCAGTAATTCGTGCTATACATATGCACCGTTACTGTAAAAATGACACTGGCAGTGAAGGAGTTAACTGTATTGGAGAGGGAGGGGTTAAGTGTGTCCTAGGGGCGTGTTTTTAACTGTCATTGGCTGTGGCTACTAGTGTAAGAACAGAGATCAGCGGTCCTACATAGTAGAACCGTCTGATCTCCATTCTTACACAGGGAAGAATGACAGGCGGCTTTGTTTACATTAGCCGCCTGCCTTTCTTCCGGTGTAACGGAAGATCGCGAGTGCCCGGCGGACATCGGGTCCGCCGGGCACACGCGCGAGGGGGGGGTCCGTGACCGCGCGGGAGCGCCCTAGAGCCTCACAGGCTAGCGACGTAGTACTAAGTCGATTTGCCTGTGAGGGGCTGACCGCCGCAGTAAATAGTCGTGCGGCGGTCGGCAAGCGGTTAATAACTTGTGCCTATAGGTACTGTAAATATCTCCTAAACTTGCACCGTTTAGGAAATATTTATATTACATGCAGCCGATGTCATCGGCGCATGCGTTTTGAAGGAACGGCCACCCGTGCCGTTCCTTCAGAGCCCTGAGCCGTGAACAGCGGCTGCCGCGTGCATGCACGGGAGTGATGTCATCGCGTCTCCGGCCAATCAGATGGCCGGAGGACGCGAACCAGGAAGAAGGACGGCCGAAAATGTCTGCCGTTTTACATGTGAGCGGGCGGCACTGCAGGGGCTTCGTTCTAAGGTAAGTATTTCATAATGAGCTAGTATGGCGATGCATGGAAATCACAATGCAGGAGTGCAAATATCCCGGAGTTCAGCTTTAACATGTTAATGTGATTTCAACAGTAATTTTTAATATTTTAAACTACAGGTTTTATTACAATTAGATATCGACCAATTATCAGCAAAGCCGATATATCGAGGGCCGATATGCACTTTCCCCGATATATCAAGGTGACCGATATTGCTGATATTTTGGGAAAGTGCTGTACTGGAGTGATGTCTGCAGCTAGAGGCATCACCCCGGTACCGGCGTCCATAGCCGACGGTCGGCTGTCTTGTAATGACAACCGATGTGGCTGAGAAGCTGCTCGGCTGTCATTACAAGGAGTGGGAGGAGACTCCCCGGCTTGCCCGGGTCTCCCGTCCCAATGGGAGACCCGGGCAACCAGCCAGCACGGCCGAAGACCCGATCAAAGCCGCATTTGGCTCTGATCGGGTCTCCTTCCGGGTACTCTGCGCCAAATTAAAAAAAATGACAGCATTCAAAACAGCCAAACTTGGCCTTTTGAATGCTTTTAAGTGCAGAGGAGGGGTTTTGGGTCTTTTAGACCCCCAGATCAGTACCTGTAAAAAAAAAAAAAAATGTTAAATGTACAAAAATATCGGCCGGTACCGATATGCAATGACCAAAATATCAGTATTGGCAATAAAAAAAACAATATCGGTCGATCACTAATTACAATACGAAGTGGTCCTGCCATTATGGGTCTGGTTTAGGAAGTTTCTCCTGGATTCTCCTCCTGCATTGTCGTTCTGTCACACGGGCTCTCTTTGAAGACTACGGGCCTTTCCACACTGATGCGTTTTTACCTTGCTGGAAAAACGCAATGAAAAAGGTTTCCCTTTAAATCCTATGGGACTCTTCACACCACTGCACTGCAGGTGCGGTATATTTTGAAAATCCCTGCACGTTGCATCTTTGGGTGCAGTTTTAAAAACCGCACCAAAAACGCAGCTCCCCAAGAAAACTCTTTAAGCACTTGCCGACCAGCCGCCGTAGTTACAGGTCGGCTCTGTTACGTGAAACGACGTACATGTACGTCGTTTGGTTTAGCAGTTAGTGGGGGTGCGCGCATGCGCCAATTGGCTAGAGGGGGAGCCAATCAGTAGGACCAGCAGACCAATGCCTGCTGGGCATCCGCAATTGCTCCCCATGGAGACAGAACGGCGGTCTGCTGATGTAAACACAGCAGACCGCTGTTCTGTCAGTAATGAACACAGGGGGTCCTGTGTTCCTCCTATTCAGGAACACAGGTCTCTGTGTTCATCCAGTGAGTACAGCCTCCACAAAGTTAGAAAGCACCACCTAGGGACAGATTTAACCCTTTGTTCCGCCCTGGTGTTAACCCCTTCCCTGCCAGTGTCATGTCCAGCCCTGTCATAGACAACCAAAAAATGCACTGTAAACGCGGGCTTTTGGACATTACCAAAAGCCTGTGTGGACAGGCTTATGGTAATGTCCTGGTCTGCTTTTCTCTTCATACAAGTCTATGGGACTGCAGAAGCAGCTTAGAGCAAGCTTATGTGGCTTAGCAAACGGTAGTAATGCACACATGAGTAGAAGGGAGCACGCCAGAGCCTACAGAGAAGGCTCGATTGGGGGGGGGGTCAATTCCAGCTACCTGGAAGAGGACTCGCTTGGAGGCGAAAAGACAGTGTCCTCTTCCAGCAGTCCCTTGAACATCGTACCACGGAGATTTAGGAAGAAATTCCCGTCTGATCCACAGCCTTGCTACTGGACAGAGAGCTGCTGAGGCGACATCTTCTCCCGGGTTCACTTCTACTAATGGTCAGCGTATTACTGCTGCTGCTTCGTAAAGATCGTAGCTTTAATGCTTAAAGGTCTCTGGGTCCTGTTCTTTGCTCTTCTTTTTTATTTAGCCTATGGAGTCCTGCTTAAGTAGTTGTAAACCTCAGACATGAAATATGAACAAAGCATATCCCTCTATAGTGTGTCCTTGTCTCAGTCCAGAGCAGTAAGTGTCAATACTGTCTGATGCCTCCTTCTTCTGCTATCATTATGAATCTCTTCTGACAAGTTTTCCTGACACCAAGAGAAAAATGGTGACAGGGAAGGGAACTTCAGCACAAAGCCTGTGATTGACAGCCTTAGCTCTGTTCCTGTGTGCTGTGTGAAGAGGGTGTGTTCCTTTCCCTTTAATCGGCTTTTGTCATTGAGCTCTGCAGAATTTAACTACAGCTCTCTGCACCAACCTTTTTTTTTTTAACACCTTTAACCACTTGCCGACCGCCGCACGCCGATCTACGCCGGCGGTCAGCCCCTCACAGGCAAAGTGACGTAGGGCTACGTCACTAGCTTGTGAGGGTCTAGGGAGCGAGCGAGCACCGCCGGAGGCGCGCTCCCGCTCCCGCGTGGTCACGGACCCCCCCGCGCGTGTGACCGGCGGACCCGATGTCCGCCGGCCACTCTGCGATCGGCGGGGGAGAGGGAGAAAGTCAGGCAGCTTGTGTAAACAAGCTGCCTGTCATTCTCCCCTCTGTATGAGAGCTGATCATATGGATCTACTATGTAGATCCGTTGATCACTCTGCATACAGCTGAAGCCACAGCAATTAACAGTAAGAATCACGCCCCTAGGGACACACACCCCTCCCTCTCAAATAAAGTTAACCCCTTCACTACCAGTGTATTTTTACAGTAACAGTGCATATGTATAGCACTGATTACTGTAGAAATGTCACTGGTAACCCCAAAAGTGTCAAAAATGTCAGTCAAGGGTCCGATCTGTCCGCCGCAATGTCGCAGTACCACAAAAAAAAAAAAAATCGCAGATCGCCGCCATTACGCGTTAAAAAAAAAAAACAACAAAAATGACAAAAATCTTTCCCTTAGTTAGTAAACGCAATAACTTTTGCGCAAACCAATCAAAATACGCTTTTTGCGATTTTTTTTACCAAACATAGGTAGCATAAAACAAATTGGCCAAAAATGTTAAAAAATTTTGATTTTTACATTTTTTTGGGGGGGAATTTCATATAAAAAAAAGGGAAAAATATTGCTATTTTTGCAAAATTGACGCTCTTTTTTTGTTTATAGCGCGTGATCAAAAAATCGCACATGTGATCAAATACCGCCAAAAGAAAGCTCTGTTTGTGGGAAAAAAAGGACGCCAAATTCGTTTAGGTACAGCGTCGTACGCTGCAATTGTCCGTTAAAGTCACGCAGTGCCGAATCGCAAAATAACCCCTGGTCGTTTAGCAGCCAAATCCTCCGGGGCTTAAGTGGTTAAACTAGGTGATGGGGGGAGGGTACAGATGTAGAATTAGCCAGTGGGGAGCAAGGTTCAGCGGGCACAAATGGGGACATTAGCGGTAGGGTGTTGAGTTCCCAAATCCAAGGTGGGTATGGGGAAAGATCACAAGAGCAGCCTAAAAACAACCTCAAAACGAGGATATAGTTTGCATCCGCTCAAAACTATGAGGGTTGTATACCAATGCTAGAAGCCTGGTATACAACAGCTTGTAATGCTAAATTAAATACACCTCAGGAAGTGCCGCCATGGCTAACAGAAGATAGATTTAGAACTAAACTAGAGAAACTTGACATAAATAAATCACCGGGAACGGATGGCTTGCACCCGAGGGTTCTTAAAGAGCTCAGGTGATTGCCAGACCATTATTCTTGATCTTTAAGGATAGTTTACAGACGGGTATGGTGCCAGCTGATTTGAAAAAAAGCCAACGTGGTATCCAATAATTAAAAAAAGGGCCGAGATATATCCCGGGTAACTATAGGCCGGTCAGCCTAACATCAGTAGTCTGCAAGATTTTGGAGGGGATGTTAAGGGACCACATAAAAGACTTTAGTAATGAAAACTGTATTATTAATAGTAATCAGCATGGATTCATGAAAAATCGTTCTTGCCAAACCAATCTATTAACCTTCTATGATGAAGTGAGCTGCCACCTAGATAAAGGAAGGCCTGTGGATGTGGTGTATCTGGACTTTGCAAAGGCCTTTGACACCGTTCCCCACAAACGCTTACTGTACAAACTAAGGAAGGTAGGTATGGACCATAAGGTGAGTACCTGGATAGAGAACTGGCTCCAAGGGAGAGTCCAGAGGGTGGTGATAAATGGGGAGTACTTGGATTGGGCGGGTGTGGAAAGTGGGGTCCCCCAGGGTTCTGTCCTGGGACCAATCCTGTTTAATTTATTCATAAATGATCTAGAGGAGGGGATATCTAGTACAATCTCAGTATTTGCGGATTATACTAAACTAAGCATGCCAATATCTTCTATGCGGGATGTGGAAACCTTACAAGCGGACCTGAACAAAATAATGGGGTGGGCAACTACATGGCAGATGAGGTTTAATGTTGAAACATGTAAAGTAATGCACTTGGGTGCCAGAAACCATAAAGCAAGCTACTCACTAGGGGGGGGAACCTCTGGGTGAGTCTAGGATGGAAAGGGACCTGGGGGTACTGGTAGACAACAGGCTTGGCAGTGGCATGCAATGCCAAGCCGCTGCAAGCAAAGCCAACAGAATACTGGGATGTATAAAAAAGGGGATTCACTCCAGAAATAAAAAGATTATTCTCCCTCTCTACAAGACTCTGGTCCGGCCACATCTGGAGTATGCTGTCCAGTTCTGGGCACCGGTCCTCAGGAAGGATGTGCTGGAACTGGAGAGAGTCCAGAGAAGGGCAACAAAAATAATTAGGGGAATGGAGGACATCAGCTATGAGGAAAGACTACAAGCGCTGAACCTATTCTCTCTGGAGAAAAGACGATTGAGGGGGGATATGATATCAATGTACAAATACTGTACTGGTGATGACCCTAGCATAAGGAACAAACTTTTCAGAGAAAGGGAATACAATAAGACACGTGGCCACTAGAGGAAAAAACGGTTTAACCTTAAAATACGTAGGGGGTTCTTTACTGTCAGAGCGGTAAGGATGTGGAATTCTCTTCCACAAGCAGTGATATCAGCAGGGAGCATTGATAGTTTCAAAAAACTATTAGATGGGCACCTTAAAGACCACAACATACAGGGGTATACAATGTACGGGTAACAGCAAACACATCATAGGTTGAACTGGATGGACTGATGTCTTTTTTCAACCTCACAAACTATGTAACTCTGACAAATAAAATAATGTTGGGCTTTGGACGAACGCTTATTATCAGTGTGTTTTAGAATGTAACCAATAAAGATTCCAGTTTCAGATTACACCACTGAGTGGGGGGGTGGGGGGGTGGGGGGGTGGGGTGGAGGGAGTGCAGCTTCATCTCATTGTCCCGTGGGGCAAAGATTCATCTCAGCATTTGAGGCTCAGAGCCAGAGATTTATATGAAAGAACACACCCCAGCATCCCTTTAGACACATGCATGCTTCTTCTTGCCGGCTGCTGCAGACATTAGCTGTGCAATCTGCTGACCAGTTGCTTGATCAGACAGATGTCTGTAATGCCCAGTAGCAAGAAGCATGTCTAAAAAAAATGCCGTGAATAGGTTTTCATACAACCCTTGGGCTTAGGGCAAAGCACCACTTCCTCCCAGGGGAAAACTGGAGTATGTGCAGTGAGTAGAGACGCTGAAGGCCCCGTTCACACTTGTGCGACCTAAAAGTTGTGAGATTTTACTGAGATTTTGCCGCAATCGTGAATGGATTTAAAGCAATGCCTATGTCTTTGGTCCTCAAAAACACATTAAAAATCAGCCCAAAGTAGTTCAGGGACTACTTTGAAGTCATTGCGACTTGATGTCGTACAGATATGAAAGGTACGCATTGGAAATCGGAGTACAACTTTTCATGCGACTTTGCAGTCCCAAATCACAGGACAAGTAGCACAAGTGTGAAAGGGGCCTAAAGTGTTACTAAACCCAGGAGCCTGCAGTCACTATATCTGGTCTCCCACAGTACACAGAACATGGAAATGCAGAAGCTTTAGTAAATATAAACTGCTAAATACCTTTTCTCATTAGCAGTATATAACAATCTTGTGACTTCTATCAGTGTCTGGTTTAGGGATCGATCGATCGATCGATCGATCATCGGCAAAGCCGATTATCAGAGGGCCAATATTCACTTTTACCGATCTATCGGTATCGGCCCCAAAACTGGCCGATATTACTGTATGTAAAATGCTAGCATCCATATATTAGTGTTTTATACAATGTCCAGTGTGTGTTTTTGTAATCTAATAGTGTGAAATACCTTCATTATATCGCAGCTCTGCCCTTCCGTGACCCCCAGCTGTCAGTGGGGGAGAAGAGAAGGACAGCAGAGCGGGAGATTAGCTGAGCCCGTAGCGGAGATGTAACGGAAGGTATTTCACACTATTCTAATGTAATACCCGGAGCGTCTGTGTATACTGCAGAAGGGAGGGGCTGAGATTCACCTCTGACAGCTATGAGAGGAGAAAACAGCAGAGCGGGAGATTAGCTGAGCCCGGAGCGGAGATGTAACGAAAGGTATTTCACACTATTCTAATGTAATACCCGGAGCGTCTGTGTATACTGCAGAAGGGAGGGGCTGAGATTCACCTCTGACAGCTATGAGAGGAGAAAACAGCAGAGCGGGAGAATAGCTGAGCCCGGAGCAGCGATGTAATGAAGGTATTTCCCACTATTCTATTACAAAAACAAACACTGGACATTATATAAAACACTAATAAATAGGATTCTAGGATTTTAATGACACTAAACTAGATTCACACGGGATTCCTGGCAGGCAGGGAGGGAAGGGAAGACCGCACATTACAGCTAAAAGACCTACCCCACATGTTCAGTACCAGATTTGTGTCAAAAATTGTCTTTATATTTCAAAACTTTAAATGTACAAAATATCGGCCCATACCGATACTTGGTGACCAACATATCGGTATCGGCCCTGAAAAAACCATAAAGAATGTAGGTTTCATTCTCCCCTGACTGTCCTGTCAGGCTGCAGGACTCCCGACTCAGTCAGGATTTTCTGGACAGTGCAGATTGGCCCTGCGCTGATCACATGCGCACCCCCCCCCCCCCAAAAAAAAAAACAAAACTCTAGCAATACACACCAAAACATAGCATGTGCAGAGTGCCTCCAAGGCTCCATTCAGGATTCAGTGGATTGGGTACAGTGGAAGAAGGACAGGATAAAAAACAGCCTTTTTACACAATGCGGAGGATTAACCCCTTTGGTTTCATGGTCAGTATAACAAGCATGCTTTACTGCATTTGCAGACTGATTTTATGGTTGTGGGTTTAGTAACACTTTAAGATGGACTGGCTGGAAAAGAGTTGCCATTCTGAATAAGGAAGTAAAAGGGAAATGACGGGATAAACTGGGTATTTACTGGTATTTACTATCCAAAAATACAGTAATGAAAGCAATGTTAGAGTACACACTAACAATTTTAGAGTCAATCACACAATTAACAAAAAAAGTTTTGGGATTGCTGACACTTTAATACTAGCAAAAGGTTGCCAGTTAATTTGTAAATTCATAAGAAAGATTCTTACGGGGTTTCTTTTCCTATTTTCCTACTAATAACTCAAATGCCAGCTTTAGCTGGGCTCACCATATAATGGAAATGTAACAACCAGCTTAAAAAAAAAAAAAAAAAAAACTTTAGCACCGACAGAACAGCTAAAGTCATCATTGAGGTTTATTTGAATATTTAAATATAATTTATCCAGCTTTAAAGCTGCAGTAGGACATCATAAATCAAAAACAGGTCATTGGAAGAGTAGTCCATGAACCCAAGGAGGGGCGCCGTGAACAGAGAGCGGGGCGACATGCTTACCGCTGCACACGGAGGTGCTGACGTTGTACAGAAGAGGATAAAGCTGCAGGCACCGGATCATCTGTAAGCCGCCCTCACACTCCACACACGGCTTGCGAAGATCGAGAGCTGCGCGGAAGACTTGAAGTGCGCCTGTCAGGTTCTTAAGCGAGAGGTAGGCATTTCCCAGGCTCAGCAACGTTAGCGGCTGTGCAAAAAAAAAAAAAATTAATACAAAATTAAAAATAAAATTTAACCACTTCAATACCGGGCACTTTCACCCCCTTCCTGCCCAGGCCAATTTTCCCCTTTTAGCGCTGTTGCATTTTGAATGACAATTGCGCGGTCATACAACACTGTACCTAAACCAAATTTATGTCATTTTCCCCCCACATACAGAGCTTTCTTTTGGTGGTATTTGATCACCTCTGTGTTTTTACCTTTTTGCTAAACAAATAAAAAAAGACCGAAAAGTTTGAAAAAAAAAAAAAACGTTTTTTTGTTTATGTTATACAATTTTGTAAATAAATAATTTTTTTCCTGCACTGATGAGCACTGATGAGACTGCACTGACAGGCACTGATGAGGAGGCACTGATAGGTAGGACAGATAGGCGGCACTGATGGGCACTGATAGGCGGCACTGGTGGGCAATAATGGGCACTGGTGGGCGACACTGAAAGATGGCAATGATGGGCACTGGTGGGCAGCACTGATGGGGAGGGCAATGGGGGGCTCCCTGAGCGCCATCCCTGGTGGCCATAGTGGGCATCCCTGGGGTCATGGGTGGGCATCCCTGGTGGTTCTAGTGGCACCCCCCCCGAGGGTCTGCACTGGTAATCAATGATCTGATTACCAGTGCCGACCCCCCCCCTGTCAGGGGAGCCGCCGATCGGTGCTCCTTTACTCGTGCCTGTCAGGCACGAACTAAGGAAATCCGATCAACGGCTCTTCCTGTTTACTATGTGACCAGCCGTCACTATGGACACAGCTGGTCACATGGTAAAGAGCTACGTCAGTAGGCTCTTTACCGAGATCAGAGATGCAGGGTGTAAAGGCTGACACCTCGCATCACCGATCACCCCGGGGGGCGCGCAGAGCTGTATTATCCTGCCGCCGTCATATGACATCCGGTCAGGATAATACAACCACATTCCCGCCGTCAATCTGCTATAGGGCGGGCGGGAAGTGGTTAAAAACAAAAAAATAATAAAAAAAAACCAAAAAAAAAAAAAACCACATTTTACCAACTTTAGTTTTACTGCGGGCGAGCTGCACAGGCAGGCCGGACAACATACCAATATGTTGCTGGGTTGCTTGGACACAGCACAAGTTTGGCAGCCAACATCAGCCAAAGATTTTGGTTGAAGTCAGCTGATCGGCCATGGCCAATCACTGCATTTACAAAAAACGCAGAAACTGTGTGCTGCGAACAGTGATCTGGCTGTTTCTTCTTCCTGCAAAGCAGGGAGATGAGCAGGGAGATGAAACAGCCAGATAATAAAGTAAAAGCCGCAAACATTACACATTGTTAGGCACACAGTTAACCCCCTTGATTGCTCTTAGATGCTAACCCCTTCCCAGCCAGTGTCATTAGTACAGTATGATCACTGTATTAGTGTCACTAGCGATGTCAGTTACTGGCCCTCCCAGATGGGGTCTCCTAGGGTGAGATTGCCCACCACCCTCTCAACATAAGTCACTTCGGCCGTCTGGAGCGCAATCGGCGTCCCTGCTCGCTTCTATTGAAGCGTACATGCTTATTTGCACAATGTAAGTGTTTTTAACCAAATTTGAATAAGAATGACGTTAATAAACTATGGAGGCCTCACTTCTCTTGTCCCTTTTAATGTGAGCCAACGAGGAGGTTTATGTGGAGTTACATCTACCTAATGTGGCTTTATTGTTGGAGAATTTATGTCTGATCTGAGGGTCCCCTCACCGCGATATGCAAGATATATATATATATACTTAACTCTGGTGAGTAGGTACTTCTACCGGTGGTGGATCTAGGCACAAACTAACACACCTCGTGGATGATTTTTTTCTTAAGAGCGATTCACGTGTGATTTACAGTGGTGTTATGGACATTCATTTTCAATGATCGTGATTCACATTTATGCTACGGACATTGCCGATTACTATTTATTCATAATTATCTAATTTTATGGAATTTTCTTAGCGCATTATGCACAAATTTTCACTGTATGAATCCATCGGGCTTTATTTAATTTATTTATTGGCACTTATCACTAGGGGTGTTGAAATTAATCGTAGCATCGATGCATCGTGATGCAGCCTTGAACAATTCGAATTGGATGCTGAGGAACGGCCACATCGATGCATGGATGACGTCATCCCGGCCTCTCCCAGGACAGCCCTGCCAGTGCACTCTAAAGTTAAAACAAATTTGTGTCAGTGATGGCTCTGAGAAGAGTGTTCTTCCTTTAAAACGAGTTAGCCCTATCTATATGGACACATTCAAGTTCGCTTGTCCTATTTAAGGAATATGGTCCAGCGGTCTCTGGATAGTTGAAGGAATCCTTCGGTTTTATGCTTTTCTATAGCATATTCTTGTGAGTATAATGTAGGACGTGGTTTTAACAATTTTCCAATAAATGTTTTATGGTATTGGACTAGGTAGGTGCGCCCTTCTCTTGTCTTTTATAGTAATCGTGATGCATCGCAGAATCGAATGGAATTGTTGAGAGGATAATCGCAATCAAATCGAATCGTGAGACCAGTGAAGATGCGCATCTCTACTTAACCTCCCTGGCGGTATGATTCTTTTGGATTTTAGGTGCTGAAAGCAGTACCATTATTTTGCATGTAATTCTTGTGAATGAGCAGCCCAAACCAACTGTATATTATATATATATATATATATATATATTATATATATAAATAAATAATGTTTACAGTTGGTTTGGGCTGCTCATTCACTAGAATTATATATATTTACATAAAAAGTACAGTAAAACTGCAGGAAAGGGCACTGGGGGGTAATGTAATGTGAATTTTTTTTATTTTGAATGGTATCAGTGTGTTTGGTGTGTTTTTACATTTGAATTTGCCGCCGGCGGACGTCACGTTGCCGGAAGACGGGGCTCGCAGACGATCGGGAGGAAGCTCAGCCGCCGCATACCGCTTGCATTCTTCGCTGGATCCCGGAGAAAAGGTAAGTAAAACCTCTACCAGGATCCAGCGATCTTCCTAGCGCTACCCCGAGTGTGGCTCGGGGTTACCGCTTTTGGCTCTAAAATCTAACCCCGAGTCACACTCGGGAATACCGCTAGGAAGGTTAAAATCACTTTATATTTAGCGCGGTTTGGCAGATTAAATCGGTCAGTCTAACGGCTGACCGGTCTCTTATTTTCTTCTATGTAGTCCTCTCACAACCAGCAGCTTTATTTGGATTTCATATTTTTTTTTTTCAATATTTTTTTCAATTCTTTAACCATACGCGCAGTTAGTGGATACATATAGCGTATGGTAAATTTTTTACTTATTCATAAGTCACGGATTATCACTATTACACTATAGCCGCACGGATTATCACTACCGTAGTACCCTAACCCAACCTGCATGTACGCTCAAGGACGTCAGTGCATTTCCCATTAACCACTTAAGCCCCGGAGGATTTGGCTGCTAAACGACCAGGGGGTATTTTGCGATTCGGCACTGCGTGACTTTAACGGACAATTGCGCGGTCGTGCGATGCTGTACCTAAACGAATTTGGCGTCCTTTTTTTCCCACAAACAGAGCTTTCTTTTGGCGGTATTTGATCACCTGTGCGATTTTTTGATCACGCGCTATAAACAAAAAAAGAGCGTCAATTTTGCAAAAATAGCAATATTTTTCCCTTTTTTTTTATATGAAATTCCCCCCAAAAAAATGTAAAAATCAAAATTTTTTAACATTTTCGGCCAATTTGTTTTATGCTACCTATGTTTGGTAAAAAAAAAAAAAAAAAAAAAAAAAAAAAAAAAAAAAAAAAAAAAAATCGCAAAAAGCGTATTTTGATTGGTTTGCGCAAAAGTTATTGCGTTTACTAACAAAGGGAAAGATTTTTGTCATTTTTGTTGTTTTTTTTTTTTAACGCGTAATGGCGGCGATCTGCGATTTTTTTTGCGGTACTGCGACATTGCGGCGGACAGATCGGACCCTTGACTGACATTTTTGACACTTTTGGGGTTACCAGTGACATTTCTACAGTAATCAGTGCTATATATATGCACTGTTACTGTAAAAATACACTGGTAGTGAAGGGGTTAACTTTATTTGAGAGGGAGGGGCTGTGTGTGTCCCTAGGGGCGTGATTCTTACTGTGATTGGCTGTGGCTTCAGCTGTATGCAGAGTGATCAACGGATCTACATAGTAGATCCATTTGATCAGCTCTCATACAGAGGGGAGAATGACAGGCAGCTTGTTTACACAAGCTGCCTGACTTTCTCCCTCTCCCCCGCCGATCGCAGAGTGGCCGGCGGACATCGGGTCTGCCGGTCACACGCGCGGGGGGGGGGGGGGGTCCGTGACCACGCGGGAGCGCGCCTCCGGCGGCGCACGCTCGCTCGCTCCCTAGACCCTCACAAGCTAGGGACGTAGCCCTACGTCACTTTTCCTGTGAGGGGCTGACCGCCGACGTAGATCGGCGTGCGGCGGTCGGCAAGTGGTTAAACATGGCAAGTTTTGTGAAATCATAAAAAAGTTTCTACTGTCGATAAACAAATGAGCTAAGGGTCAAAAGTGGGCATGATCTTGACCAAAAAAAAAAAAAAAAAATTAAGTGGCAAGAGCTTTATAGGGTTGTTGGGGAAAAAAAGAAAAAAAAAAAAACAAACAGCTCACCTCTGAGCGGTCTATAGTGATTGCTTGAAGTAGTAATTTACTGGCATCCAGATGAAGCCCGTGATGCATTAGCAGGTTGGCCAGATTCACCAGTGGGATATGTTGTTGCTGAGATGGTGCTAGGTTCAATGCTCTGCGCAAGCAAGCCATGGCCTGAGTACAGTTTCCTACAGATCTCCAGTACAAAGCCGCCTCATTCAGCACTGACCATGCCAGCCCCAAAGGCTGAAAAAGAAAACACAATGGGTTAAAGACATCTCCATTTTGGCCTTTGAAAAGTCTATAAAGAAAATCTATAGGACAGGAAATTAAAGAAAATCTCCCCAATGGGATAAAGATGTAAAAAAGTGACATGGGGCTCCCTCCCTAGTCTGACTCCCAAAAAAATAATTGATTGAGGATTATTTTGATTTATGGCCGTGACCAGCCGATCGTTTGAGCGAGTGACAGGAGAGAGCTGTGTGTGTGTGTAAACACAAAGCTCTCTTCTGACAGACGGCGTTGGGTCTTTAGCACCACACAGTAAACATAGATAGGCTCACATTTAACCCTTTGATTTCCCCAGATGTTAGCCCCTTTCCAGGCAGTGCCATTAGTACAGTGTCAGTGTATAGTATTAGCAGAGATGTATAGTAACTAAGTAGAACTACTTCACTACTGTACTTAAGTACCGAAAGGCAGTATCTGTATTTTCCTGGAGTAGAATTTTTTTCTCCTACTTCCACTTTTACTTCACTACATTTTTTCGATGATTTCAATACTTCTACTCCGATATTTTTTTTTTTTTGTGCTGCATAGTTACTCGTTACTATTATAAAATTTACCACTGCCAGAACAGTAGATGGCAGGTTTCATGAAGCTCAAAACATGTGTATTATCAGCGCATACGAAAATAAAAGCTACTGAATGTATAAATAAAAGCTGCATTTGAAATAATAAAAAACAATAGGATGTTCAAACTTTTGACTTCTTTCTTTAATAACTACATAACACAGTACTTGTACTTTTACTTTCAGTACTTGAGTAGCAAATTTTTTTAAAAAAACTACTTGCAATACTTAAGTACAAAAAATGTTGAATACTTTAGTACTTCTACTCAAGTCACTTTTTGATCGAGCACTTGTACTTTTACTCAAGTATGGGTTTCGAGTACTTTATACAACTCTGAGTATTAGCACTGAACACTGTAATAATGTTACTGGAGAGGTCAGTGACAGCCAGTACCCACAAAGTGTCAGTTAGTGCCAGATTGCCCACCGTCCCACTAGAAATCGCTGATCACTGCCATTACTAGTAGAAAAAAATAAAAAGGGCTGTTTTGGAGGCAAAAAAGGGGGACTTAATATTAGGTGGGTGGTCATAAAGGTGTGGCTGAACGATGTAAAGTTTCAATAAGCTTTAGAAAAACTGGTAAGAACGGGCCAAAACCTCTGAGAAGTGGATGTTAAAGTGGTTCTAAAGTCACAGGGTTTTGTTTTTTTTTTTTCCTTCACCTTTAGACCCCTTTCATACATATGGACCATTTGTCAGTTTTTCATCCATCCGGTGACGGATGAAAAACGGACATCAATGGATTCCTATGGAAAAAATGGACGACAACGGATCAGTTTACATCAGTTTTCATCCACTTCCATCAATATCTTTTTTTGAACGGATGAAAGCCCTATTTTTATTCCGTTAAAAAACGGTTTGGACGAAGAAAAAAATGGATTTTTGTAAGAACTTACCGTAAAATCCTTTTCTCTTAAGCTCATTGACAGACGTAGTCTTCTTGATTCTCAAGAGCTGGGTTATGTTGTCTCCGCAGGAGTAGGACTAGGCAGAATGACAAAACGTTCTGGCTCCACCCTAGGGGGCAGTCCCTGAGGGTATATCCTCCCTCTCTCTACTACAGGGAATCAGTTCTGTTTAAAACAGTACAGAGAAATTAACCCAACCCAACTCAATGATAGAGGGGCGGGTACTACGTCTGTCAATGAGCTTAAGAGAAAAGGATTTTACGGTAAGTTCTTACAAAAATCCATTTTTCTCTATCGCTCATTGACAGACGTAGTCTTCTTGATTCTCAAGAGCTGGGACATCCAGAAGCAGTGCCACAAATGAGGGGTGGGATTGACAAAATCAAATCCAATCTAGTAGGCCCGACCGGTGCCAAACTAGAAGTTTTAAAGGCTCATTATAAACAAAGAATGAGACTAAAGAAAAATTTTCCAACGGAAAAAACCCTCGAGGTAGACCACTGGTCTCCTCAAATTGCGGCCTGCAAAACCTTGCGGCCAAATGAGGCATCAGACAATGCCATTACATAAACTTTATAATGTTTAGAGAAGGTATGCACCGACGACCAGGTAGCCGCCTTGCACACCTGGACCACTGACGCCTGATGGCGAAAGGCCCATGACGCACTAAGTGCCCGAGTGGAGTGCGCCTTAACAGGGAACGGGGGCTCCCGACCCTTAATAAAATAAGCCTGCACTACCGTCTGTCTGATCCATCTGGAAATGGTCGCGGCAGATGCAGGCAACCCCTTTTTGGGTCCATCTGGGATCACAAAAAGTGAATCCGTCTTGCGAAACGAGTCTGTCGTTTTCAAGTATACCCTGATCGCCCGGACCACATCCAAGGAGTGCAAAGCAAATTCCCGAGGATGACTGGGCTTAGGACACAGGGAAGGTAATACAATTTCTTCATTCAGATGAAATTCTGAAACTACTTTTGGTAGGAAGGATGGATTCGGACGAAGAACCACCTTATCTCTATGAACCACCAGATATGGTGAACGACAAGATAATGCGGCCAGTTCTGACACCCTGCGTGCAGAAGTAATAGCCACCAAGAAGGCCACCTTCTGGGACAACGTGGGTAGAGGAATCTCCCTAATATCTTCAAAGGGAGGTTTCTGAAGAACCGACAACACTAAATTAAGATCCCAGGGGGGTAACGGCGCGTGCACTGGCGGAGCCAGATGTCGCACCCCCTGGATGAAATTCCGCACCAAGGAATGAGTAGCCAAAGGCTTCTGAAAGAAGATGGCTAATGCTGAGACCTGACCCTTGATAGTACTCAAGGCCAGTTTCTGCTCAACCCCTTGTTGCAGAAAAGCCAATATTCGACTAATCGAATAAGACCGAGGACGGAACCCCAAAAGTTCACACCATGCAATGTAGGACTTCCATGTGCGATGATAAATCTTTCTGGAAGTCGCTTTCCTTGCTTCAACTAGAGTAGGAATAACTGAAGCTGACAAACCTTTGTCCTTCAGCACCTGGGTCTCAATAGCCAGGCCGTTAAAGCCAGCGATCGTAAAGCAGGATGGAAGATCGGTCCCTGAGACAGTAGATCCTCTCTGAGAGGAAGTCTCCACGGGACGTCCGCCACCAGTCTGACCATGTCGGCGTACCAAGCTCGACGAGGCCAGTCCGGAGCTACCAGGATTACTGGGATTCCTTCCTCCTCTACCCTGCGAAGAAGTCTTGGCAGTAACGCGAGAGGAGGAAAGGCATATATTAGCTGGTATTGCCCCCACCGGGCGATCAGTGCGTCTGCGGTTTCTGCTAGAGGATCGCGGGAGCGAGCCACGAATCTCTGAACTTTCCTGTTGAATCGTGATGCCAACAGATCCACATCCGGGGTGCCCCACCGTAGGCACAACTGGTGGAAAACGTCTGGATGGAGGGACCATTCCCCCTGATCCAGGGTCTGACGGCTGAGATAATCTGCCTGCCAATTCTCCACCCCCGGAATGAACACCGCAGAGATTGCTGGAACAAATCGTTCCGCCCAGCGAAGAATGCAAGCCACTTCTTTGGCCGCTCGGACACTCTTGGTGCCCCCCTGATGATTGACATAAGCCACGGCCGTGGCATTGTCCGACTGGATCCGAACCGGGCTGCCCTGGAGCTGCTCGGTCCAGTGAATCAGACAAAGTCTGATCGCTCTCAGTTCCAATACATTTATCGGTAATCTGGATTCTTCCGGGGACCAAAGTCCCTGGGCAGATAATTGACCGAGAATTCCTCCCCATCCGGATAGACTGGCATCCGTGGTCACTATCGTCCAATATATTGGCAGAAATGACTTTCCCTGGCTGAGCATTGGAGACCGAAGCCACCAAACCAGAGACTCTCTGGTCTGTTTGCTCAATCGTATCTGATTGTCCAGGGATTCCGGATTCCGATTCCATCTGAGGAGAATCTCTTGCTGAAGAATTCGGGTATGGGACTGGGCAAATGGGACTGCTTCGAATGAAGCCACCATCAACCCCAGAACCCTCATGCAAGTCCGAAGGGAAGACCAGCTGTTGGACAGTAACAACTGGACTGCTGATTGAATCTTTCGAAGTTTCCCTACCGGAAGAAAAACTCTTGTCCTGACTGTGTCTAGAATTAGACCCAGATATTCGAGCCTCTGGGTGGGAACCAGAAAAGACTTTTGCTGGTTCACCAGCCACCCGAATTCCTGTAAAGAAATCATAGTAATTTCTATGTTTTGTAGCAAGGTCTGAGGAGACTCTGCATGAAGCAGAAGATCGTCTAGGTAACCTAGAATCGATATACCTCTTTGGCGCAGAAGTGCCAACATTGGGGCCAACACCTTTGTGAAGACCCGCGGAGCCGTGGCGAGACCGAAAGGTAACGCCACAAACTGATAGTGGTTCTCCTCTACGGAAAAGCGTAGAAAACGCTGATGTCCTGCGAAAATGGGAACGTGAAGATAGGCGTCCTTGATGTCTATGGACGCTAGGACATCCCCTGGATGCAGGAAGGCTGCTACCGTGCGAATGGACTCCATTCTGAATCTTCTTATGTTGACGAAAGAATTGAGTGCTCTTAAGTCCAGAATTGGACGCACTTTGCCCTCTTTCCTGGGTATTGTAAACAGGTTTGAATAAAACCCTTGAAACCGTTCTGTCCAAGGAACGTGGACTACCACTCCTTGTTGAAGTAGATCTGTGACTGCTCTCCGCAGATCTTCTAGACGATCCGGAGATAGTCGGATATTGGAAGGGAAGAATCGCGCCGGTGGGAGAGATCGAAACTCGATCTTGTACCCTGACTTTATGACTTCGCAAACCCATTTGTCCGGGATTCTGGAAAGCCATGGATCCGGGAACCGGCGAAGACGTCCCCCCACCCCAGTTATGGGTGGGGGCGCACCTTCAGACTTTGGATGGTTTATCTTCAGGTCTGGAGGGGGCGGGCTTTTGCTTGCCCGACCAACGACCCCTGACGCCTCCTGTAGGAACGCTGGACGAAAAAACCTCTTGTGAGCAAAAAAAGAAGGCCCTCGTCTTTGACGAGTTCCTCTACCTTTAAAATTTTGCGGTAAAAAGGTGCTTTTTCCACCGGTGAGATCCTTAATGATCTCATCTAAGTTGGCTCCAAATAGACGTTCTCCTGAAAAGGGGATATTAGCCAATGCTTTTTTGGAACCTTGGTCGGCTATCCAACCTTTTAGCCACAGTGTACGCCTGAGAACCACTGCTGAGACAGATGCTCGCGCCATTAATGGAGTGGCGTCTAACGCCGCATCACATACAAACTGTAACCCCTGTATCATTTGTTCCAACAAATCTGATACCGCCTGAGGGACTTCTTCTAAGTCCCGGCGTAACCACTTGGTCCATTCAGTTACAGCCTGCGAAACCAGACCAATAGCAATTATTGGCCTGAAAGCTGATCCAATCAAGGAAAACATGGTGCGAGACATAGCTTCTATCTTGCGATCCACTGGATCTTTAAAAGACGGAGCGTCTTCTAAAGGAATAACCGTGGCTTTATTCAATCTAGCGATTGGTGAATCCACCACAGGTGGTTCTGTCCATTTCTTAATAAGGGTTTCCTCAAACGGATAACGCCTGTCAATGCGTTTGGAAATATTAAAAGTGCGTTTTGGCAGACGCCATTCTTCATCGATTGGATTGCCAAAACATTTGGGCAATGGAAAAACCTTTGCCACTTTGATGCGCTTTTTAGTCCCAAAAGGGATCTCAGTTTCAGCTATTTCTGATGGAATACCCTGTAACCTTAAAGTCTCTTGAACAGATACAATGAGTGCGTTTACCAACGCTTCCTCTCGGGCTATGGCAGATGCCGAAACATCCTCCTCACTGTCTGAAGAGACAGGACCCGAGACACCAATACCAGATGAAGTACCTGCAACTGCAGAAATAGGCTCAGAGTCTGAATCCGAGGTTTCAGATAATAAGGGGTTAGGCGGGGGTCGCTTTCTTGCGCCCTGTCCCTGACAAGCCACTTCCACCCGGGACACAAAAGTTTCCATAATGGCTGACAAAGATTCAATTGTCAATGGGGTGCTGGAGGATCCCGCAGACCCCTCGAGGGGATCCGGAGGAGATACATGAGTGGCAGGGTCCATGTTAATACAGGACACTTTTGCCAGCAATAAACAAAAAAACTTTTTTTTTTTTTTTTTTTTGTGTGTCTCCCCCTAGCGCAATAGCGCCCCTCAGAGTACCTGCTTCTCGATCCCAGAGAGAGAGAGAGGGACCCCCAAGGCTCACCAACCGATGCAGTGCAGTTTCCAACAAACTGCAGCCAGCGTCTGTCTTACACAGACTGGAGGAAGCTGTTTGCTCTTTTCCCGGGCAGAAGGCGTGGCTCCGCCCCCTGTGTACGCCTTCCGGCGTTCCCAGCCCTCCACGAGGAAGCTGGGCTCACAAAACATGGCCGCCCCCATAGAAGAGACATAAGACTCCAAAAACATGGCGGCCGACGTGACCCGAGGACATACATGCATTCGGTCTACGGCAAAATGGCGGCGGACCGCCGATATCGTCTTCCCAGCACATCCACCTGCACTCTGCTGAGAGGTGACATATGGATCTACAGAGATACACTGCACATAAGGTAGGATTATACCTCCTATGTTTGCTGTAATGTTACAGTCTGCTGGGTAGAGTGTTAGCTCTTGAACCAAGTCCACTTCCCACAAACACATGCTGTATTACAAAGGGGACTTGTAAGTGTCAGATATATACTGACCATATATGGAGGGGCCCATAATATATACTGCCTCATAAATGAGGAAAAAAAGGGGGACAGGCACCCTCTCTTCATAATACCCTCTCCACCGAGGTGGGGGTTTGTGGACGCCTCGACTCTCTGGTCCTGGCGTCCAAGCGAGCTTTTAACTCGTAAAGTCAGTCCCTTTACTGGGACTCCGTCGCGGCCGACTCAGCGCACTGGTCTGCACGCGCTTTTAGGCAGAAACCGGGGTGACCACTGGATCTCACATCCAGCCCGTCGCCCGGCCCCGCATACTTACTTGAATATGTCGCGGCCGACCAAGCGCAATGCCTGGTCTGCACGCGCTCGTAGGCCGGCTGGGGTGACCACAAGTGTCGCCCAGTCCGGCATTTTTGCTTGAAGATCTCACAGGAAAAAAACACTGGAGAAAACTACCTAAAAAATGTATTTTTCTTAAAGAAAAAAAAGTCTTGCCAGGACCAAAAGATCCCAGCAAGGAACTTAGGTCCTTACTCCTGACTAGACAGAAAAAAACTGATTCCCTGTAGTAGAGAGAGGGAGGATATACCCTCAGGGACTGCCCCCTAGGGTGGAGCCAGAACGTTTTGTCATTCTGCCTAGTCCTACTCCTGCGGAGACAACATAACCCAGCTCTTGAGAATCAAGAAGACTACGTCTGTCAATGAGCGATAGAGAAACGGACGTAAACTGAAAAACGGCCATCTGTTTTTGCATTGGTAGTCAATGTAAAAAAAAGAAAACGTCCGAAAAAACGGGCGACCACTGATGAAAGGCCTAAGGCCCCCTTTCACACATACGGACCCGTTCATTTCATCAGTTCAGTCACATCAAATTGGATGAAGTATTCATCCTTTTTTTTTACATCCACTACCAATGCAAAAACTGACTGTTTGTCAGTTTACATCCTTTTTTCGTCCGAAAAGCTTTGATCAGTTAAAAAAAAAAAATGACAACGACAGAAGCGGATGTAAACTGATGTAAATGAATGTTCATCCATTTACATCTGGTTTCTATAGAGATGCATTGATGTCCATTTCCCATCCGTCAACGGATGGATGAAAAATAGACAGCATGTGTGAAAGGGCCCTAATGCATTACCTGCAATAAGGTAAAAATAATTTCACTGTCTGCTCCCCCTCTCAAACATACCCGAGTCCTGTAGCGACCAACTGCTGCGCCCGTCTGCAGCAGCACTGCTCTTTCTTCCTGGCCTCACAGAGCAGACTGATAACAGCGGGAGCAATTGGTTCCTGTTGCTGTCAATCAAATCCAGTGAAGGAGGGAGAGAGAGGCCCAAGGCCAAGCGGCGCTGTGTGCGTCTATAAACACATGCAGTCCAGATTGGGAGCAAGCCCACACATCTGCCCCTATAACGATCAGCTTACAATAGGGGGCAGACATGGAAAAGGAGGAGCCGAGAGCATAGGCGGGGGACCCCAAAAAGGGGGTTCGGTGCCACTCCATGCAATACTAGTGTGGGTAAGTATAAATCTATTTTTTAATTTTGTAACCTTTAAGTGGGAGGCAGTTGTAGAATGGTATTTTGCCCACCTGGTTAAGAGAGTGGTATAAAGAGCTCCTCAGATCCTCTTCAGAAATACTGAGGTTATTGATGAGTTTGTCCACCACCTAGATATGAAAAGAAAAAGGTGTGTGAAATTTTACAGCTCTTGCTTTGCGCTTTAAATATCATCTGTGACGTCATCGTGTGTGAACATACCCGCTGTGCATGCCTATCGGGCTTCAGTTCCTGCAGATCCAGCCTTCCCTCCAGCTCCGCAAGCAGCCTCTGGAGCGTCTCGTTTTTACGCACATCTGCAACAGAGGTGCAGTCTGGTGTGTGCAGGTCACTTCCTGCCTCGATGTGCTTTAATACAGCCGGGCTGACGCTAAGAGGTAGAACACAAGAATTTTAGAGCTGGTATAAGAACAACTGCTTCATAAACACACCATCCCAAAAATTATCTCGGATTTTAAACTATTGGTCTGAAAACATAATAGAAGCATATAGGTTATGTTTGGAATGGCTAAAGAAACCACAAGACGAATTACCCAAAACCATTCTTTGTAGGTTACCTATTGTTAGACGCCAGGCAAATGCTTACGTGGGAGGAGCTGCTGCTGTGGTCTTGTCTGGCTAGTGCATGAGCAGTAATGGCGCCTGTCTTGCAGAGATCTGGCATTTTAACCGACCAGTAGATTTGAAATCTAAGCAAATTGCTGCATATGTGCCAACTGGGCACAGATCTCAGAAAGACGTCACTACTGAGCATGTGCGGGCCAGACAGCACTAGCAGTCCCTACTGTGCAAGCGCCAGTGGCCATACTGGTTTGCACAGGGTGCAAGGGGAAAAAAAAAAAGGTAAGGACAAAGGAAACAAAAAAATGTATTTTACACTATTTGTGGAACTTAAAGTGGTTGTAAACCCTTCCATATACCCAGTGAGGTGACTGATGATACACAGATGAAACAAATCCTCCTACATAAGTTGTATCCGTCTACATTGCACCCAGAAAGCTCTGCAGAGTAACTTCAGCTCTCTGCCCCCTTTTTTCTGAACTCTCAGACAAGCTTAATAAATTAGCACTTTTAACAAATGTAGAAAAGAGAGGGCTGCGGATACAGGGCATTCAGAAAGTATTTACAGCGCTTCACTTTTTCCACATGGTGTTATGTTACAGCCTTATTCCAAAATTGATTAAATTAATATTTTTCCTCAAAATTCTACAAATACCACCCCATAATGACAATGTGAAAGAAGTTTGTTTGAAATCTTTGCACATTTAAAAAAAAAAAAAAAAATCCCATGTACTGTACATAAGTATTCACAGCCTTGGCCATGACACTCAAAATTGAGCTCAGGTGTATCCCATTTCCACTGATCATCCATGAGACACTTCTACAACTTGATTGGAGTCCACCTGTGGTAAATTCAGTTGATTGGACATGATTTGGAAAGGCACACACCGGTCTATATAAGGTCCCACAGTTACCAGTGCATGTCAGAGCACAAACCAAGCCATGAAGTCCAAGGAATTGTCTGTAGACCTCAGAGACAGGATTGTATGGAGGCACAGATCTGGGGAAGGGTACAGAATAATTTCTGCAGCATTGAAGATCCCAATGAGCCCAGTGGCCTCCATTATCCGTAAATGGAAGAAGTTTGGAACTACCAGGACTCTTCCTAGAGCGGTCAGCCCGGCCAAACTGAGCGATCGGGGGAGAAGGGCTTTAGTCAGGGAGGTGAGCAAGAACTCGATGGTCACTCTGACAGAGCTCCAGCATTTCTCTGTGGAGAGAGGAGAACCTTCCAGAAGAACCACCATCTCTGCAGCACTCCACCAATCTGGCCTGTATGGTAGAGTGGCCAGACGGAAGCCACTCCTCAGTAGAAGGCACATGACATCCCGCCAGAAGTTTGACAAAAAGGCGTCTGAAGTATTCTCAGACCATGAGCAACAAAATTCTCTGCTCTGATGAAACAAAGATTGAACTTTGGCCTGTATAGCAAGCGTCATGTCTGGAGGAAACCAGGCACCGCTCTTCACCTGGCCAATACCATCCCTACAGTGAAGCATGGTGGTGGCAGCATCATGCTGTGGGGATGTTTTTCAGTGGCAGAAACTAAGAGACCAGTCAGGATCGAGGGAAAAGATGAATGCAGCAATATACAGAGGCATCCTTGAAAACCAGCTCCAGAGCACTCTGGACCTCAGACTGGAGTAAAGGTTCATCTTCCAACAGGACAACTCCCCTAAGCACACAGCCAAGATAACAAAGGAGTGGCTACGGAACAACTCTATGAATGTCCTTGAGTGTCCCAGCCAGAGCCCAGACTTGAGCCCGATTGAACATCTCTGGAGAGATCTGAAAATGGCTGTGCACCAATGCTCCCCATCCAACCCGATGGAGCTTCAGAGGTCCTCCAAGAAGAATGGGAGAAACTGACCAAAAATAGGTGTGCCAAGCTTGTAGCATCATCCTCAAAAAGACTTCAGGCTGTAATTGGTGCCAAAGGCGCTTCACCAAAGTATTGAGCAAAGGCTGTGAATACGTATGTATATGGGATTTTTTTCATTTTTGATTTTTAACAAATTTGCAAAGATTTCACACTTCTTTCACTTTGTCATTATGGGGTATTAGGAGTAGAATGTTGAGGAAAATAAAGAATTGAATCAATTTTGGAATAAAGCTGTAACATAACACCATGTGGAAAAAGTGAAGCTCTGTAAATACTTTCCGAATGCACTGTATCTGCAGCCCTCATTTCTACATCTGTTAAAAGTGCTGATTTATAAAGCTTGTCTGGGAGTTCAGAAAAAAGGGGGCAGAGAGCTGAAGGTACTTTGCTGAGCTCAGCGAGGAGAGCGCAGAGCTGGTTGGAGGGAAGGGACACCCCCCTCCATGTAGAACACAAACAGAGCCGAGTCTGTTAATCAGCTGGAGATCCCTCCCCTGTCACCATTTTTCTCTTGGTGTCAGGAAAAATTGTCAGAAGTGACTCATGCTGTTAGAGGAAGGAAAAAGCAGACAAAATTGTCACTAAGGGCTCTTTCACACGGCCACTCTGTATGTCCGCAAATCATCCTATTTTTTTGCGGATGATTTGCGGACATAATGTAAGTCTATGGCATTGCGGATGTCAGCGGAATACCATCCGCTGACATCCGATTTCCTTCCTTTCAGTTCTGTTCCATTTTTTGGAACGGAACAGAACCCTATTTTTCCTCCGTTCAAAAAACAGAAAGGAAGGAAAATCAGATGTCAGCGGTGTCATCCGCTGACATCCGCAGTGCCCATAGACTTACATTATGTCCGCATATCATCCGCAAACTAATGGGATGATATGTGGACATATGGAGCGGATGACACAAATGTTTATTGCGAAGAAACAGTGGAGGTCTCCTCTACAAAAAAAAGCCTGCCTAGTCACCATTTCTTAAAGCGGAACTTCACTTTCTCTTAAAACTAGCTGCATGCAAAGTGCATTTATTTTTTATAAACACATAATTGTATTCATTGGAATCATTTTTACTATGACTAGACACAGCATGATCTTGTGCAATTGTCTTTTTAGATAACAAACATGCCAGGAACCACACAGCAGTAATGTACCAGTGCTAAAGCGCGTCAATGAAACCAGACTCACCTAAGACCTGACTGCACAGGAGGTAGATGATATTTTGGAAGCTCTTCAGGTGGAGGAACAGTGGGGAACCTCTTGATACAGTCTTCTCTTTTGGGCCACAGGATATCGGTTTCTTGCTACAAAAAACAAGATGTTCCTCATTAGAACTGTCAACTTCCCCAGATTTTCCATCTATTAAAAAGGCACTGAGCTTTATGGCCCTTTAAGTACATAAGGGCTCATTATTAACAGTTCCCAACCAAATCAAGTTAGGCCCCTTTCACACGGGCTTTCCGATCCGGTCCGCCTGTCACTTTTTCAGGCGGACCTGATCGGATGCTCCATGAAGCCCTATGGAGCAGCGAATGTCAGCGGAGACATCTCCACTAACACCCGCTGCTATCCGATCCGGTCAGTGAAATCTAGACAGAGGGAAACCCTATTTTCCATCCGTCTGGAGGATAGGATGAAAATGGACAGGCGGTTAGTTTTCATAGATCTCCCATAGAAGAGAGCAGGGATCTGACAGGTACGTCTCCGCAAAGTAAGCAGAAAGAGTCAGTCGGGTGCACTGCCCGTGTGAAAGGGGCCTTACTGTGTGATTTAAAAGCCTAATAAATTTATAAAAAAAATAAAATAAATAAAAAAAAAACAAAAAAAAAAAAAACCACATACACACACCACTCTTGACCTTCCAAGAGCAGCCCAAATCCTTCATTTCATCTCACACTTCCCGTACCAGCAGCTCACAGTGAGAGTTTCAGCAGCAGAGGCAATGTAGTCAATCCAGAAAGTAGTGGGCAGAACCAACTGTGGCAGTAAGGGTTAGGGTTAGCCTTTTTTGGCTCTGAGGAGGAGGGTCCTCCCTCAAAACGTGTCAGCCCAGCCATATAGTCGCTGACACCAGTACGTCATCCAATACAGGGGTTCCCTGGTCACCTTGGAGACGATCAGTTCCATTGTCTTATCTATCTTATCTATATTATCACTCGTTTGAGAGTATAATGTAGGTCGTCTTTGTAATAAAACCTGTTTTAGTGATAATGCAAGAGGTCGGTGCGCCCTTCTTTTTTTGTTGTTGTCTTTCAGCTGATTAACAAAGCACAGGTTTCTGAATCAGCGGTAGCCAAGCCCTTTAAAACCTCTATCTTACTTTAGTGCAAGCAGGCACAGCCTAAAGAGTAAAAACGCTATTTTGAATTCAGGATCAGTGCATTTGTGTTGTTACCCTATCACAGAAAGCTGCATGAGGTGAACATCATTGGCAATTTTAAAATGTAAGAAGACAGCAGCTACAGGATTCCCCCATCCACCTCAAATGTGTAGATGGAGGAATCTGCTCTGTTTTTTTCAGCTTCCTGGAGGCATGCATTGTATAGCCAGCTTTAGTTTTCTCATACAACATAGCTTAAACAAGACCTCCAGCCTGGAAACAAAATGAGATATTATATATATATATATATATATATATATATATATATATATATATATATATATATATATATATATATATATATATATATATATATGACACTCATCTGTCCAGGAATCCAGTGATGTCCTCAACCAAGCAGATTCTTCAATCGGTTTTGGGTGCAGGCGCCGGCACTTCAAGTAAGGAAGAATTTTGCAGCTTCACATCCAGTTTACTGAAAAGTGCAAAAAAGGTTGATGGTGCTGCCAGTGTAAACCTGCTGATCCGTGTACTTTATAATGATGCTAAAATAAATATGGAATTGATTAATGCTACATAAATAAATGTTGAATACAGAATGAATAAAGTGTCATGTGCTTCATACTGGTGAAAAAATCTGTGATAAGTGCAAAAATATACCACATTCCCAAAATCCACAAGCGATTGGAGAAACCCCCCGGGAGACCCATAGTGAGTGGTGTAGACTCCTTATTCTCCCGATTGGGGGAATATTTAGATAAATTTCTCCAACCACTAGTATCCAAAGGAAAGTCCTATTTAAAAGGACAGCACCCAACTGCTTAAAGAAATTAGGAACTTAAATACTGATGAATCTCAATTCTTGGTTACAATAGACGCTAACTCATTGTATACCAGCATCAAGCAAAAGGATGGGCTCAGTGCAATAAAACAAGCACTTTATGCAGACAATAGTTTGAAGAGATCTCAGAGACAGTACATATTAGAAGGCCTGAAACTGGCCATGGAGAGTAATTATTTCTGGTATGGGAGGTCCTTCTATGTACAAACTAAAGGAGTTGCCATGGGGGCTAGATATGCCCCCAGTGTGGCAAATGTTTTTATGAACATGTGGGAAGAGCAGCATATTTACAACCAAAATTTACCGGAAATTAAATTCTACAAACGCTACATAGACGACATTATTATGATTTGGGAGGGGTCAAGAGAGTCTTTACAAGAATTTTTGGAAGAAATCAATTCCAACCCATATGGACTGACCTTTACTGGACATTGGAATTTGGAGAAAATCGATTACCTAGACCTACAAATTTTTAAAGAAGGGGGCCACCTGCAAACACGAACATTTTTTAAGACCACAGACAAGAATGGATATATTCCGAAAACAAGTTGTCACCATCCGAAATGGAAGAACAATATCCCCAAAGGGCAATTTATGAGGATGAGGAGGAACTGCGGAAAATTGGAAGATTTTGATGAACAAACATCTATTTTAATGCAGAGATTTGAAGAGAAAGGGTACCAAAAAGACGTTTTGGAAAAAACTAGGGAAGAAGTCAGGAATATGAACAGGGAAATCCTGTTGGAAACTAAAACAAGGGAGAATAAGGGTCAATTCGAATGTGCCTTTATTTCAGGCTACCACCGACAATACAAAGAGGTAGAAAGGATTTTTAGGAGATACTGGCCGGTGTTGAAGAGTGATAAAACACTGGCCAAAGTTCTCCCAGAAAGGCCCAAATTCATTTATCGTAGGGCACCCACGCTGAGAAATCGTTTGGTCAAAAATGTGATAGATCCCCCAAAAAATGTTAAAATCTTCCCTGACATGAAGGGGTTTATCAGATGTAAAAAATGTCTGGCCTGTAGGAACAATCCCACTCAACCGAGGAAAATGCTAGACTTCAAATCAAAGGTGAACCACAAGAGACACAAAATCAATAATCTCATAACGTGCATCAGCACCCATGTTACGTATATTGTGGAATGCACCTGCAATTTACAGTACGTAGGACGCACTACCAGACCTCTTCACGTCAGGATAAGGGAGCATATAACCAATATTAAAAACGGCTTTCCGAAACACAGCCTCTCCAGACATTACCTAGAAGTCCACAATAAAAACCCAAAAGGGCTAGGGTATAGATTCGATTCAGGGACACTGGAGAGGTGAAAGCAAAAAAAGAGGAAAATCTCTCAGAATGAGACCAAGTGGATATATTTACTTGAAACACTTCAACCCAAGGGACTTAACCTCGATATAGATTTAAATTGTTTCATTTCAAATTTTTAAAATTCAGTATATTTATTTTTTAAAAAATTGGCTATCTGGCCTTTCTTTGGTACAAATGTGTGTCTATTTGGCATTACACATCTGGGAGGATTATATTCTCTCAGTATTTCAGACACACTTAGCAATTCCCTTCCTATATGTCCACTGGAGTTTTTTTCCATCAGGATAGTTCATCCCTACCACCACCTCTTTTATTCATATTCCCTTGGAGAGATTTCACTCAATAGGTTGGTACCTTCCCTAATTACCTTTCATATCATCCTCTTCTTATCTATTCCCCCACATAGACATTTATTCTAAAGGGTAGTTTGACACCCTTAACCATCGTCTATGTGCTACTGTATTCTTGATAATCAGGAACCGGTTATTAATTTATCAGATATACAATATTGCTAGCTTCCCTATAATCCTATATGGATAACCACTCCCTATTTATACAATTACTGCTAATACATTAGCCCATTTTTTTTTATCTCGTTTTAATCTCGTATTTATAGTTCCTCATGTAAGGAAAACGAGCCCGCTTATATTTACTTCTCAACCATCAGTATGGACAGCCTTAAGCAGTACTGTATGGTTTATTACGGCTCACACCGGAATATAGGTGCAATTTTTGGATACATAATAATAATATTTTTAATATAGTATATTTTAATAATGGCATATGAATTTTAAAACAACATATATTAAATATACACATTATGCTTAATTTTTAATTTTAGTATTCACAAATCAGACCTTTTTATTGGATATGATATTTTCCTCCTCTGCCTTAATATGTATCGTACCGTTTAGGCTAACCAATTATTATTTGTAGTATAGCACATTAAGTTGTACATATTTTAGGGCATTATGTGTAATAAGGAGCCATTTTTTGCTTGTTAACAATATGGTAACTAGGACTTGATCTAAATTTACCCAACCTAAAGCATTATATTGCACTGATTATAAGCAAGGGAGATATCCTTGCCCTTTTCTTATATATATATAGTTTTTATTTTGTTTTTCTTTGCCTCATAATAGGCACACAATGCGGCATATCTCTTTCTTAAACACTAAGTTACGATATGCCAGCTCCCGGAAGTTAAGTCAAGCAGCCGTATGTAGTTGAAAAGCACATAAATTCTACCCGGCAACAGCTTGCGACATACTCCTTTCTTATTGGATGTTCTCAAACACCTGTTGTGATTGGAGCGCTCAGTAAGTCCCGTTTACCGTGTTGCTATAAGAGGCGGAGATGGCGTGATGACGCCACTCCTGAAGACGTCAATCGATGAAACGTACGTAGAGCGTCATCACGCCACATCCGCCCAAGTGGAACGCATATCCGGACCGTGGCCCGCACGGCGTCCCGGAAGTGCACAACCATCATTGTTTTTACCTGCCTATTCATTCCTTACGTTTGTAAGTACCCATTTTTGATTTAATAAAGCCTTTTAAAAAAAACGGTACTACTCTATGTGAAGCCTTCTTCCCCAACATATATACCCGTGGACCCTAATTTCAAGGACCCTGATACGGAGGACTCGGGCAGGATATCGGACCTCACTAGCGACACAATAACAAGGGGACCCCCAGGATTATCTATCCAAGGCTTGATACCCCTGCAGGGGTGATCAAATCTGGTGAGTGTGGTCCAAGGGGTGCGGGGAGCACTGAATGGTCACCGGCACTCGAGCACCACCATAATTTCTGCCAGAGCACCTGCACCAGTCACTTTTTGAACCCCTAAATTAGGGAGTGTTTTATCATAGTGGGACTCACCTTTCCTCTAGGATTATAGCCATTACGGACCAACCAGTACCTGGAAGTCTGATGTTATATCTTCCAGTGACTTATATATATATACCTGCGTTTTTATAATTTATGTCAACCTTTGATGCTTTTTATTGCAGAGTTTGCACTTTTTAAAGGATTGCACAGTTTCACATATGTATTAATGTATGATTTTAGGTCTATTCACCAGAGTTTTATCAATCCTTTTAGATTTTACTTCACCCATTTTATGGTTTACTCACTTAGGAATTAATTTATTTATATTTGGATTTGGCACTAGCAAGATTGTGTGTATTTTTTACAGAGTCGCATCACCTATTTTTTGCACTTATCACAGATTTTTTCACCAGTATTAAGCACATGACACTTTATTAATTCTGTATTCAACATTTATTTATGTAGCATTAATCAATTCCATATTTATTTTAGCATCATTATAAAGTACACGGATCAGCAGGTTTACACTGGCAGCGCCATCAACCTTTTTTTGCACTTTTCAGTTTTACTATATTTTTAGGAATATAGTGTACAGGTGGGCTGCAGCCAGGATCAACAACTAAATTATCCTAAGCGTGGATTTTTTCTCACATCCAGTTTACTGCCACACTGTGCCTTGTGACTGGTCCCATAGTCTTCTGGGACCTGTGATGTGTCCCAGAAGACTGCAGCGTAGGGATGAGTGGCCGAACTTCCAGCTCAGATCGCCGCGCCAATCTAAGCCTTAAGTGGGAGCCGATACCCGTCAAAACCAGGTACCCGTTCCCCTTATAAAGTGTGAAATGTGCCGGTTGGGGGGGGGGGGGGATGCAAACAAGCACAATTTCCCCTTTTTGGGTGGATTTCAGCTTTAACAGGTATTTGTGACACTTTGCTGAGGAAAGAATGAACATTTAAGTGCAGCTGCCTTTACAATTACAGTTGTGCTCAAAAGTTTGCCTCCCCAATTGGTAATACAGTTTGTACCGTTTTTAAAGAAAACACGAGTGAGCAGACAAAACACATTTCCTTCATTTCTTATGGGATTGATATTCTGTAACTGTAGGTGATAACAGAATGCACAATCATAAAACAAAACATGGCAACAAATAAACCAATGAAATGCTCCCTGTTCAAAAGTCTGCATCCCATTTGTTCTTAACATTGTGCATTGCCCCCTTTAGCATCAACAACAACATCCAGTCTTTTGTAATAAGTGCCTATGAGGCCCCAGATTTTTGCAGGTGGTAGAGCTGTTCATTCGTCTTGGCAAAATGCCTCCAGGTCCTGCAAAGTCTTTGGTCATCTTGCAAACAACTCCCCAGAGTGGCTTGATGATCCTCAGGCCAGGAGACTGCGATAACCACTCCAGAACCTTCACCTTTTTCTGCTGTAACCACAGGTGGGTCAACTTGGCCTTGTGCTTAGGGTCATCCTTGTGCTGGAAAGTACAAGAGCGTCCCATGCGCAGATTTCATGCAGAAGAATGCAAAATGTCTGTCAGTATTTTTGGATAAGATGCTGCATTCATCTTGCCATTCATTTCCACAAGATTCCCTGTGACTTTAGAGCTCACCCCCCCCCCCCAAAAAAACATCAGTGATCCACCACAATGCTTCACAGTAGGGATGGTATTCTTGTCGCTATAGGTCTTGTTCACCCCTCTCCAAACATAGTGCTTATGGTTGTGACCATAAAACTTTTTCGGTCCCGTCACTTCCGATTACAGTGTGCCAGAAGGTGTAAGGCGTGTCAAGGTGTTGTCGGGCATATTGTAATTTTACTTTTTTGTGGCATTGGTGCAGTAAAGGCTTCTTTCTAGCAACTTGACCAAGCAGATAATTTTTGTTCAAGTATCGTCATATTGTGCACCTTGAAACAACCACACCGTCTTTTTCCAGAGCAGCCTGTATGTCTCCTGAGGTTACCTGTGGGTTTTTCTATGTATGCCCAATAATTCTTCTTCCAGTTGTGGCTGCGATCTTTCTTGGTCTACCCGACCATTGGCTTGGTATCAAGAGATCCCCAAATTTTCCACTTCTTAATAAGTGATTGAACCGTACTGACTGGCATATTCAAAGCTTTGGATATATTTTTTTTTATATCCTTTTTCATCTTTATAAAGTTCTATTACCTTGTTGTGCAGGTCTTTTGACAGTTCTCTGCTCCCCATGGCTTAGTATGTAGCCTGCTCAGTGCATCCATGTGGGAGCAAACAAACTCATTGACTATTTTTTTATAGTCAATGGCAATCTAAGAAGTCACCAAGGTGGGAAATTCAAATCTAAAGCATTTGTTACCCCCAAGAAAAAGATCCCGTTCCTTTAAAGCATGTTATACAGCATAGTGCTTGTGCTGTGTAATTTGGCCCCCTGTATCACCGGAAATACCTGGCTGATCCTGACAGTTTCTGTCCTCCCCGTAAACTGACCATGGTGTATCATGGCTGCTGAGCCCCGACACCGTGGTCAGTGTACGTGCCTCCCGTCAGCCCCAGCTCTCCTTTCCTCCTCTGCCTCCCTCTTGTCCTCCTCCCTGCTTTCTGCTCCTGTGTCCGGTGCTCACCCCTCTCCCCTCCTGCTTCTGAAACACCTTTTAATATCTTATATAATCCTCTTTTTTTCCTAATGATGGCTGCTCCTGGCGCTGTGTTTTATAATAAAAAATACTGGCTTTACCCGTTTACAGAGCACCTCTCTGCCGTCACGTGACCGGCCGGCTTTTTCCTCCTCGGGAATCTCGGCCCTGCCCACTGCAGCTGTCAGGCAGGGAGAGCAGAGAGGCAGCGGGTCACCTGAGGGCCGATCGGGGCTCTGAAATCAGGTAAAGCCAGCATTTTTTTTTATAAAACACGGTGACAGGAGTGCCTATCATTAGGAAATGAAGAGGATTATATAAACTTAGCAGTGTTGGTTAACAACCACTTTAATTGCCATTTTGTGCACCTTGCGTGTCTATACCAAGGCCAAACATTCCAGGGGATGGAAACTTATGATCAGGGCCATTTTTAATGGGAGACCAGAGTGGCACTTTCAATATAAAAGAAAACATGCTGATCAGACGCTTTGATGGAATATCTATAAACGAACATGACGTAATTTAAACTATATAGGATTAGAAAATGTTATTTATCGTTTTAATAAATTGCATTTTATTTCAGACACAAGTTCAGCAGCACTGATCTTAGGAGGGTTGGGCTACCTCCAGGCTCACCTGCCCCCTATCTATCCATTAGAGTTCTTCTACTGTGGAGACTCTCATAAATTTACAGGAGTTAGGACTGCAGGTAATACAGGGTGCCGTGAAGTGGCCTTGCAGCTTACACATGCGTTTGCAAATGTGTGCCAACTAAAACCCTGTTTTTAATGCATACTGCTAGACAGGTTCATTTGGTTGGTCAGCAAACTGTTTGGTGAATTGAGCTGGAAATTTTTTCGTTTTTTTTCTCACATGCGTTGCCCTTCCATGTGCTCTTTGCTATGTAGGCCAGTTATAGGTGGGGGCAGGGGTCATTTGTTTGTGGTTTGGCACTGATCTTATTAAATCAAAATCTGCAAACAGATCATTTATTCATATAGGACTGGTATTCTCTGCAATGTTTTGCAGACCATGCATTTATTTTTTTACTCCTTTCCCCAATCAAATTCAATTTTAACCACTTGCCGACCGCTCACATGGAGCGTACTGCGGCAAAGTGGCTCGATTCCGTCCAGCGACGTAGACCTACGTCGCTGGACTCCTCACCTTGTGGGAGGCTCGCTCCCGCTGTATTCAGACACAGCGGGAGTCGGGCCAGGGGAGGAGAGGCGGTGATCACCGCCGCTCTTCCCCGATCGTCGGGGATCGAGTGAGGAAATCCGCCCGCTCGTGTAAACAAAGCGGGCGGATCTTCTATGTGACAGGCAGGGACAGATTGCAGGATTCAGCATAGCTGAACCTGCGATCTGTCCCTGTGTCACACAGTCCCCTCCCCCCACACACGTCAGTAAGCACCAGGCATACATTTAACCCCTTGATCACCAATAGTTAACCCCTTCCCTGCCAGTGTCATTATTACAGTAACAGTGCATATTTATAGCACTGATTACTGCAGTAATGTCACTGGTCCCCCCAAAAGTGTCAAAAATGTCAGTTAAGGATCCAATCTGTCCGCCGCAATGTCGAAGTTCAGCAAAAATCGCAGATCGCCGCCATTACTCGTTGAAAAAAAAAAAAAACAAACAATGAAAATTACATAAATCTTTCCTGTAGTTAGTAGCTGCGATAACTTTTGCGCAAACCAATCAAAATACGCTTGTTGCTATTTTTTTTACCAAACATATGTAGCAGAAAACAAATTGTCCTAAAATGTTAAATTTTGAATTTTAAATTTTAAATTTTTTTGGGGAATTTCATATAAAAAAAAAATGTGAAAAATGTTATTTTTCCAAATTGTTGCTCTTTTTTGTTTATAGCGCAAAAAGTAAAAATCGCACAGGCGATCAAATACCACCAAAAGAAAGCTCTATTTGTGGGGGGACAGCGTCGCACGACAGCGCAATTGTCCGTTAAAGTAACGCAGTGCCAAATCGCAAAATATAGCCTGGTCAGGAATGGGGTAAAATCTTCCGGTCTTAAAGCGGTTAAAAATACGCTCATTGAGAATTTTTTTGTCAAAGACATGTAGCTAAATACATTTTGACCTAAATATATGACAAAAATTGAATATATTGGATATTTTTTAACTGTCAAAGTAGAAAAATAGTTATTTTTTCAAAATCGTCGCTTTTTTTATTAATATCACAAAAAATGAAAAGCGCAGAGGTGATCAAATACCACCAAAAGAAAGCTCTGTTTGTGGGAAAAAAGGACGTAAATTCCGTTTGGGTACAGCGTTGCACGACTGCGCAATTTTCAGTTAAATTCGCACAGTGCCAAGTTGAAAAAAGTGGCCTGGACGTAAAGCAGGAAAATCCTCCGGTCCTAAAGTGGTTAAATAGAGATGCACTGAAATTTCAGCGGCTGAAGTGGTATTTTGCTAACAGAAGAAAAAGTGCCAAAAATGGCGTTGAAAATGCACTTGAGTCTGCTGCAATTTTTTCGTGATTTTACTGTGCTCATGGTGTGTTTTTTAAGGGTCACACGACTCAAACTGCATTAAAAACGTAACATGGGTGCGGTATTAAGAGTTCTTGCAGCATTTTTAATGCACTTCATCAGGGAGGTGTGTTTTTGATGCAGTTTTTTTTTTTTTTTTATTTAACCGACCAAAAATGCAGCAAGCAAAATTTTTAACACCACAAAAAGGAGCGCAATTATGTATAAGACATACATAGAATTTAAAGGGATACATTTTTCTTCAGCTCTTCTTGCGGTAAAAAGGTGCCGATAAAGGCCGACAAATTCAATTAAATTCATGATATTAAACAAAAAGTTGATTAGAATACAATTCTATATAAAATATTTATTTAAAACTGTCACTTTCAGTTTTAGGCCAAGTGCATCCTGCATTTTTGTTTTCGGCACCAAAATTTCTATTTGGTGCACACCTCTAATTTTAAATGAGTTTGGAAGTATGGGGCACCGTATACTATGCAGAAAAAAAAAAAAAAGGGGGGGGGATCTATTTTTACTTACATCAAACATGGAAGCATCTTTTTCCCAGACCCTTAAGACAGAACGTGGCACTGGAGGGCGCTGCAGGAACACAGTCTGATTTGCTGGCTGGTCTATATTCACAGATGTCATATATGCAGATGACGTGTCTTCACCAAACTAAAAAGAAAAATGTAAAATGTCAAAAAAACTCATATAAACATTCAAGATGGTGGCAGAGTACTTGGATATAATATAAATCAGGCAAATTTAAAACCTAAAGCTGAAATCCCGCCAGGAGGAATTTAATATTGGCTAGGTAGTTGCATTTCTTCTGCAAAGTTCAATCTCTGCTTAAATTTTACATTAATTGTTTTTCAGAATTTCTTCTCCATCAAGCAGGTCCCTTATCCCAGTCTTTCAGGCTGTGCAGCTGAGTGCTACTCTTTTCTCCCTATGGAGAAATGCCTTCCGATCAAGTTTCCTCCTTGTAGTTTACTGAAGGCATGAGTATATCACGCTTTCTTCTGTGGGCAAGTAAAATCCCCACAGCATTCAGTGGTGACCAGCCACTGACTTCTAGCTGTGCTCTGCTACACTCTTGAGCTCTCCCTACAAACATGTCATCATGTTCCCAATTAATCACAGAAAATGTAGTTCCCATTTACCCCATCAAATGTTGGGGGGGGGGGGGGGGGGCTGCCTTTACACACACACACACAAATTTTAATGGCCTCCCAGTCTTAGTCCGTAGGGCTCAATATTGAGTTGGCCCACCCTTTGTAGCTATAACAGCTTCAACTCTTCTGGGAAGGCTGTCCACAAGGTTTAGGAGTGTGTCTATGGGAATGTTTGACCAGTCTCCCAGAAGAACATTTGTGAGGTCAGGCACTGACTTTGGATGAGAATGCCTTGGTCACAATCTCCACACTAATTCATCCCAAAGGTGTTCTATCTGGTTGAGTTCAGGACTCTGTGCAGGTCAGTCAAGTTCCTCCACCCCAAACTCGCTCATCCATGTCTTTATGGACCTTGCTTTGTGCACTGGTGCAGAGTCATGTTGGAACAGGAAGGAGCCATCCCCAAACTGTTCCCACAAAGTCGGGAGCATGAAATTGTCCAAAATGTCTTGGTATGCTGACGCCTTAAGAGTTCCCTTCACTGGAACCAAGGGGCCAAGCCCAACCCCTGAAAAACAACCCCACACCATAAACCCCCTCCACGAAATGAGTTGGACCAGTGACTAAAGCAGGATGCAAGATTGGCCCTTGGGACAAGAGATCTTCACTGATAGGCAGTCTCCAAGGGACGTAGGCGACCAGCCGCACCAGGTCGGTGTACCAAGATGGGCGAGGCCAGTCCAGGGCCACTAGAATGACCGGAATTCCCTTGGCCCCGATTCTGCACAAGAGCCGCGACAGAAGCTTGAGAGGAGGGAAGGCGTAGGCCAGACGATACTGGCCCCACCAGGCAACCAGATCTTCTGTGGCGTCCGCCAGAGGATCCTGTGACCTTGCCACAAACCTTGGTACCTTTGTTGAGCCGGGACGCCAACAGATCAACCTCGGGGGGTGCCCCACTGGAGGCATAACTGATGAAACCTGTCTGAAAGAAGGGACCACTCTCCTTGGTCCCAACGCCTGTCGGCTGAGATGGTCCGCCTGCGGGTTTTACATTCCTGGAATGTGTACGGCGGAGAGGACCGGAACAAAGTGTTCTGCCCATGGGAGAATGCCGCATACTTACCGGGCTGCCAATACAAACTTTGTTCTTCCGTGGCATTGTCGGACTGATTCCTCACCGAAAGCCCCCAGAGTCAATCCGTCCAGTGATCGAGGCACAGCCCGATCACCCGGAGCTTCAAGACATTGATCAGCAGTCTGGACTCTTCCAGTGTCCAAACACCCTGAGCAAAGCTCAGACCAAGGACGCCTCTCCACCAAGACAGACTGGCATCCCTGGTGACCACTATTCATTACAAGGGGAGAAAGAGAAAAGTCGTAGAGCGAAGCCACCAGACCAGAGACCCCTTGGTTGCCCTGTTTAGCCGGATCTGATCGTCCAGAGACTTCGGACACTTGTCCCATTTTACCAGGATCTCCCTTTGAAGGGACCTAGTATAGAACTGTGCAATTGGAACTGCCTCAAAAAGGTAGATAACATCAGGAGTTTGTCCAGTGGAAGGAACACACTGGCTAGAGCTGAATCCAGAGTCAGACCCAAATAATCCAATTTATGGATGGAATCAGAGCAGACTTCTGGTAATTTAGAAGCCAACCAAATTCCCTTAGGGTCTGTATAGTGATCTCTAGGTCATCCCATCAGGGTAGGAGAGGACTACGCCTGCAAGAGGTCGTCCACATAGCCCAGTACTGCAATCCCCCGCTGACATAGCAATGCCAAAATCGGGGCCAACACTTTTGTGAAGACCCGAGGAACAGAGGCAAGACCAAAGGGTAAAGCCACAAACTAAAAATGCTCTTCTCCTACAGCAAAACTGAGGATGCGCTGGGGTCAGGCGCATATTGGAATGTGCAGGTAAGCATCCTTGATGTCAATAGAGGCAAAAAAAATCCCTCTAATGTAGGGATGGCACCACCGAGCGAATGGACTCCCTTCTGACTCTATTCAGTTCAGGGCCTTGAGGTCCAGAATTGGACGTACCCTGCCCTCTTTCTTTGGGACTGTGAACAGGTTTGAATAAAAACCCTGAAAACGTTCCGAGGCCAGGATCACACCCTGAAGATCCTTTTTCGGAGGGTAAGAACGAAAACTCGATCTTGTAGCCAGACAGTATCACTTCGTGGACCCATTTGTCCTTTACCACGGGCCTGGAAATGAGCGAAGACATCCCCCATCCCAGGCATGGGTGAGTGCGCATCTTCATGCTGAAGGAACCTTGTCCGACGTCACACTCTACCTGCCGAACCAGGGCCGCTTGGATCCTCGGGGACAACTTGAAAGGTTTTGAACCCTTCCCAGTGAATCCTGAGGGACGAAAAAACTTCTTGTAAACCGAGAAAGACGGGCCACATCTGTGACAAGGTTCCTTACCCTTTCAAGCCTGTGGAAGAAAGGTACTCTTCCCCCCCGTGAGACTCTTAATGATGTCATCCAGAGTAGCCCCAAACAGGCGATCGCCTGTTTCCGAAGCCTGTGTACCTCTATGTGTTTAATAAAAAATGCTGTGAATACCTGATTTCAGTGTGCTGCTCGGCGATCATGTGACCAGCCGGCTCTCTCCTCTCCCCATCTGTCAGATGCTGGGGGCGGGGCCGAGATTGCCCTGCTGACGTCACTCAGGAGGAGAGAGAGAGCCGGCCAGTCACGTGATCGCCGAGCAGCACACTGGAATCTGGTATTCACAGCATTTTTTCTATAAAACACAGACAGAGGCACACAGGCTTAGGAAACAAAGATTATTATTTAACACAGTAACAGTTTTTCAGCGGGGGGGGGGCATGACAGGGCAGACAGGCAGGGAGGGGGGGGGGGGGGGGGGGAGGAAAACCGGGAGGAGAACAGGAGAACTGCGGATGACGGAGGCACGTAAACTGACCACGGTGTCAGGTCTCAGCAGTCAATTTGGCCCTCTAACATTTTAGGTGTTACGGGTTGTCAAATTACACAGCACAAGCACTGTGTTGTATAACATGCGTTAAAGGAATAAGATCCATTTTTTTTTTTTTTAGGGTAACAAACACTTTAAGATAGAATACACGCCTAAGTACCACTGCCGAAACAGACAGCCTAGAGATCAGGGGAGCCGAATCCAAAGAGGCATCACAGATAAATTGCATCCCTTGGACCAACTGGTCCGCCAGTTCAGCAAAGGCAGGGGGGAAGCTGCTCACCCTCCAGGTCACGGCGCAAAAGTTTAGCCCACTCGGTCAAAGTTTGTGACACCAAGCAATGGTGAAGACCGGCCTAAGCACTGAACCAGCAACAGTGAACATATTGCGGGCCACAGCCTCTGCTTTTTTGTCAGCCCGATCTTTAAAGGCCGGCGATTCCTCAACCGGAATCATGGTTGCCTTATTTACCTGTAAACCGGGGGGGGACCACCACCGGTGGAACAGTCTGCTTTTTAAAGAAGAGACTCCCCAAAGGAGTACCATACCGAAAAGTGTTTAGGAACCACAAAGGGACATTTTGGAGGCCCCCACTCTAGGGACAAATCTGTCGAAATAGGAGAGATAAGGACACATAAGGACACACTTTTGCCACGCAAGGCGGCTTGTGAGTGGCAAAGGGGACAGACACCTCAACTGCATCCTCCATTTTTTAAGTTTCACGCACAGATACAATCAGTGCATCCCCCAGCGCCTTCTTGTGCGCAGCTGCAGGTGTGGAGGAATCATCCTCACTAGCCGATAATTCAGGGAACGTGGCCAAAGACCCCACAGAGTTGGCCCCGTCTGCGGCAGCCGAGTAAGATTCAGGATCTGATGAGACAGAGGAGGCAGGGGCGCTTTTTTCTAGCGCGCCACCCAAAAGCCACCCCCCACACAAAGGGCTCCAGGATTGCTGTCAGTGCATCAATGGATGGCTGGGGACCCTGAAGGACATGTAGCCTCTGAGATGGGTCAGGTGGGGAAACATGCTCCAGAGACTCTAATAAAGAAGGGGAACCCCACAAAAAGTGTCTAGCACTGCAAAAGACACCCCACCATACTGATAGCACCACCAGGTCGCCAGCAAACAAAGCACCCCACACTCACAGACTCACCACTCCACCAGAGTAGCACTGACTGTACCAGGATGCATTTGCGCCATGTGTGGCGTCCAAGGGAAAGAGAAAACCCAGGAGTCCCAGGGGGAAAAGGAGGAGCTCCCACAGCTCGCCGCCCAAGAGGCTCCTCTGTAATGGGCTGCCGCTCTTTAGCATCCCGGCCGCCGCACGCGAAATCCACGGGACCCAGGAGGAATCCCTGGAGCCCAGGCTGCAAGCACGAGGGAAGGGAGAACTGGGCACAGGGCCACTATAGCAGGCAGTGTCGTTGCCCCCCCCCCCCCCCCCCCCCAAGCCGATAGCCCAGTACAATGTAGCCTCAACCATGATCCCAGTACAACCGCTTCTCTACCGCAACGTATATATACTGTGGGCAGTAGGAAAGCAGTTAATGTCCTGCATAAGGCCAGGGTTACCCAGAGTCAAAACTCAAGGTGTCATTACTGTTATGCATTCAATTTGAGGCTTGTATGAGATGCAGTTACATAACTAGAGGAGTGGCACTGCCAGGTTAAAAATATAAAACTGTCTGTTACTGATAGGTAATGTCGCTGGCTTCCACCTTTGTTTAGCTAAGGTTGCTCCAATTTAAAATCAGATTGCCTTATTCACTTTCTGTCCAAAATCCATACCCTATTCTTAAAAGTTAGCCCTTTAGATAGGCTACTGAGTAAAGCCGTCTTTGTCCGGCCACACACTAAAGCCTGGTACACACACACACACACACCCAGTGGGTTGAATATAAGAAAAAAAAAAGTCAGAGCCGCTGTACTCACTATGCGAAGTACAGGATCTCCCCCACTGAGCTGTTGTGTTCTGACAGGAAGGAAGACACCCCCCCCACCACCACCAGAACACTGTCGGTCAGCTGCTGTCGGACAGACCGACATACACACGGGCAAAACGTCTGTCTTTTCTTTTCCAACTGGCAATTGTCTGCTTTGTGTGTACTCCGCTTTACTGATCAGTTCTGTTTTGACTCCCCAGATCTGTGTACGCCTTACTGCACAGTGCCGCATAAAACACTTTGCTTTGTTTAAGCCATAGTGCTGGGTTTTATAGGATTTTTCATGTACAAGCTTCTGAGTGTGCTGCTGGCTTTGAAAATACAGGGATGGGATCCACACGCTGGACCATGAAAATGAGTAACTGCCATTTTCCCTTTATGTACCATTAGGAAGGAGCTGGGTAGGCCCAAAGTAAGCTTTCTCTCAATTTATTCACTGCTATACAAGTCCAAGTGATGAAACTCCAATGGAGGAGCGGTTCTAAAGGCTGAAGGTAAATTATCTTGAAGTGCAGCTTCCCTTATACTTACCCAAGCCCAAATCTCAATCAAGCGCAGTGCACAAGAACAGCAGCTCTCTCCCTCCTCAGAGGCTCAAAGACAGCAGCGGGAGCCATTGGCTAACTGTGTGGAGGTGATTTGACTGGGGGATAACAGAGAACGTTGTTCCTGCTTAGCAGAAACACAGGATCTCCATCTTCCCCTCTCAGAGAATGACGATCTGCCTCGTTTACATAGGCAGACCGCTGTTCTGCCTCTCTCAGGAACGATTGCCGGCAAACATCAGGTCCTCTGGACCCGCTGATTGGACACAGTGGGTCGCCGGCGGCACACATGGGCTCCGCAGACCTGGAAATAAAGAGGACGTACAGGTACATGATTTTGCGCTGAATGGCCCCCTTACTGCAGAACATGTACGTGGGACGGTCCGGAAACAAAAAAACAACAAGGCTTTAATATCACTTTAAATCTCATTCTTACCAATACATGTTCCACATTTTCAAAGATGTCCCCCCTGTGATAGCGCACAGGCAAATCCCAGGGGCAATGCAGACTGTGCTTCTGGCTGGTTATCTGACAAATCTGATGGTTCCCTGTGATAACGAAAGGAAAAATACAGCAGTTTGAGGCGTATGCAAAATAAAAACTGAAAACAAAGCTCATAAAAAAATTCTGAGGTTCAGTATCTTGGTAAAGAGCCCTCCCCCCCCCCCCCCCAATCAGTATTTTCTCTACCTGTTTGATAGGTTTCCAGGCTATACTTGTGATAGCAGTCAGTTTCCTTCTACTGAATGACCCTAAACACTCTTCTCCACAGCAGTGATCACCACTAGATGAGAGCACAAGGATTTGTATAAAATTGTCAAAAATATTTGTCTGAATATTTACAGTACATGATCTGATCATTCATGAATCAGAATGGGGACTTCGCCCAAGCAACCCTTCTATCTAATCTATGCTTACTTTAAAAAAAAAAAAAAATACCTAAATTCTCCAATTTATTATCTCATCTAGGAGACGGTTGTCAACTGGACAGGAAAGTGAGGGGAAGCTCTCTAACAAAGCATCAGATAGCAGTACAAACCTGACAGGGTTTAAAGTGGTTCTAAAGAGGTTAACCTGACCAAGTCACCCGAACAGGCTTTGCTTGGACATTCTCCAGGGCCGATGCTTTCCGCTCTTGGTGGTCCCCTACTGTCCCGTTTGACCTTGTCAAGCATAAATTGACCTGAATCATGCTAAATGAACGCCTCTCTGGCACGCTTCTGGATGGGCGCCACCAATCTGATAAAGTTTGGGAACCCCTGCATCCACTACCTATCTGCCTCTTTGTAATTATTGCCAAATGGGCCCTCCAGCCTATGTGGCTTAGTCAACTTGTCTTATCGGTGCCCACTCTTGGACCGTTGTTCCTTCTCCTGCTTCTTTCCTTTGTCGTTCCCCCCTTACTTTCTCTTTGTCTCTCCTCCTCTTGTACTTTTGGTCACTTTACGTGACTCCGCTACGATGAGGCTATAGTTCCTAGTGGCCTTTGTGGCGTCGTTAGCAGTGTTAATTTTGGCAGCAAATTTCAATTTAGTTTTAGTCTTAGTCTTAGGACTAAAATAGCATTTTAGTTTTAGTCCTATTTTTAGTCTTCTGCAAGTGTTTTAGTTTTAGTCGTATTTAGTCGACTAAAACTCCAGTATATTTTAGTTGACTAAAACGCCCTACATTTTAGTCGACTAAAACTCATTTTAGTCATCTATAATCAAATGGGTGTAGTTCAATTGTAATTTGTAATGCATTATTTAAGCATTTCTCTACAATTTCCAAACTCATTATATACTACTGCTGGTCCTGGAGTGAAAAATCTAATATGTTATTATTTATGCTTTGAGCATGCACCAGTGTTAATTTTTGGCAGCAAATTTCGATTTAGTTTTAGTTATAGTCTTTTGACTAAAATGCCATTTTAGTTTTAGTCGTATTTTAGTCTTAAGACTAAAATGCCATTTTAGTTTTAGTCATATTTTAGTCATCTGAATTGTGTTAGTCGACTAAAACGTTTTAGTCGGTTTTAGTCGACGAAATTAACACTGGTCGTTAGCCCTCTTGCCTCATGGCCCTGTAATGTTTGAGGCCAGGTGGGGGGTGGGCGACGTCCTCAATGGGGATGCTGGGCACCCTGGACTCTCTGGTTGCTATCAGTTTTGGGGACAGATATTGACTTTTGAGTAAATCACTTGGCACACGTGCTAGATTTCCCCCTTTTTATGCCATGCTTGCCTCATGTACCTATGCTGTTCCACTGTTTATTGTAGCTTGTGTTCTTTATAACACATTTTATGTTCGTTTGAATTTGACATGCTTGATTTGTTTACGATTGTTACCCTGTTATTGCAAAATGTAATAAACATTATTGCAAATGAAAGTGGTTCTAAAGGATGAGGGTTTTTTTTTTTTTCTTACCTTAATTCATTCTCTGCAGTCAGGTAAAAAAACTGAGTGCAGCAACCCCCCCCCCCCTCTTTATACTTACCTGAGCCCAATCTCAATCCAGCAATTGGTACAAAAACAGCAGCTCTCTCCCTTAGAGGCTCAGTGAGAGCAGTGGGATCCATTGCTTCCCACTTCTGTCAATTACAGCCAGTGAGGAGGGAGAGGGGCATAGAGCCATGCCACGCACTGTGTGTCTACAGACACACAGAGCTTGGGAGCGAGCCCCCACAGCAAGCGGCTTGTTCTAGTGGGCACACGGTGTGAGGAGGGAGGGCGGGGAGTGTGAGTAATAGGGAAGAGCCAGGAGCGGTGGCAGGGAACTCAAAACGAGGTGGATCAGGAGTGCTGTGTGCAAAACCATTACATAGAGCAGGCAAGCATAATGTGGTATTTAAAAAAAATAAATAAAAAATAAAATAGGGGTGTACAATCATTTTACCCTGGACTCTATCCACTGTTAAAAAAAATAAATAGATTTGGATAGACATACACCAACATGAAACAAATTTCTGACAATACATCACTGTCACTAAGTCTATTTCCACTGGATAAGAGTTAAGCTTCATAAAAAGAACCACCATCGCTACCCTTATACATCCTGGGCATTATTGTAGACTGCAGAAGGAAACACGTGGCCTTGTTCAAACAGCTTAAAAAGGGGTACCCCAGGCATGTTTTTCTTAGGTCTACCAAGCAACCTCTCATAATAATGTTCTTCTATCCACTATAAAATCTTTATTTTGCAGTCCATTAACCACTTAAGCCCTGGAAGATTTTACCCCCTTCCTGACCAGGGCCTATTTTGCGATTCGGCACTGCGTGACTTTATCGGACAATTGCGCGGTCGTGCGACGCTGTACCTAAATTAAATTGATGTCCATTTTTTCCCCACAAATAGAGCTTTCTTTTGGTGGTATTTGATCACCTGTGAGATTTTTTGATCATGCGCTATAAACAAAAAAAAGAGCAACAATTTTGCAAAAATAACAATATTTTTCACATTTTTTTATATGAAATTCCCCCCCAAAAAAATGTAAAAAAATCAAAATTTAACATTTTAGGCCAATTTGTTTGGTAAAAAAAAAAGCGTATTTGGATTGGTTTGCGCAAAAGTTATTGCGTTTACTAAGGGAAAGACTGTCATTTTTATTGTTTTTTTTTTTTTTAACGAGTAATGGCAACGATCTGCAAATTTTTTTGTGGGACTTCGACATTGCGACAGACAGATCGGACCCTTGACTGACATTTTTGGGGGTACCAGTGACATTACTACAGTAATCAGTGCTATACATATTCACTGTTACTGTAAAAATGACACTGGCAGGGAAGGGGTTAACTTTATTGGAGAAGGAGGGGTTAAGTGTGTCCCTAGGGGCGTGCTTCTAACTGTGACTGGATGTGGCTTTTCATGTAACAGCAGAGATCTACGGTCCTACATAGCAGGACCGTATGATCTCTGCTGTTACACAGGGGAGAATGACAGGTGTCTTTGTTTACATTAGCCGCCTGCCTGTCTCCCGATGTAACCGACGATCGCGAGTGACCAGCGAACATCGGGTCCGCCGCTCACACGCGCGGGGAGGGGGTTCCATGAGCCAGCGGCGCGCGCTCGCTCCCTAGAGCCTCACATGCTAGCGACGTAGTACTACGTCACTTTGCCTGTGAGGGGCTGACTTGCGACGTAAATCGTCGTTGGGCAGTCGGCAAGTGGTTAAGGAACCACAGGAGGTCTTAAACCTTCAAGGCATACTGCCATCTACAGGAGAATTGGACCCTGGCAAACCAAATGGGGTTTTTGACTTACCATAAAATCCATTTCTCTGATGTTCATTGACGGACACAGCTCCTGTCATTCTTGACCATTGGGCTATGCTGCCCCCTACAGGAGTAGGACACTAGACAGAAAAAAAAAACACTTCTGGCTACACCCATGGGCAGTCCCAGGGGGTATACTGCCTCTTCCTGCTATAGTCACTCAGTTTGGTTACAAGCAGTGTCAGAAGAATTATAACTCCACAGAGGGGTGGGTGCTGTGTCCGTCAATGAACATCAGAGAAATGGATTGTAGGGTAAGTCAAAAATCCCGTTTTCTCTATCGTTCATTCACGGACACAGCTCCTGTCATTCTTGACCATTGGGATGTCCCAAAGCAGTGTTAAACATGAGGGGTGGGAAACTGGGAAAAAATTCCCAAGGCTAAACACTAGCCAACCAGGTGACAGGGGCTCAAAACAAAACAACTGGAGACCACATGAAAAGACAACACACCCTCAGAGGATCAGGTCCTCTAAACAGCAGCCTGCAAAACCTTGTGGCCAAAGGAAGCATCCGCAGATAGCAACACATCCACCTATAACACTTTGTAAAAGTGTGCACCGGCGACCAGGTGGCCGCCTTGCAAACCTGCATCAGACGCATCACGTCTACGCCGTGCGTCCTTGCCCTTATTAGCCTGTGGAAGAAAGGTACTCTTTCCCCTTGTGAGACCTTTAGATGTCATCCAGGGTAATTCCAAACAGGGGATCTCCTTGAAAGGTAAGATCAGTCAAGGCCTTTTTTGAAGTCTGGCCGCAGACCAGCATTTGAGCCAAAAGACACGTCGAAGGACCACTGCCGAAACAGAGAGCCGAGCCACATCCAAAGAGGCATCACAAATAAACTGCAGCCCCTGGACCAGCTGGTCCGCTAGCTCAGCAAAGGCAGGGGGGAGCTCTTCTCCCTCCAGGTCACAGCATAAAAGTTCAGCCCACCCAGAGTTTGCGACAACATGGTTGCCTTGTTCAATCTGGAAACCGGAGGGTCCACCACCAGTGGAACAGTCCACTTAAGTTACTCCTCATAGGGGTATCGCCTAGAAAATCAATTCAGGACCCCAAGGGAACGCTTTTGGTCGTCCCCACTCTTTAGCGACAATTCTGTCCAAATAGGCGGGGAAAGGAAACACCTTTGCCACTCTGGATGGCTTGTGAGTGCCAAAGGGAACCTGCGCCTCTGTCGCAGCTGAAGCTGCCTCCTCCATTTTTAAAGTCTCACGCACAGATACAATCAGTGCTTCCACCAGCTCCTTTTCGCACGTGGTTGCAGAGGTGGAGGAATCATACTCACTATCAATGTTCCCTCTAATTTTTTACTGTGCTGAGCAAATAAAAAAATTTCTGAGCGCAAACCTTTAGATTGAGCAATGGGGGGGGGGGGGGGGGGGGACGTCAATGCAGAGTGACCAGCTTGTCCCAATCAACTGCAGAGTGCCACAGCAATGCCCCCAATAAACTGCAGAGTGCCACAGCAATGCCCCCAATAAACTGCAGAGTGCCACAGCAATGCCCCCAATAAATTGCAGAGTGTCACAGCAATGCCCCCAATAAACTGCAGAGTGCCACAGCAATGCCCCCAATAAACTGCAGAGTGCCACAGCAATGCCCCCAATAAACTGCAGAGTGCCACAGCATTGCCCCCAATAAAATGCAGAGTGCCACAGCAATGCCCCCAATAAATTGCAGAGTGCCACAGCAATGCCCCCAATAAATTGCAGAGTGCCACAGCAATGCCCCCAATAAACTGCAGAGTGCCACAGCAATGCCCCCAATAAATTGCAGAGTGCCACAGCAATGCCCCCAATAAACTGCAGAGTGCCACAGCAATGCCCCCAATAAATTGCAGAGTGCCACAGCATTGCCCCCAATAAAATGCAGAGTGCCACAGCAATGCCCCCAATAAAATGCAGAGTGCCACAGCAATGCCCCCAATAAACTGCAGAGTGCCACAGCAATGCCCCCAATAAATTGCAGAGTGCCACAGCAATGCCCCCAATAAAATGCAGAGTGCCACAGCAATGCCCCCAATAAAATGCAGAGTGCCACAGCAATGCCCCCAATAAACTGCAGAGTGCCACAGCAATGCCCCCAATAAACTGCAGAGTGCCACAGCATTGCCCCCAATAAACTGCAGAGTGCCACAGCAATGCCCCCAATAAACTGCAGAGTGCCACAGCAATGCCCCCAATAAACTGCAGAGTGCCACAGCAATGCCCCCAATAAACTGCAGAGTGCCACAGCAATGCCCCCAATAAACTGCAGAGTGCCACAGCATTGCCCCCAATAAAATGCAGAGTGCCACAGCAATGCCCCCAATAAAATGCAGAGTGCCACAGCAATGCCCCCAATACATTGCAGAGTGCCACAGCAATGCCCCCCCGCGACCCCGTGCACTTACCTCACGGACGGTCACGGCACTCTGTCTTCAGTCCCCGGCTTCCAGCTTCCCGCGTCTCCATCCTCCCGAGTCCCGGCGCCTCCTCCTCGGCCAATGGCATGAAGTTGGCCTTTCGGCCAATCAGAAAGCGGGAGGACCCGCTCCCTGATTGGCCAGGAGGAGGATCCGTATGACAATAGCGAATTTTCATTCGCTATTGTCACACGATGGGCGTGCTCTCGGGGTGCACGCTCTGCTCCCTGGCCGCTCCGTCTGCGGCTGCGCCGTCTAACTAGGTGCTTGCGCGGGACGTAATTTCCACTGCGCGTCCGCGCACGCGCGCACCTTAAAGGGAACACTGCTCACTATCTGAGTATTCCGGGCGAGTGGTCACAGACCCATGTCCACGGCGGTTGAATCAGATTCAGGATCTGATGAGACAGATGAGGCAGTGGAAGCCGTGGGGGCGCTTTTTGCCAGCTCGTCACCCAAAAACCATCTCTGCCCGGGACACAAAGGACTCCAGGACCGCCATCAGTGCATGAATGGTTGGGACTCAGAGGGTCCCGCAGCCTCAGAGGGGATCAGGTGGGGAGATGGGCTTCAAAGACTACATGAGTCACCAGGGGGACCCCACAAAAAGAGTAAAAACACTTCAGCACCACCCAGTTGCCAGGCACAAATCACCAAGCGATCCTCAGCAGAGAGGGAGAGGACCCCACCAGACTCACCACCCAGCAGAAACAGGCTCCTACAGCCACCAGGATAATCCGCACTCCACATGCCGCGATCAGGAAGTGAAAAGATCCAGGCCTCCGCAAAAGGGGATGAGGATGGATTCCCACCACCAATAATCGCTGCCTACAGGGCTCCACAGACATGGCTGCCGCTATTTTCAATGGCAATCCACTGCAAAATGGCCACCGGACTACACAAACATGGCCACCGTGCATTGATCACACAGGCTACAACAAAATGGTGGCCCCGCACGGCACCAGGAGGGATCCCTAGGCCTTAAGGACAGGCCCAGGCAGGAGCCCCCATCAGGCACATAGCACAGCCGATCGCTAGGTTTCCGGCAGTGCAACATCGCGCCCAGCCCAGCATTGTGATAACACTCCCAAACATAACTCTGTCCCTCAGAACTGAAGCTTCAACAGCCAAGTCATTTAAGCCAGAGAGAAGCAGGATGTCAAGTTGGCCTTTGGGACAGAATATTCTGATAGTCTAGCAGAGCCCACAGTGTTTCTGTGATAAGTAATACCAGGTCAGCATTCCCTGCTCTCAATTTGGGGCTATGAAAACCCCCTGAATCTTTCCATCTTAATCCTACATGGGAGAAGTTTCTGGTACACTTTTTTCTCCAGTCCTTGGACCTATATATAGTTTGTTTTTAAAGCTGATCTCCATGTTTTAGTGAAGTTAAAATAGTTTGTTTGGACCACCTTGGTCCAAAACAAACTATTTAAACTTCACTAAAAACATGGAGATCATTTTAAAATATATGCAGACCAGGAGGCCCACATCTGCTATCCCAACTTTGACAAAATTCACAACACACCTCTGCTTGCAGACTGCTTACCTGGGCTCATACGCAGCCGGCTGAGAAAATCACCTAACAGTTGTCCATGTCGGGGATGTACACGTCTGAGAAGGTTGTAAGATGTTGCTCTGCCCGGGATGTGATCTGTATTCTTGTGCTGCAGCAAGACTTTTTAATCCTTGCTGATGGCTGGTGTAAGTCACTGCTGTGCGAGTGATGGAACTTGAAGCAGGTGACCCAAGACTAGGTCAGTCCAAAGCCGGAGAGATAGCCAAATCACCTGAAGCTGCAGGATGTTATTTAGGAGACGATATTCCATCGACAAAGTCCCCTGAACTGACAGTTCTCAGAACCCTCCTACCCCCACCAGGCTGGTGTCGGTCATCAGGATATGTTCACTGTCCAGAACCCTTACAGAGCCATTGCTGACTGTTGCTCCAAGAAGCAGTATTCCACTTAGCCCACAACCTCATGAGCACAAGAAGGTCAACACTGGAGTAAACACTTTGGTAGGCATCCTGAGGTGCAGAGGATACACAAAATAGAAGAGTCACTAATTATTCGTGCAGATGCCCCACCGCAAAGGTTAGGAAACTGCTAATGTGCCAAAAAAATGGGTACATCTTAAGCAAGCATTCTTTAAGGTCTCCTGAAGCCAGAAAGTCCCTATGATGCAGAGAGGCAATAACGTAAATCACCAATTGCATTTGGGAACAGTGAAAAGGTTGGGGCAGAACCCCTAAAAATGTTCTTCAGTAGGGACTTAGGCAATGACACCTTTATACAAGAGTGCACAATGGAGATCAGCCAGGTGCTGAGAAAACTCCAGAAGATGAGAGATGTAAAAAAGCAGAGGGTCAGGGAACAAAACAAGAGAAAAGGGGGTTTCAAAATTGGCGCCCAGTGACTAAAACGAGTAAATTCCTGCTGCCCAGCCAGAATGGAGTACGTGAAGCGTGACTTAAGAGAGCCGCTCCGAACCTGGAAAGGGCTCCACAGTTAATTTCGGGCCCAAAACCTGTCTGGAAAGGGCTCAAGAGGGGCTCCGTGCCCAAGGGTCACTTGCAGGTGCACAATGCAATGTCTGGACTAGTTTGGTCACAGAAAGATCAAAACTTAAAAGTTATGCATTGTACTGGGTAGCGGCAAGAAGGCAAAGAGACCTCCTGCAGTCGAGAGAAGTACAAGAATTTTGATTTTAAAAGGGAAAAAAAAAAAAAAAAACATTTCTAAAAAAGTAGATAAAAGTCCTAAAACTTTTGAGCTGATCCTTCCAAGACACGAGCATAAAACGAGGCATGGTGGTAATTAGAGGGTATACCCTGATCTGGTCCATTTTATTTTTTCCCCAGTGTGCAATCCTCCGGTGGGCATCAGTACACCTTTGAGATTTGTGTCTCCAAATTAAACGGGAAAGAAAAAAAAAAAAGCTTTGGCTGAACATACATTTTAACATGAAAAATATGCCTGGCACTAGGTCTGCTTCAGTATATTTTCACTTGATAAAGAGTTCCATTTTATAAAAGAGAACTACGGCCACCAAGTTCATTCTTCATGAGCATGCTTGTTAGACTGGAAGTAAAAGCATGCGGCCTCGTTCAAATGGACTTTAAAGATGTACCTGGGGCTGTACTTGCTGAACAAATTTAGGGACAAAAGGATATATAGTATAGTATCAAAGTGTTGAATAAAACACCATGGTTTAGTAAATGATTCATTGTACTGTTATGTTATCTTGTTCTGCTCTACAAAACAAAACAGACATTCTACAATTACCTAGCTGAGCCTCTTTGGCCATCTGCGTCTCATGGATGATGTTCCTTAGGATCTGCTCCTCCTGGATCAGTTTATGCTTCTCCAGAACCTCCTGCTGTCTCAGATAATGGTCATGCTGCTTCTGATATTCCTTCAGTTCGTTCAGAGTCCTTTGCAGAGACCTAACAACAGAGCAAGGAGTGACCAGTTCAGTGTTGAAAAATAATAGGTTTGGGTTAGCCCTAAAAGTGGCAAATCTGGATACAGTACAAATAATTACTAACTACTAATGAATCCAGTAGACAAACATACCTTAGGGCACACAGGGACTGTATTTTTTCCTACCGCCTAACCTTCCCCCATATCTGACAAACTGACCCACTCTCTACCTGTCTTTTTAAAAACACCCTACCTTCTTCCACTTCCTTCTCTTGCCTAGGTCCTTTTTGGTTTAGTTACCCTTTAAAAAGGTTGTAAACCACAGATTTTTTTTTTTTTTTAAAAAAACAAACACCTGAAAGGCAAACACATAATGAGCTAGTATAAATCGCATACTAGCTCATTATGAAATACCTGAGAACGAAGCTCCGCAGTGCCACCTGCTCACCTCTCTCACGAGAGACATGTTCGTTGCCCTTCTTCTGGGTTTGCAGCATCCGGCCATCTGATTGGCTGGAGCCACAATGACGTCACACTCGCGCATGTGCGGGGGAGCCGACGTTCACGGCACAGGGCTCTGAAGGAACAGCACGAGCGGCCGTTCCTTCAGAGCACATGCGCCAGTGACGTCACTGGCTGCATGCAATGTAAATATTTCCTAAACGGTGCAGGTTTAGGAGATATTTACAGTACCTATAGGTAAGCCTTATCATAGGCTTACCTATAGGTACAAGTTGCAGAGGAGAGTTTACTTCCTCTTTAATGCTATGAACACCTACTAATGTCTCTAGCTCACCCATCTGTATTGCTCTTGGCATACTGGAGGTTGATTTACTAAAAACGGAAGAGTGCAAAATCTGGTGAAGCACTGCATAGAAACTAATCAGCTTCCAGGTTTTTATTCAAAGCTTAATTTAACAAACTGAAGTTAGAAGCTGATTGGCTACCATGTACAGCTGCGCTAGATTTTGCATTCTCCAGTTTTAGTAAATTAACCCCATTGTGACAAAAATCAGGGTGACTTATGGGATCTAAAGGATTATTATTGACTAAACTTAAATTCCTTTTATATTTTTGCCACATTTGGCTTGGGTTTAGATCAGCAGTCCCCAAACTGTGGCCCTTTGCTTGCTTTTATCCGACCCTTGAGATAGTATTCTGTCCACTGACAACAACGTGGCATAATTCCTGTGACTGACCCCAAGGATAGCGGGGCATAATTCCTGTGACTGACCCCAAGGATAGCGGGGCAGAATTCCTTCCACTGACACCAAGGATAGCGGGGCAGAATTCCTATTATTGACACCAAGGATAGCGGGGCAGAATTCCTTTCACTGACACCAAGGATAGCGGGGCAGAATTCCTATTATTGACACCAAGGATGGGGCAGAATTCCTTTCACTGACACCAAGGATAGTGGGGCAGAATTCCTATTATTGACACCAAGGATAGAAGGGCAGAATTCTTTCCACTGACACCAAGGATGGGGCAGAATTCCTTCTATTGACACCAAGGATAGCGGGGCAGAATTCCTTCTACTGACACCAAGAATAGCGGGGCAAAATTCCTTCTACTGACACCAAGGATAGCGGGGCAGAATTCCTTCTACTGACACCAAGAATAGCGGGGCAGAATTCCTTCTACTGACACCAAGAATAGCGGGGCAGAATTCCTTCTACTGACACCAAGGATAGCGGGGCAGAATTCCTTCTACTGACACCAAGGATAGCGGGCAGAATTGCTTCCATTGGCACCAAGGATAGCAGGGCAGAATTGCTTCCATTGGCACCAAGGATATCGGGGAAGAATTGCTTCCTTTGGCACCAAGGATAGCAGGGCAGAATTGCTTCCATTGACACCAAGGATGGGGCAGAAATCTCTCCACTGACACCAAGGATAGTGGAGAATTCCTTCCATTGACACCAAGGAAGGGGCAGAATTCCTTCCATTGACCCCATTAATAGGCCATTGTTAACTACCACTGGAGGCCAGGACATTTTCTACCCTCGCTGGCCCTAGTATAGCACCGCTAAATTCCAAACTAGCCCATTGCATAGAAATTTTGGAGACCCCTGGTTTAGATGAACCTCAGTGGAAAGCAGCAAACACTCACCTATGTTGGGCCTCCAACTTCTGCTCCAGTTTTTGTTGGCACAGAACAGCCTTCCTCCTTTTATCGGCCTCGTAGAAGAAAGGTCGCAATTCCAGTACACGGTCATAGCACAGAACCGAGTGATTATATTCCCCCAACATCTACAACGCCACAAGAAGGAAAAAAGCATTTGTTCATTTGGGCACGTAGCTCATTGGCTTAGAAGTACAAGCATTCAGATGAATAAAGGGTCACAATTATATTTTTTGTAGTAATGTGTGTCTTTACACTCTTAATGGTGACATGAAATGCCAACTGAATAAAACACAGATTCATACCCCTGACACTTACTGCATATATGTTCCCAAGAGTGTAGTGGCTGACCAGGGAGTCCGTGGACACATCAAGCCCAGGAGACACATCAAGGGCAGTGTGTACAAGGATAGCAGCATCAGCCGAGTAATGTGCGCGGTGCAAAACATTCGCCATGTTCAGTAGTGCAATATCCTTATTATGTCTGCAGAGAGAGGACAGAAAGGGTCACTTTAACAGAATGCTAGCGGTATTCTACCAGAGTACACAAGATGGACAATGAGGGGAAAAATTTCACCAAAAGTAGAACAAGGACTTAAGTATCAAAAATATGAGCTACTGCCTAAAGTGGAATTTTAGGGGGATATATAAAATTTTTGTATAGAGTTCCAGGAAGTTATATCTAAAGATACAAAAGATTTTAGCTCTGCAATCGCTAACATTTCAATAAAAGTATTTTCTCTAGCGCTCATCGACAGACGTAGTCCTCGGTGATACACCACCTTCGGGTTATGTTACCTCCGCAGGAGCAGGACTAGACAGGAAATTAAAAAGCTCTGGCCACACCCTAGGGGCAGTCCCAGAGGGTATATCCTCTCTCTCTCTGCCTCAGCAAATCAGTTATTTTCTGTCTAGTTAGGAGTAAGGACCTAGATACCTTGCTGGGATCTTAGGTCCTGGCAAGAATTTTTTTCTAAAAGGATTTTTTGGACAGCTTTTTTTCTCCAGTGTTCCTGTGAGATCTTCAAGCAAGAAAGCTGAACTGGGCGACGGGCTGGATGTTGAGATCCGGTGGTCACCCCAGTTCAGCCTACGAGCGCGTGCAGGCCATAGCTCCGCGCTGGGTCGGCCGCGACAAAGTCCCATTAAAGGACTGAACCCGCGAGTTAAACGTCTCGCTGAAACGCCAAAGACCATGAGTCATGGCGTCCGTATCGGTCGACAGCCCTCCCGCCCCGGTGGAGAGGGGTACTGTCAGGAGTTGGTGCCCGCCTGGTTCCGGTATGGTGAGTAGTATGTTCCCCCTTTCCCCCTGACGGGTTTTGTGGTGAACGCGGGCCCCTCTCTGTATGGTAAGAAAGAGTTTCTTTCTATCCTATAACATGTCACAAATCCTCCTACTTTGAGTGTGATTTTATGTGTGCAAAAAGCCAGGAGGCTTGGTTTGGGAGCTAACAATCTATTGTATACATGTTTTAAAGATGTAATCTGTGGCATTCTGGGAATCTTATGGGTTAAGTATAAGCTACCTACCAGTCAGAAGCCATGGACATGTAGACTGCCTTCCAAGTCAGATCTCCAGCTAATAGCAGGCCTCCCGAACGGCCATGCGGTCCGCCAGGGCCGGTACCGCCAACCACGCCATATCCCCATGCAGTGTGTGCCTGCAGCACACCGCTAGTCAGCACAGGCCGCCGCCATTTTTTTTGCTGGATCGCACGAGCCGCCATTTTGGCGTAGCCTCGTGTCTCCAGCATGGGGGCGGCCATGTTTGAGGTGATTCTACACCTCGTGGAGCTTGGGGGAGGCGCCGGAAGGCGTGCAGAGGGGCGGAGCCGCCTCCTTTCTTCCTGGGCAGCCAGCCAAAAGACTTCCTGTTTGTCTAAGACAGCGCTGTAAGCTGTTGCAGTTCAACTCTGTACATCAAGTGGTGAGCCTGGGGGTCTATCTCTCTCTCTCTCGATCGATAGGGATCCCTAGCAGGTAACACTAAGGGGTTTTTTTGTGGCGCTGAGGGTCAAAAAAAAAAAAAAAAAAAAAGTTTTTTCTTTTTACTTTGAATTATATTATCCAGGAAGTAACTGGAGTTATCATGGACCCTGCCACACATATTCCCCCACCTGTTTCCCTCGAGGGGGCCTCGGGACCCGCCGGTGCACAGAGTATAGAGTCATTTACAGCAATTTTGGAGTCTATGGTGGCTCGGGTGGAGGCGGCCTGTCAGGGACGGGGGTCAAGGAAGCGACCCCCGCCTACCCCTATACTATCTGACACCTCTGACTCTGATTCAGAGATGGTCACTGCAGTTGCAGGTTCCTCTGCAAGGGCTGCTATCCCAGGTAAAGCCCCCTCAGACAGTGAGGAGGACGCTTCTTCTCCTGCTATAATTCAGGAAGAAGCATTGGTGGACGCACTAGTTGTTGCAGTGCAAGAAACCTTAAAACTTGAGGCTTTACCGGCAGAGGCAACTGAAACAGAAAGGCCTTTTGGTACTAATAAGCCCATCAAGACGGCGAAGGCTTTTCCTGTACCTAAATGTTTTGGTAATCAGATTAAAGGAGAATGGGAGCATTCTAAACGTACCTTTACTATTTCCAAGCGTATTGCTAGACGCTATCCGTTTGAGGAATCCATCATTAAGAAATGGACGGTACCACCAGTCGTGGATCCGCCTATTTCCAGGCTGAATAAAGCCACGGTTATTCCAGTGGAGGACACTTCGTCCTTTAAGGATCCGGTGGATCGAAAGATAGAAGCGGAGTCCCGCACTATCTTTTCTCTGATAGGGTCAGCATTTAGACCAGTAATTGTTATTGGTCTAGTTTCCCAGACACTTACAGAATGGGCGAAAATGGTACGCCAAGATCTTAGGGGAAAAGATATTCCCCAGGAGACATCTGATTTGATGGAACAGATCATACTAGGGCTACGGTTTATCTGTGACGCAGCCTTGGACACTACTCCCCTATTAGGGCATGCATCTAAGTTAGCAGTGATCCTCAGACGTGTGCTGTGATTAAAATGCTGGTCAGCTGACCTAGGTTCCAAAAAGACTTTGACCAATCTCCCTTTCCAGGGGAATCGTCTATTTGGAGCCAACCTAGATGAAATCATTAAGGATGCCACCGGGGGCAAGAGTACTTTTTTGCCACAGGCTGCAAAAGCTAAGGGACCTCGCAACAAGCGAGGACCTTTCTTTACCGCCCATAAAGGGCGCCCGGCTGGTACTCCCGGGAAAGGCAAGACTCCTCCAGGAGGGTTCAAGAAGGGCTGGTCGGACAAGCAGAGGACCAACCCAGCCAAACCCGAAATAAAGGAGTACACAGCCTGAAGGTGCGCCCCCACCCGATTTCAGGGTGGGGGGACGTTTTCACCGGTATTCAGGACATTAGATCGAGCATCAACCACTACTACCGGTGCGATTCTTCCCTTCCAACATTTAAGTACAGGAAGCGGTAGTTACCGTTCCCTGTATAGATCTTTTCCTTTACCTTTTCCTAAGATTAGTCCCGATACCTCACAGGAATCGGATCCGATTGACCAGATAGGCCAAGTAGCCTCTAGTCGGGTGACTTCGGTCCCTGGGGTTCAACCAGAAAAGATCACCTTTCCTGATAACTATCAGGTATCTGATAAATGTGTGGGAACAGGAAACGACCAGACTTTCTCGGATGGTCGGGGCCAGATAGCTCTAGGGACGCCTGGTTCAGATCCAATCAGCGCCAGTGGTCCTAGAAATTCTAGGCTGGCCTCTTCAAGCCGGCCTGGCCGACTTGGACATGTTAGTCGCAGACGTTCCGTGGGAACTTCGTCTCAGGGAGTGTCTGTAGTCTCAAGGACCTATTTACTTTCGTGCTTTACAGTCGCTGGTTTTAATGGCTTGGCCATTGAGACCCAAGTACTGAAGGACAGAGGTTTGTCTACTTCAGTCATTCCTACCCTTATTAAAGCAAGGAAAGCGACTTCCAGCAAAGTCTATTATCACACATGGAAGACTTATATTGCGTGGTGCGAATCTTTAGGATTTCCTCCACGTACCTATTCGGTGTCTCGAATATTGGCCTTTTTGCAACAAGGGGTTGAGCAGAAGCTAGCCTTGAGCACCATCAAGGGTCAAGTTTCAGCATTAGCAATCTTCTTTCAGAAACCTTTAGCTACCAAATCCTTGGTGCGAAATTTCATCCAGGGGGTGCGGCACCTGGCTCCTCCAGTCCGCGCGCCCTTACCGCCCTGGGATCTTAATTTGGTTTTGTCGGTTCTACAGAAACCTCCCTTTGAAAACATCAGGGAGATTCCCTTGCTTACTTTATCCCAGAAGGTGGTCTTCTTGGTGGCTATTACTTCTGCTCGCAGGGTGTCAGAACTGGCTGCATTATCATGCCAGTCCCCATACCTAGTGATTCATAGGGATAAGGTAGTACTTCATCCTAAGCCATCTTTTCTTCCTAAGGTGGTTTCAGATTTTCATCTGAATGAAGATATTGTACTACCTTCCTTGTGTCCTCAGCCCAAGCATCATCGGGAACATGCGTTGCATTCCTTGGATGTGGTTCGGGCAATCAGGGTATACCTGAAAGCTACGGAATCATTCCGTAAGACGGATTCACTTTTTGTGATCACGGATGGCCCCAGAAAGGGTTTGCCTGCATCTGCCGCGACCATTGCCAAATGGATTAGACAAACGGTGGTACAGGCTTATTCTATTAAGGGTCAGAGTCCTCCGTTCCCTGTTAGGGCGCACTCCACTCGAGCGCTCAGTACTTCCTGGGCCTTTCGCCATCAGGCGTCAGTGGTCCAGGTATGTAAGGCGGCCACTTGGTCGTCGGTACATACCTTTACTAAATTCTATAAAATTGATGTGACGGCATCGGCGGATGCCTCATTTGGCCGCAAGGTTTTGCAGGCCGCAATTTGAGGAGACCGGTGGTCTACCTCGAGGGTTTTTTTCTGTTTGAAAAATTTTTTTGTTGAGTCTCATCATTAAGGATGAGCATTGTAAACTTCTAGTTGGCACCGGTTGGGCCTTCTAGATTGGGATTTGATTTCCATTTTCCCACCCCTCAGTTGTGATACTGCTCTGGGACGTCCCGAAGGTGGTGTATCACCGAGGACTACGTCTGTCGATGAGCGCTAGAGAAAAATGGATTTTTGTAAAATCTTACCGTAAAATCCTTTTCTCTTAGCTCATCGACAGACGTAGTCCCCGCCCCTCTGTTTTTGGAGTTGGGTTGGGTTAAATTCTCTAAGCACTGCTTTTTCACATAACTGATTTGCTGAGGCAGAGAGAGAGAGGATATACCCTCTGGGACTGCCCCTAGGGTGTGGCCAGAGCTTTTTAATTTCCTGTCTAGTCCTGCTCCTGCGGAGGTAACATAACCCGAAGGTGGTGTATCACCGAGGACTACGTCTGTCGATGAGCTAAGAGAAAAGGATTTTACGGTAAGATTTTACAAAAATCCATTTTTTAAAGAGTAACTCCACTTTTGTTGAAAAAAAAAACCCCCAAAAAAATAAAGACTCAATGGGCTCCATTCACTAGGCAGTATCTACCACTTTAAGAAAAGCAGTAAAATACCGCTGATCGTTTTTTCAAAATAGTTTTTTAGAATTTGCTTAAAAAAAAAAAAAGAAAACGCTGCTAAAATACCACATGCTCTATTTTATGAAGAGATAACGGTATTTTAGGGATAAAAGCTTGCAGTATTTAACAAACAAGTAACTGTCAGGGCTTTTAGTGAGCGGGCAGGTGCCATGTCTGTAACCATGACTCAGCTGCTGTCAGTGGGTTTCCCCACTGACAGCAAAATGTAAACACCCCTCCTCCCCCCCCCCCCCCCAAAAAAAAACAATCCATACCAGTCCTTTATCCAAGCATGCAGCCCGGCAGGCCAGAAAGAAGGAGGGGGGGGGGGGGGGCTTGGAGAAGCATCTTGGGGTGTCATTAACTTTGTATTGACACCCCCAGCGATTTGCATATGGCAGTGTGAGCTGCCTGCGAGTTGAATGCGATACGGGAACCCGCAGTGGATTCGCAGGGTCCCCGCATCACATATGTGTGAACCGGGACTTAAAATTAAAACCACTTTAAAAGAGAAAAAGTGTACAGTGTTCACGGCTGTTTTTTGGTTTCTGGTGAGTGTTCTGACACTATGTCTATCATTGGAGGAATCTTTCTGAACACAGTGGTTTACGCAGCTGTCGTTTGACTGCCAACTACCCTTTTGGGCTCACTAGTTGGACTTTTATGTTTATGTACAAAATGGGTTGGGTTATATGCTTTGATCACTATTAGAGGGATTTTGTTCTCCGTTTGGACAATCACTTGTTTAAACACCATCTATAATAATCATTAGCGCTGCACATATGGCGCTTTTCCACTGCAGTACCGGCTCGGCTCCACTCGGCACTGCTTGGCCCAGCTCGGCTCAGTTTGCTTTTCCACTGCGTGGTACGAGTCGGCACCTTTCAGCACTGTATAGGCTCTACTCGGCTCGGTTTGCTTTTCCACTGTTGTAGTACTTAGTAGTAAGTGGGTGGGATAACAACGATTCTCTGACCAATCAGTGGCTAGTAGTGACAATCAATGCTGCATGCAAAGGATTGTGGGATATGGTATCGGTACGGCCTGCTTGGAACCCCAACCGAGGTGGTACTGTTTAAGCGAGCCGTACCATGTAGTGGAAAAGCGCCGCCGTACCGAACCGGTCTAATACGTACCATGTAGTGGAAAAGCGCCGCTGTACCGAACCGTTCCAATACGTACCATGCAGTGGAAAAGCGCAAAAGCGAGCCAAACCGTTTGTTTCCATGCAGTGGAAAAGTGCAAAAGCGAGCCAAACCGTTCGTTTCCATGCAGTGGAAAAGCGCCAATAGTTTCCTTGATACGGTTCTTTGTAGGTCGTATATTCACCTTTAATTTGTCAGCTGCTATATATATTACTTTCTTCTAGCGCTCACATATATATATATATATATATATATATATATATATATATATATATATATATATATAATGAAGATATCATCAACATGTGTTAGTGTAATAGTTAACCACATTCAATTTAAGAAAAGGTTTTGATAAACTGAAAAATTTTCATCTGTACCATAACCGCATGAAATTTTGAAAGAACGAATGAAAAATTCAAATTATTACAGGAATAAAAAAAAAATTAAGTGGCAATGAACGCCTCACCTGGAAGAAAAGTGCAAAGCTCGCATGGCACATTCCACCACGTGATAAGGCTCATTCTTTATTCTCCAATAGAATGATGCCATGTTATACAGCACCCACGAAGTTGTATTCTGTAAAACAAACACCTCAGTTCAGTTAAAAAACACCAGTAACACCAAAAATTTGGATTTTTGGTCATCTGTAAAGTCATTTTCTTGGGAGTACATCACAGAACACAGCGCTCTTCAAATTCATGAGCACTTGGGTTAATGCTGCCACCTTTGGGTGAATGGACATTAGCTAATAAAAGGCAGGCAGTCCCCTCTCAGGAAGAACCCCCCACAGCTCTGTTAAGCCTCAGTTTTGCAGCAAGTAGAGTAACACAGCCAAGAGGGGAAGGATCCCTGTGTCCTGTGATGAACTTCAAGAAAGATTTTTACAAGGATTTTGGATTTAAACCAAAAGTGCAAATTCCCTAATTGTACATCAAGGATACAGTTTTTCATAGGCATGTCTACACGGAATACCCAACAGCCCTGGCAATTAAGAGTGGGTAACACAGCAACACAGTGAAAAATATCCAAACCCAAAAAACAGAATAGAGAAGAACTCTTTACAAAGCCGCCTGCAAGACCTTTTTCGACCAAATTTGGCATTTGCAGAGGCATGCACCATCAACCCCCATAGAACTTCGGAAACTTGTTCAGAGAAGACAAGATAGCAGGCTTTGAAACTTGAACAGAAGATTGTTGTTGAATAGCCCATGGAACAATGACACAAATTAGACCTTCCAACTGAGAACTCCGGAAAGCACTGGTGAGGTGGATGGGGATGTGTAGTAATCATTCTTGAAAGCAACTGAAACCAGGAAGTCACATCCTTCATAGCTGGCACAGGTGTGTTGACCCTGGGACAGCAGGCTTTACAGAGCTACAAAAACTTTTCTTTTTTTAGGGCTCCGAAGAGACCCTAAAGGGCATAAGGTACAGAGGGGGAAAGCAGAAGAACTCCTGATTGTAACACCTGGATACCACAAGCTGCAGACCCGGTCTGTGACTTCCCGAGTCCAGACAACTCTGAAGGCCAATATTCCTGAACATGATCCGTCTGATGTTCCAGGCACAGTCTGATCGCTCGGAGTTACAAGCCATTGATCAGTAGTCTTCACTCTTCCAGTGTCCAGATCCACTGAGCAGAGTTTTTGAAGAGGACTCCTCCCAAAAGGGACAGGCTAGCATCCGCGGTGACCACTGCCTAATACAAGGAGGGGAAGTATTTGCCCAGCGGAAGAGCCGGAGAACGAAGCCAACATAGCAGGGATACCGTAGTTCCCTGGCTCAACTGGATCGGATTGTCCAGAGACTGTGGAGTCTTGTCCCATTTGGCCACTATCTCCCTTTGCAGGGACCTTGTATGGAACTGTGCAAATGAAACCACCTCGAAGGTAGACACCATCAGGCCCAGCACCCCTATGCAAGTCCGGAGGGATGAATATCTGCTCGAGAGCAGGAGACGAATTGCAGCCTGCAATTTCTGGAGCTTGTCCAGAGGAAGGAGCACTCTGGCTAAGGCCAAATTCAGAGTCAAACCCAGATAGTCCAGCTTTGTGGACAGAACAAGAGCAGACTTCTGAAAATTCAGAATCCACCCGAACTCCTGCAGAATTTGTATGGCGATTTCTAGGTTTTCCACCAGAGCAGTAGGAGAATCCGCTCGCAGAAAAAAAGGTCTCTCCCAAGTAGCCCAGTACCACAATCCCCCGTTGGCGTAACAATGCTAGTACTGGGCTCACACTTTTGTGTAGACCCGAGGAGCAGAGGCGAGACCAAAGGATAACGCCACAAACGGATAATGCTCCTCTCCCACGGCAAAGCGGAGGAAGCGCTGGTGACCGGCATCCTTGATGTCAAGAGACAAGATAATACCCCTGATGCGGGGATGCCACCACCGTGTGAATGGACTCCCATCCTGAACTTCTGCACCTGCACAAAGCAGTTCAGCGCCTAGAGGTCCAGGATTGGACGCACCTTGCCTTCCTTCCTGGGAACTGTAAACTGATTCGAGTAAAAACCCTGAACACGTTCAGAAGTCGGAACCAGGGCAACCACTCCTTGAAGTAACAGGTCTTGTACCGCCCCAAACAGACCCTGTAAGCTGTCTAGGGACAGGTGCAAGTTGGAAGGAAAGTGCTTTTTGCTAGCCCGTCGCCCGAAAACCACCTCCATCCGGGACAAAAAAAGACTCCAGGACCGCCATCAGTGCATCGATGGATGGTGAAGACCCGGAGGGCCCCGCAGCCTCAGAGACGGGGTCAGGTGGAGAGATGTGTTCCAAAGACTCCATGAGTCACCAGGGGGACCCCACAAAGTGTAAAACACTGCAAAGGGACAACCCCAACCGCGCTGGCAGCACCACCCAGTCATTAGGCACTAAGCGATCCTCAGCAGAGAGGGAGAGAACCCCACCAGACTCACCACCCAGCAGAAACCGGCAACTGCAGCCACCAGGAAAATCTGTATGCGCCGATCAGGAAGTGAAAAGATCCAGGAGTCAGAACCAGGGAATGAGAAGGGGCTCCCACCGCTAAAATCACCGCCCACAGGGCTCCACTGTTATGGCCGCAACTATTTTCAGTGGCAAACCACCGCAAAATGGCCTCCAGACTACACAAACATGGCCACTGTGCAGACACACACAGGCTACAGCAAAATAGCAAAACCATGAGGCTCCCAGGGACCCAGGAGGGATCCCTAGGCCTCAAGGAGAGGCCCAGGCAGGATGGGGGCCCTGGCAGGAGCCCCCGCCAGGTACAACCTCCACCCCCGCACAGCTAAACGCCTGGTCGCCGGCAGCACAACCCCCCCCCCCCCCCCCCCATCGCCAGCATACCATGCTGCCCCCTCCCCATGAGGTGGACCAGAGCACCCACACAGCCCCAGCATAAGTGGAGGGGGGGTAGGATAGGGACAGGTGACCATCCCAAGGAGGAGCAGACGTCCACCCCAAAACCTTCCAGCTATTCACCAAACCAGGAAACAGGCAGGCACCGCTCCAAACAGAGCCCCGCAAGTACATCTACTGCGGCGGTTAGCCCCTCACAGGCAAAGTGACGTATGGGTACGTCACTAGCCTGTGAGGCTCTGGGGAGCGGGCGCGCTCCCGCTCGGTCATGGACCCCCCAGCGGGTGTGCCCGACGGGGCACTCACGATAGTCCGTGACAGCGGGAGAAAGGCAGGCGGCTAATGTAAACAAAGCCGCCTGTCATTCTCCCCTGTGTAGGAATAGTGATCATACGGTTCTACTATGTAGGACCGTTGATCACTGTTCCTACAGCTCAAGCCACAGCCAATCACAGTTAGAATCACGCCCCTTGGGACACACACCACCCCTCCCTCTCAAAAAAAGTTAACCCCTTCACTACCAGTGTCATTTTACAGTAACAGTGCATATGTACAGCACTGATTACTGTAGAAATGTCACTGGTAACCCCAAAAGTGTAAAAAATGTCAGTCAAGGGTCCAATCTGTCCGCCCCAATGTCGCAGTCCCGCAAAAAAAAAAAAAAAAAAAAAAAAAAAAAAAAAAAAAAAAAAAAAAAAAAAAAAAATCGCACAGGTGATCAAATACCACCAAAAGAAAGCTCTGTTTGTGGGGAAAAAAGGACGTCAAATTCGTTTAGGTACAGCGTCGCAACATGCAATTGTCCGTTAAAGTCACGCAGTGCCGAATTGCAAAATACCCCCTGGTCAGGAAGGGGGTAAAATCTTCCAGGGCTTAAGTGGTTAAAGCAGAACATGCCCTTTTGGGTGGAGCTCCGCTTTAATTATCACATTGTGGACTACAAACCGTAAATATATTTCAATAAAGGCTTCCCGGAGACCTAATAAATATACCAAGGTCTCCTCCGAGGTAAAAACATTGAGAAAGGGTGGCCTAAAATTGTACTTCCGCAGCTTGTTCAGTAACTTTGTGTACACGTCAGGCCTACTGTTCTTTTCTATGGATACAGTAGCAAGCAAAGTGAGGTCTTTTACCTTGACAAGTGCTTCATATATTCTATGACCAATATCGTCCACATTTTTTCCCATCTTCTGGGAAAGAGAACTCAATATAGGATCCTCTTTAGGTAGTAAAGGCGATGAAAGGTTCTTTCTTTCTTGAATGCCCTAAAAAGAGTCAGATTAAAAAGAGACATCAATATAAAAGGATAAAACGTCAATAGGAAACCAATGCAAAATCACCTCAATATTTAGGGAGCCCCATCGATTTTTCATTGATAGCATTAAAAACGGCATATATTTTTTATATTCTATATATATATATACACAGTAAAACCTTGGTTTGAGAGTAACTTGGTTTAAGAGTGCTTTGCAAGACAAGCAAAATTTTCAAATAAATTTTGACTTGATATACAAGCGATGTCTTGATATACAAGTAGCCTCAAGTCACAGCTAAGTATAAAAGAGAAGAGAGGCGCCTCTACTAAGTGTAGCAATATGGATCCATTTAATGAAGGTACAACATTTAGCAACTCACATGGTTGATTAATAAAACAGGCACATCTAAAGTATGCAGGCATCAGGGGTAAAGCTGTCCACATAGACCATCCTCCTCACCGTCATCTACGTCATCCTTTCCATGCTGCCCCTCGCTTTCAGATCGCTTTATTGCAGGGTGGTCTTCCCGGTCAGGATTACAGACTAGCAGCCGGCGGTGCAGAAGATGGTCTATGTGGACAGCTTTACCCCGGATGCCTGCGTACTTAGATGTGCCTCTTTTATTCATCAACCATGTGAGTTTCTAAATGTTGTACCTTCATTAAATGGAACCATATTGCTACACTTAGAGGCGCCTCTCTTCTCTTTGATACCCTGTAGCTCCTGCTGGATTTTGCTTCCAATCCCCTTGTGGAAGCGGCTATTTGTGGATGGACATTTTATGGTTACACAACCTATCGCAATTCTATAATCTTTTTATATGGACTATAAATTTAAGGATTTATGAATAAATGGTTGTGGAACGAATCATCTGAGTTTCCATTATTTCCTATGGGGAAATTCGCTTTGATATAAGAGTGCTTTGGATTACAAGCATGCTTCCGGAACGAATTATGCTCGCAATGCAAGGTTTTACTGTATATATATATATATACATACATATACATATATACACACACACACACACATATTTTGTGTAATAAATCTATATTTTGTGTAAATATTATATATATATATATATATATATATATATATATATATATATATATATATATATATATATATATAGTGTAGCTGTATATTTCTTGCTACTTACTACCATAACCTTCCAAAGAACAACCCAAATTAAATTCTGCTTCTGACGATCGCAGCGATACCAAATATGTATAGGTTAGTTGTTTGTACCCGTAATACAGCCCAAAAACAACAATGCTGATTTTGCTTTTTTTTTTTTTTTTTATCCAACCTAAAACATGGCAAAAAAAAAAAAAATTACTGATCCTGACCTTTGACCCCAGCCTAGATTAAACCTTGAGCTAGGTTTTTTTTTTTTTTTTCATATTTATAAATTTTTTTTTTTTACAAAACCTTTTTTTCCCCTCTGCATGGGGAGAGGCAGGGGGATCTCTCCTCTGAAGGACACGGGGGGGCGGGCTTCACAGTGACTAAACACTGATAACCAATAGAGGCTATCACAGTGATCAGGTGCCCCGATATCGGGAGTGCCGGGTCCCGATCATTAGTACGGAGCCCGGGACTCTCCATGAAACTTCAGTCTCTGTGCTGGCATGCTCCCAGCACAAAAGGGAGATAAGCAATAATGCTGCCCCACTGAAAAAAGCCCAGTCCAGTGGAGGCGCATATTTGCATATGGTCGACGTGCAGAGGTTGATTTTGGGATCCACCAGTGTCCCTGGACCGTAAGCTGACTCCCATCGAGCCACTGAGAGGCTGACTCAGCCCCTCCCGCCCCCCTCCACAGCCTGATGCTCCAGTGAGCGCTGGAGGGGCAGAGCAGAGAGCTGGAGACTGACTGTTAGAAGCGGAGGGGAGAACTGAGTGATCAGCTGTCATTGATTGCTCAGTTCTCACTGCAGAGCCAGTGGGGGACAGATCAATGCTGCATCCACCTAGGTGAGTATAAAATGTTTTTTTTTTTTTTTTCTTTATTTAAACCCCAAAATACTCTTAATGATTATTTGCACCACAAGTGAGATGTGCATGAGTTTCGTCACATGTTCAGGAAACGCCACCTGTAAATGTAGCCAAAGAGCTCTACAACAAACGTGCATACCCTCAGGTGCTGAAAGGCGTGGATGCTGAATGGAAGCTCTGTGATACTGGTGCAATCTGGTTGATTTAGATCGGGAGGTAAATGACTATGTATGTCCACATAGTCCTCTGGGCTGCAAATTGAAACACAAAGTGATTATCAGTTTTCATAATTCTCAGGATATCTATACAGAAAATCATTTATCCGGCAACCAATAAAAAAAAAAAAAAAAAAAAAAAAAAAAAAATCACTTGAGATTTTTGTCCTCCAGTGGCATATAAGTCCCATCATATAAGTCCATGTCACCCAGAGGCACTTTGGCTAGAACACAATCTGGGTCATCCTTGTAGTGTCTCTGCTCCAACCCTGTGTCCCGATCTTCATTCTCCTCTATATGAATCTTCTGAGCAACTAAGTGTTTCTGTGACAGGAAAACAATGACAGGCTAAGTATTAAGATCTGGAAACCAAAGACATACAAACAAGAGATTGTGTCAAACAGGCGTAAAAGTCACCTCTAGCTCCTTGAGGTAGCCAACGGTGGTCTCCTGTCTCATCAAAATCACCAAATCGTGAGGATGCTTCAAGTTCATTGGCGAATCCACCTGCAAAAACAAGACCTTATTAGGGTGGTATTGACATCGTCAGCTCCGGAAGGTTTTAAGCCCATGACCAGGCCATTTTTTTTTT